>NC_051161.1:151307081-151607081 GCF_013339745.2 Dermacentor silvarum
CGCGCTTGAACAGGCATCGGCGTCACCAACCTCAGCTAGAGAACGGTTTGCCGGAGTTTTGCCCGCCGCTTCCCGCGCTCTCGCCGCTTCTGGGTCCGCTTTCCTGGCGGTCGCGCTTGAACAGAGCATCGGCACCACCAACCTCAGGCTAGAGAACGTTTGCCGGCGGTTTGCCGCCGCTTCCCGCGCTCTCGCTGCTTCTGGGTCCGCTTTCCGGACGTCCGCGCCTTGACAGAGCATCGGCTCCACCACCCTCAGCTAGGAGAAACGCTTGCCGGACGTTTTTGGCCCGCTTCCCGCGCTCCTCGCCGCTTCTGGGTCCGCTTTCCTGGCGTCGCGCTTGAACAGAGCATCGGGCGCCACCAACCTCAGCTAGAGAACGTTTCCGGCATTTTGCCGCCGCTTCCCCGCGCTCTATCGCCGCTTCTGGGTCCGCTTGTCCGGCGTCGCGCTTGAACAGAGCATCGGCAGCCACCAACCTCAGCTAGAGAACGTTTCCGGCGTTTGCCGCCGATTCCCGCCGCTCTCGCCGCTTCTGGGTCCGCTTTCCGGCGTCGCGCTTGAACAGAGCATCGGCGCCACCAACCTCAGCTAGAGAACGTTTCCGGCGTTTTGCCGCCGCTTCCCGCGCTCTCGCCGCTTCTGGGTCCGCTTTCCGGCGTCGCGCTTGAACAGAGCATCGGCGCCACCAACCTCAGCTAGAGAACGTTTCCGGCGTTTTGCCGCCGCTTCCCGCGCTCTCGCCGCTTCTGGGTCCGCTTGCCGGCGTCGCGCTTGAACAGAGCATCGGCGCCACCAACCTCAGCTAGAGAACGTTTCCGGCGTTTTGCCGCCGCTTCCCGCGCTCTCGCCGCTTCTGGGTCCGCTTTCCGGCGTCGCGCTTGAACAGAGCATCGGCGCCACCAACCTCAGCTAGAGAACGTTTCCGGCGTTTTGCCGCCGCTTCCCGCGCTCTCGCCGCTTCTGGGTCCGCTTTCCGGCGTCGCGCTTGAACAGAGCATCGGCGCCACCAACCTCAGCTAGAGAACGTTTCCGGCGTTTTGCCGCCGCTTCCCGCGCTCTCGCCGCTTCTGGGTCCGCTTTCCGGCGTCGCGCTTGAACAGAGCATCGGCGCCACCAACCTCAGCTAGAGAACGTTTCCGGCGTTTTGCCGCCGCTTCCCGCGCTCTCGCCGCTTCTGGGTCCGCTTTCCGGCGTCGCGCTTGAACAGAGCATCGGCGCCACCAACCTCAGCTAGAGAACGTTTCCGGCGTTTTGCCGCCGCTTCCCGCGCTCTCGCCGCTTCTGGGTCCGCTTTCCGGCGTCGCGCTTGAACAGAGCATCGGCGCCACCAACCTCAGCTAGAGAACGTTTCCGGCGTTTTGCCGCCGCTTCCCGCGCTCTCGCCGCTTCTGGGTCCGCTTTCCGGCGTCGCGCTTGAACAGAGCATCGGCGCCACCAACCTCAGCTAGAGAACGTTTCCGGCGTTTTGCCGCCGCTTCCCGCGCTCTCGCCGCTTCTGGGTCCGCTTTCCGGCGTCGCGCTTGAACAGAGCATCGGCGCCACCAACCTCAGCTAGAGAACGTTTCCGGCGTTTTGCCGCCGCTTCCCGCGCTCTCGCCGCTTCTGGGTCCGCTTTCCGGCGTCGCGCTTGAACAGAGCATCGGCGCCACCAACCTCAGCTAGAGAACGTTTCCGGCGTTTTGCCGCCGCTTCCCGCGCTCTCGCCGCTTCTGGGTCCGCTTTCCGGCGTCGCGCTTGAACAGAGCATCGGCGCCACCAACCTCAGCTAGAGAACGTTTCCGGCGTTTTGCCGCCGCTTCCCGCGCTCTCGCCGCTTCTGGGTCCGCTTTCCGGCGTCGCGCTTGAACAGAGCATCGGCGCCACCAACCTCAGCTAGAGAACGTTTCCGGCGTTTTGCCGCCGCTTCCCGCGCTCTCGCCGCTTCTGGGTCCGCTTTCCGGCGTCGCGCTTGAACAGAGCATCGGCGCCACCAACCTCAGCTAGAGAACGTTTCCGGCGTTTTGCCGCCGCTTCCCGCGCTCTCGCCGCTTCTGGGTCCGCTTTCCGGCGTCGCGCTTGAACAGAGCATCGGCGCCACCAACCTCAGCTAGAGAACGTTTCCGGCGTTTTGCCGCCGCTTCCCGCGCTCTCGCCGCTTCTGGGTCCGCTTTCCGGCGTCGCGCTTGAACAGAGCATCGGCGCCACCAACCTCAGCTAGAGAACGTTTCCGGCGTTTTGCCGCCGCTTCCCGCGCTCTCGCCGCTTCTGGGTCCGCTTTCCGGCGTCGCGCTTGAACAGAGCATCGGCGCCACCAACCTCAGCTAGAGAACGTTTCCGGCGTTTTGCCGCCGCTTCCCGCGCTCTCGCCGCTTCTGGGTCCGCTTTCCGGCGTCGCGCTTGAACAGAGCATCGGCGCCACCAACCTCAGCTAGAGAACGTTTCCGGCGTTTTGCCGCCGCTTCCCGCGCTCTCGCCGCTTCTGGGTCCGCTTTCCGGCGTCGCGCTTGAACAGAGCATCGGCGCCACCAACCTCAGCTAGAGAACGTTTCCGGCGTTTTGCCGCCGCTTCCCGCGCTCTCGCCGCTTCTGGGTCCGCTTTCCGGCGTCGCGCTTGAACAGAGCATCGGCGCCACCAACCTCAGCTAGAGAACGTTTCCGGCGTTTTGCCGCCGCTTCCCGCGCTCTCGCCGCTTCTGGGTCCGCTTTCCGGCGTCGCGCTTGAACAGAGCATCGGCGCCACCAACCTCAGCTAGAGAACGTTTCCGGCGTTTTGCCGCCGCTTCCCGCGCTCTCGCCGCTTCTGGGTCCGCTTTCCGGCGTCGCGCTTGAACAGAGCATCGGCGCCACCAACCTCAGCTAGAGAACGTTTCCGGCGTTTTGCCGCCGCTTCCCGCGCTCTCGCCGCTTCTGGGTCCGCTTTCCGGCGTCGCGCTTGAACAGAGCATCGGCGCCACCAACCTCAGCTAGAGAACGTTTCCGGCGTTTTGCCGCCGCTTCCCGCGCTCTCGCCGCTTCTGGGTCCGCTTTCCGGCGTCGCGCTTGAACAGAGCATCGGCGCCACCAACCTCAGCTAGAGAACGTTTCCGGCGTTTTGCCGCCGCTTCCCGCGCTCTCGCCGCTTCTGGGTCCGCTTTCCGGCGTCGCGCTTGAACAGAGCATCGGCGCCACCAACCTCAGCTAGAGAACGTTTCCGGCGTTTTGCCGCCGCTTCCCGCGCTCTCGCCGCTTCTGGGTCCGCTTTCCGGCGTCGCGCTTGAACAGAGCATCGGCGCCACCAACCTCAGCTAGAGAACGTTTCCGGCGTTTTGCCGCCGCTTCCCGCGCTCTCGCCGCTTCTGGGTCCGCTTTCCGGCGTCGCGCTTGAACAGAGCATCGGCGCCACCAACCTCAGCTAGAGAACGTTTCCGGCGTTTTGCCGCCGCTTCCCGCGCTCTCGCCGCTTCTGGGTCCGCTTTCCGGCGTCGCGCTTGAACAGAGCATCGGCGCCACCAACCTCAGCTAGAGAACGTTTCCGGCGTTTTGCCGCCGCTTCCCGCGCTCTCGCCGCTTCTGGGTCCGCTTTCCGGCGTCGCGCTTGAACAGAGCATCGGCGCCACCAACCTCAGCTAGAGAACGTTTCCGGCGTTTTGCCGCCGCTTCCCGCGCTCTCGCCGCTTCTGGGTCCGCTTTCCGGCGTCGCGCTTGAACAGAGCATCGGCGCCACCAACCTCAGCTAGAGAACGTTTCCGGCGTTTTGCCGCCGCTTCCCGCGCTCTCGCCGCTTCTGGGTCCGCTTTCCGGCGTCGCGCTTGAACAGAGCATCGGCGCCACCAACCTCAGCTAGAGAACGTTTCCGGCGTTTTGCCGCCGCTTCCCGCGCTCTCGCCGCTTCTGGGTCCGCTTTCCGGCGTCGCGCTTGAACAGAGCATCGGCGCCACCAACCTCAGCTAGAGAACGTTTCCGGCGTTTTGCCGCCGCTTCCCGCGCTCTCGCCGCTTCTGGGTCCGCTTTCCGGCGTCGCGCTTGAACAGAGCATCGGCGCCACCAACCTCAGCTAGAGAACGTTTCCGGCGTTTTGCCGCCGCTTCCCGCGCTCTCGCCGCTTCTGGGTCCGCTTTCCGGCGTCGCGCTTGAACAGAGCATCGGCGCCACCAACCTCAGCTAGAGAACGTTTCCGGCGTTTTGCCGCCGCTTCCCGCGCTCTCGCCGCTTCTGGGTCCGCTTTCCGGCGTCGCGCTTGAACAGAGCATCGGCGCCACCAACCTCAGCTAGAGAACGTTTCCGGCGTTTTGCCGCCGCTTCCCGCGCTCTCGCCGCTTCTGGGTCCGCTTTCCGGCGTCGCGCTTGAACAGAGCATCGGCGCCACCAACCTCAGCTAGAGAACGTTTCCGGCGTTTTGCCGCCGCTTCCCGCGCTCTCGCCGCTTCTGGGTCCGCTTTCCGGCGTCGCGCTTGAACAGAGCATCGGCGCCACCAACCTCAGCTAGAGAACGTTTCCGGCGTTTTGCCGCCGCTTCCCGCGCTCTCGCCGCTTCTGGGTCCGCTTTCCGGCGTCGCGCTTGAACAGAGCATCGGCGCCACCAACCTCAGCTAGAGAACGTTTCCGGCGTTTTGCCGCCGCTTCCCGCGCTCTCGCCGCTTCTGGGTCCGCTTTCCGGCGTCGCGCTTGAACAGAGCATCGGCGCCACCAACCTCAGCTAGAGAACGTTTCCGGCGTTTTGCCGCCGCTTCCCGCGCTCTCGCCGCTTCTGGGTCCGCTTTCCGGCGTCGCGCTTGAACAGAGCATCGGCGCCACCAACCTCAGCTAGAGAACGTTTCCGGCGTTTTGCCGCCGCTTCCCGCGCTCTCGCCGCTTCTGGGTCCGCTTTCCGGCGTCGCGCTTGAACAGAGCATCGGCGCCACCAACCTCAGCTAGAGAACGTTTCCGGCGTTTTGCCGCCGCTTCCCGCGCTCTCGCCGCTTCTGGGTCCGCTTTCCGGCGTCGCGCTTGAACAGAGCATCGGCGCCACCAACCTCAGCTAGAGAACGTTTCCGGCGTTTTGCCGCCGCTTCCCGCGCTCTCGCCGCTTCTGGGTCCGCTTTCCGGCGTCGCGCTTGAACAGAGCATCGGCGCCACCAACCTCAGCTAGAGAACGTTTCCGGCGTTTTGCCGCCGCTTCCCGCGCTCTCGCCGCTTCTGGGTCCGCTTTCCGGCGTCGCGCTTGAACAGAGCATCGGCGCCACCAACCTCAGCTAGAGAACGTTTCCGGCGTTTTGCCGCCGCTTCCCGCGCTCTCGCCGCTTCTGGGTCCGCTTTCCGGCGTCGCGCTTGAACAGAGCATCGGCGCCACCAACCTCAGCTAGAGAACGTTTCCGGCGTTTTGCCGCCGCTTCCCGCGCTCTCGCCGCTTCTGGGTCCGCTTTCCGGCGTCGCGCTTGAACAGAGCATCGGCGCCACCAACCTCAGCTAGAGAACGTTTCCGGCGTTTTGCCGCCGCTTCCCGCGCTCTCGCCGCTTCTGGGTCCGCTTTCCGGCGTCGCGCTTGAACAGAGCATCGGCGCCACCAACCTCAGCTAGAGAACGTTTCCGGCGTTTTGCCGCCGCTTCCCGCGCTCTCGCCGCTTCTGGGTCCGCTTTCCGGCGTCGCGCTTGAACAGAGCATCGGCGCCACCAACCTCAGCTAGAGAACGTTTCCGGCGTTTTGCCGCCGCTTCCCGCGCTCTCGCCGCTTCTGGGTCCGCTTTCCGGCGTCGCGCTTGAACAGAGCATCGGCGCCACCAACCTCAGCTAGAGAACGTTTCCGGCGTTTTGCCGCCGCTTCCCGCGCTCTCGCCGCTTCTGGGTCCGCTTTCCGGCGTCGCGCTTGAACAGAGCATCGGCGCCACCAACCTCAGCTAGAGAACGTTTCCGGCGTTTTGCCGCCGCTTCCCGCGCTCTCGCCGCTTCTGGGTCCGCTTTCCGGCGTCGCGCTTGAACAGAGCATCGGCGCCACCAACCTCAGCTAGAGAACGTTTCCGGCGTTTTGCCGCCGCTTCCCGCGCTCTCGCCGCTTCTGGGTCCGCTTTCCGGCGTCGCGCTTGAACAGAGCATCGGCGCCACCAACCTCAGCTAGAGAACGTTTCCGGCGTTTTGCCGCCGCTTCCCGCGCTCTCGCCGCTTCTGGGTCCGCTTTCCGGCGTCGCGCTTGAACAGAGCATCGGCGCCACCAACCTCAGCTAGAGAACGTTTCCGGCGTTTTGCCGCCGCTTCCCGCGCTCTCGCCGCTTCTGGGTCCGCTTTCCGGCGTCGCGCTTGAACAGAGCATCGGCGCCACCAACCTCAGCTAGAGAACGTTTCCGGCGTTTTGCCGCCGCTTCCCGCGCTCTCGCCGCTTCTGGGTCCGCTTTCCGGCGTCGCGCTTGAACAGAGCATCGGCGCCACCAACCTCAGCTAGAGAACGTTTCCGGCGTTTTGCCGCCGCTTCCCGCGCTCTCGCCGCTTCTGGGTCCGCTTTCCGGCGTCGCGCTTGAACAGAGCATCGGCGCCACCAACCTCAGCTAGAGAACGTTTCCGGCGTTTTGCCGCCGCTTCCCGCGCTCTCGCCGCTTCTGGGTCCGCTTTCCGGCGTCGCGCTTGAACAGAGCATCGGCGCCACCAACCTCAGCTAGAGAACGTTTCCGGCGTTTTGCCGCCGCTTCCCGCGCTCTCGCCGCTTCTGGGTCCGCTTTCCGGCGTCGCGCTTGAACAGAGCATCGGCGCCACCAACCTCAGCTAGAGAACGTTTCCGGCGTTTTGCCGCCGCTTCCCGCGCTCTCGCCGCTTCTGGGTCCGCTTTCCGGCGTCGCGCTTGAACAGAGCATCGGCGCCACCAACCTCAGCTAGAGAACGTTTCCGGCGTTTTGCCGCCGCTTCCCGCGCTCTCGCCGCTTCTGGGTCCGCTTTCCGGCGTCGCGCTTGAACAGAGCATCGGCGCCACCAACCTCAGCTAGAGAACGTTTCCGGCGTTTTGCCGCCGCTTCCCGCGCTCTCGCCGCTTCTGGGTCCGCTTTCCGGCGTCGCGCTTGAACAGAGCATCGGCGCCACCAACCTCAGCTAGAGAACGTTTCCGGCGTTTTGCCGCCGCTTCCCGCGCTCTCGCCGCTTCTGGGTCCGCTTTCCGGCGTCGCGCTTGAACAGAGCATCGGCGCCACCAACCTCAGCTAGAGAACGTTTCCGGCGTTTTGCCGCCGCTTCCCGCGCTCTCGCCGCTTCTGGGTCCGCTTTCCGGCGTCGCGCTTGAACAGAGCATCGGCGCCACCAACCTCAGCTAGAGAACGTTTCCGGCGTTTTGCCGCCGCTTCCCGCGCTCTCGCCGCTTCTGGGTCCGCTTTCCGGCGTCGCGCTTGAACAGAGCATCGGCGCCACCAACCTCAGCTAGAGAACGTTTCCGGCGTTTTGCCGCCGCTTCCCGCGCTCTCGCCGCTTCTGGGTCCGCTTTCCGGCGTCGCGCTTGAACAGAGCATCGGCGCCACCAACCTCAGCTAGAGAACGTTTCCGGCGTTTTGCCGCCGCTTCCCGCGCTCTCGCCGCTTCTGGGTCCGCTTTCCGGCGTCGCGCTTGAACAGAGCATCGGCGCCACCAACCTCAGCTAGAGAACGTTTCCGGCGTTTTGCCGCCGCTTCCCGCGCTCTCGCCGCTTCTGGGTCCGCTTTCCGGCGTCGCGCTTGAACAGAGCATCGGCGCCACCAACCTCAGCTAGAGAACGTTTCCGGCGTTTTGCCGCCGCTTCCCGCGCTCTCGCCGCTTCTGGGTCCGCTTTCCGGCGTCGCGCTTGAACAGAGCATCGGCGCCACCAACCTCAGCTAGAGAACGTTTCCGGCGTTTTGCCGCCGCTTCCCGCGCTCTCGCCGCTTCTGGGTCCGCTTTCCGGCGTCGCGCTTGAACAGAGCATCGGCGCCACCAACCTCAGCTAGAGAACGTTTCCGGCGTTTTGCCGCCGCTTCCCGCGCTCTCGCCGCTTCTGGGTCCGCTTTCCGGCGTCGCGCTTGAACAGAGCATCGGCGCCACCAACCTCAGCTAGAGAACGTTTCCGGCGTTTTGCCGCCGCTTCCCGCGCTCTCGCCGCTTCTGGGTCCGCTTTCCGGCGTCGCGCTTGAACAGAGCATCGGCGCCACCAACCTCAGCTAGAGAACGTTTCCGGCGTTTTGCCGCCGCTTCCCGCGCTCTCGCCGCTTCTGGGTCCGCTTTCCGGCGTCGCGCTTGAACAGAGCATCGGCGCCACCAACCTCAGCTAGAGAACGTTTCCGGCGTTTTGCCGCCGCTTCCCGCGCTCTCGCCGCTTCTGGGTCCGCTTTCCGGCGTCGCGCTTGAACAGAGCATCGGCGCCACCAACCTCAGCTAGAGAACGTTTCCGGCGTTTTGCCGCCGCTTCCCGCGCTCTCGCCGCTTCTGGGTCCGCTTTCCGGCGTCGCGCTTGAACAGAGCATCGGCGCCACCAACCTCAGCTAGAGAACGTTTCCGGCGTTTTGCCGCCGCTTCCCGCGCTCTCGCCGCTTCTGGGTCCGCTTTCCGGCGTCGCGCTTGAACAGAGCATCGGCGCCACCAACCTCAGCTAGAGAACGTTTCCGGCGTTTTGCCGCCGCTTCCCGCGCTCTCGCCGCTTCTGGGTCCGCTTTCCGGCGTCGCGCTTGAACAGAGCATCGGCGCCACCAACCTCAGCTAGAGAACGTTTCCGGCGTTTTGCCGCCGCTTCCCGCGCTCTCGCCGCTTCTGGGTCCGCTTTCCGGCGTCGCGCTTGAACAGAGCATCGGCGCCACCAACCTCAGCTAGAGAACGTTTCCGGCGTTTTGCCGCCGCTTCCCGCGCTCTCGCCGCTTCTGGGTCCGCTTTCCGGCGTCGCGCTTGAACAGAGCATCGGCGCCACCAACCTCAGCTAGAGAACGTTTCCGGCGTTTTGCCGCCGCTTCCCGCGCTCTCGCCGCTTCTGGGTCCGCTTTCCGGCGTCGCGCTTGAACAGAGCATCGGCGCCACCAACCTCAGCTAGAGAACGTTTCCGGCGTTTTGCCGCCGCTTCCCGCGCTCTCGCCGCTTCTGGGTCCGCTTTCCGGCGTCGCGCTTGAACAGAGCATCGGCGCCACCAACCTCAGCTAGAGAACGTTTCCGGCGTTTTGCCGCCGCTTCCCGCGCTCTCGCCGCTTCTGGGTCCGCTTTCCGGCGTCGCGCTTGAACAGAGCATCGGCGCCACCAACCTCAGCTAGAGAACGTTTCCGGCGTTTTGCCGCCGCTTCCCGCGCTCTCGCCGCTTCTGGGTCCGCTTTCCGGCGTCGCGCTTGAACAGAGCATCGGCGCCACCAACCTCAGCTAGAGAACGTTTCCGGCGTTTTGCCGCCGCTTCCCGCGCTCTCGCCGCTTCTGGGTCCGCTTTCCGGCGTCGCGCTTGAACAGAGCATCGGCGCCACCAACCTCAGCTAGAGAACGTTTCCGGCGTTTTGCCGCCGCTTCCCGCGCTCTCGCCGCTTCTGGGTCCGCTTTCCGGCGTCGCGCTTGAACAGAGCATCGGCGCCACCAACCTCAGCTAGAGAACGTTTCCGGCGTTTTGCCGCCGCTTCCCGCGCTCTCGCCGCTTCTGGGTCCGCTTTCCGGCGTCGCGCTTGAACAGAGCATCGGCGCCACCAACCTCAGCTAGAGAACGTTTCCGGCGTTTTGCCGCCGCTTCCCGCGCTCTCGCCGCTTCTGGGTCCGCTTTCCGGCGTCGCGCTTGAACAGAGCATCGGCGCCACCAACCTCAGCTAGAGAACGTTTCCGGCGTTTTGCCGCCGCTTCCCGCGCTCTCGCCGCTTCTGGGTCCGCTTTCCGGCGTCGCGCTTGAACAGAGCATCGGCGCCACCAACCTCAGCTAGAGAACGTTTCCGGCGTTTTGCCGCCGCTTCCCGCGCTCTCGCCGCTTCTGGGTCCGCTTTCCGGCGTCGCGCTTGAACAGAGCATCGGCGCCACCAACCTCAGCTAGAGAACGTTTCCGGCGTTTTGCCGCCGCTTCCCGCGCTCTCGCCGCTTCTGGGTCCGCTTTCCGGCGTCGCGCTTGAACAGAGCATCGGCGCCACCAACCTCAGCTAGAGAACGTTTCCGGCGTTTTGCCGCCGCTTCCCGCGCTCTCGCCGCTTCTGGGTCCGCTTTCCGGCGTCGCGCTTGAACAGAGCATCGGCGCCACCAACCTCAGCTAGAGAACGTTTCCGGCGTTTTGCCGCCGCTTCCCGCGCTCTCGCCGCTTCTGGGTCCGCTTTCCGGCGTCGCGCTTGAACAGAGCATCGGCGCCACCAACCTCAGCTAGAGAACGTTTCCGGCGTTTTGCCGCCGCTTCCCGCGCTCTCGCCGCTTCTGGGTCCGCTTTCCGGCGTCGCGCTTGAACAGAGCATCGGCGCCACCAACCTCAGCTAGAGAACGTTTCCGGCGTTTTGCCGCCGCTTCCCGCGCTCTCGCCGCTTCTGGGTCCGCTTTCCGGCGTCGCGCTTGAACAGAGCATCGGCGCCACCAACCTCAGCTAGAGAACGTTTCCGGCGTTTTGCCGCCGCTTCCCGCGCTCTCGCCGCTTCTGGGTCCGCTTTCCGGCGTCGCGCTTGAACAGAGCATCGGCGCCACCAACCTCAGCTAGAGAACGTTTCCGGCGTTTTGCCGCCGCTTCCCGCGCTCTCGCCGCTTCTGGGTCCGCTTTCCGGCGTCGCGCTTGAACAGAGCATCGGCGCCACCAACCTCAGCTAGAGAACGTTTCCGGCGTTTTGCCGCCGCTTCCCGCGCTCTCGCCGCTTCTGGGTCCGCTTTCCGGCGTCGCGCTTGAACAGAGCATCGGCGCCACCAACCTCAGCTAGAGAACGTTTCCGGCGTTTTGCCGCCGCTTCCCGCGCTCTCGCCGCTTCTGGGTCCGCTTTCCGGCGTCGCGCTTGAACAGAGCATCGGCGCCACCAACCTCAGCTAGAGAACGTTTCCGGCGTTTTGCCACCGCTTCCCGCGCTCTCGCCGCTTCTGGGTCCGCTTTCCGGCGTCGCGCTTGAACAGAGCATCGGCGCCACCAACCTCAGCTAGAGAACGTTTCCGGCGTTTTGCCGCCGCTTCCCGCGCTCTCGCCGCTTCTGGGTCCGCTTGCCGGCGTCGCGCTTGAACAGAGCATCGGCGCCACCAACCTCAGCTAGAGAACGTTTCCGGCGTTTTGCCAGCCGCTTCCCGCGCTCTCGCCGCTTCTGGGTCCGCTTTCCGGCGTCGCGCTTGAACAGAGCATCGGCGCCACCAACCTCAGCTAGAGAACGTTTCCGGCGTTTTGCCGCCGCTTCCCGCGCTCTCGCCGCTTCTGGGTCCGCTTTCCGGCGTCGCGCTTGAACAGAGCATCGGCGCCACCAACCTCAGCTAGAGAACGTTTCCGGCGTTTTGCTGCCGCTTCCCGCGCTCTCGCCACTTCTGAGTCCGCTATCGGGCGTCACGCTTGAACAGAGCATCGACGCCACCAACCTCAGCTAGAGAACGTTTCCGGCGTTTTGCCGCCGCTTCCCGCGCTCTCGCCGCTTCTGGGTCCGCTTGCCGGCGTCGCGCTTGAACAGAGCATCGGCGCCACCAACCTCAGCTAGAGAACGTTTCCGGCATTTTGCCGCCGCTTCCCGCGCTCTTGCCGCTTCTGGGTCCGCTTTCTGGCGTCGCGCTTGAACAGAGCATCGGCGCCACCAACCTCAGCTAGAGAACGTTTCCGGCGTTTTGCCGCGGCTTCCCGCGCTCTCGCCGCTTCTGGGTCCCTTTTCCGGCGTCGCGCTTGAACAGAGGATCGGCGCCACCAACCTCAGCTAGAGAACGTTTCCGCCGTTTTGCCGCCGCTTCCCGCGCTCTCGCCGCTTCTGGGTCCGCTTTCCGGCGTCGCGCTTGAACAGAGCATCGGCGCCACCAACCTCAACTAGAGAACGTTTCCGGCGTTCTGCCGCCGCTTCCCGCGCTCTCGCCGCTTCTGGGTCCGCTTTCCGGCGTCGCGCTTGAACAGAGCATCGGCGCCACCAACCTCAGCTAGAGAACGTTTCCGCCGTTTTGCCGCCGCTTCCCGCGCTCTCGCCGCTTCTGGGTCGGCTTTCCGGCGTCGCGCTTGAACAGAGCATCGGCGCCACCAACCTCAACTAGAGAACGTTTCCGGCGTTCTGCCGCCGCTTCCCGCGCTCTCGCCGCTTCTGGGTCCACTTTCCGGCGTCGCGCTTGAACAGAGCATCGGCGCCACCAACCTCAGCTAGAGAACGTTTCCGGCGTTTTGCCGCCGCTTCCCGCGCTCTCGCCGCTTCTGGGTCCGCTTTCTGGCGTCGCGCTTGAACAGAGCATCGGCGCCACCAACCTCAGCTAGAGAATGTTTCCGGCGTTTTGCCGCCGCTTCCCGCGCTCTCGCCACTTCTGGGTCCGCTTTCTGGCGTCGCGCTTGAACAGAGCATCGGCGCCACCAACCTCAGCTAGAGAACGTTTCCGGCGTTTTGCCGCCGCTTCCCACGCTCTCACCGCTTCTGGGTCCGCTTGCCGGCGTCGGGGGATTCACGGTTAACGGAATGATCTCCCGGTGCTTCGCTCACTGATCATCATTCACTTCGTGGATATGCGGTGATGTTTTTAACACTTCTTTTATTGCGGTA
Organism: Dermacentor silvarum; assembly: GCF_013339745.2. Classification (NCBI taxonomy): domain Eukaryota; kingdom Metazoa; phylum Arthropoda; class Arachnida; order Ixodida; family Ixodidae; genus Dermacentor; species Dermacentor silvarum. The sequence goes on from NC_051161.1 coordinate 151,319,621, forward strand.
GCAATTACTATGTGGTACATATAGCAATGACTACTACGGTAGCAATTACTACTGCAGACACATTTGTGCCGTCGTGGTCGCCATCATGTCGCGTGTAAATTCTAAGGCCGATAACATTGGCACCGCCGCCGTAATCTGTGAGTATGATTTATCTAGCGGGCGCAAGGGAGGAAAACGGGGAGGAAGCGCGGTATCTTCCGTCAGGCGGAAGGCACCGGAGGGAGGGAAAAGCCAAAGCATTGCAATCGATGTTTTGCGTTTCGAAGCGAAACTGCGATTTTTCCCTTTACTCACTGCTTCTTCCTTCCCATAAGCCTCTGAGATGACAACCTTTAAAGCATCGTAAATGAAAGTCTTCATAGACAGCCCATCCAAATTTAAGAACAACTCTTGCGTAAAGAGCAGGTCACTTTAAACGTTCATCCAGAAATTATGAAATAGTACCACATAATAGTACCATAGGATAGATAACTGGTGGACCATCAGAGTTACAAAATGGGTACCAAGAGAAGGGAAGCGCAGTCGAGGACGGCAGAAAACTAGGTGTGGTGATGAAGTTAGGAAATTTGCAGGTGCTAGTTGGAATCAGCTGGCGCATGAAAGGGGTAATTGGAGATCACAGGGAGAGGCCTTCGTCCTGCAGTGAGCATAAATATAGGCTGATGATGACGATGAATATACAACTCATGAAAGGGCAAAGTTTTGTTATTATCTATTGTATAATGCACATACATAGATTTGCCAGCGTTGACTGGCCTACGTGACACTTTAAGATAAGGGAGGCATAACGAGGGAAAGCACGGGAGGTTAAGCAGACTCAGCCTGGTTGGCTACCCTGCACTGGAAAACGGGGACCAAAATGTGCGCAAATAGCCAATTAGGTCTTCTAAACCTGAGTGTTAGAAGCCTGAAACCGGTATTCTAACAATATCTGTCGACCATGTAAGTAGTGGGACAGAAGGATGAAGGCAGCGCCTTTGGGATGATATTTCGATAATTGACCTTGATTCCATTTTGACATATAACCTGTACACAGGATGCAGTTATATCAGCCGCCCAACCGACGAGAAAAAGCTACACTGAAGAGCAACATGTATAATTTACAGCGCAAAGAGACAGAGAAAGTCAAAGAATTAAAGACCATAGAAGCGCAGTGTTTTTTAGGTTTCTTGAAAATATACGCTGGTGAAATATTAGGTTTGAAAAATAAATAATTGAAAACGCAGCTTCAGAATGTCAAGAGTGGGGCGACAAAATCAGTGGTCACGTGGGTGTATGCACTTACGTGTAATCCAGAAAGGCAAGCTCCTGCTGAGAGTTAGATGAGCTAGCTGACCCAAAACAGCAAAGGCTTTTCGATCTGGAAAGCTTTGACAATTTCACGGGTGCGCTAATCTGGTTGATAGGGCAGCCGACGCGTACGGACGCGTCTCCGCTGGCTCCGTCTCCTTCGAATGATTGCGATCGGAAGATTTGCTTCAATCCTCAAGATTTTTCACCATTCCAGAGATCTCGTCGAGAGGATTTCACCGAGCCTGTTTTTGACCCTGTAGGCCCATTTTTCGCCATCTTTGGAGACCTTGAAGTTTTCTCCCACCGATTCCCCCGCTAACCCTAGATTTGGGATTAGCGCTGGCGAGGAGTACGGCCCGGCGCCCGCCCGCGCCGTCGGAACGGCATCATGCTGGAGGTGGAGATGGTCGAAGGGGAAACTCTTTCCCGCGAAGAAGCTGACGCGCCTGGGTGGCGGACCGCTTTAAGCAAGAATAAGGGTTCTTCCCGGCAGCAAGAGAGCGTTTCTACTCAAAGTGACCGTACAGCTGGCCGCCGCACGGCCAACGCGCAGGGCGTCGTCCGGCTCCTTGAGACCGAACGCATCGAGGATCCCCCGCTTGCCGCGGAGCCATATTCGAGTCATTGTCCTACCCAAAGGAGGCCTGGATCTCAAGAAGGTTAGTCAGATTCGTCTAGCCCAAGCCCTGGTGACGACGGCGAAACTACCCCCGGAGGAAACAAAGGAGGATATCATCTGCCCGAACTTAACTCAGAATATTCTTGTGGTCAGAGGTGGTCATAGCGGTAGACGACACGGACAAGAACGAGAGAACAGGACGAGCGCTAACTTTCAACTGAGTGATTATTTCGAGAAACAACCGTATTTGTAGGCCCGCATATAAGAGAAAAGGCCCAATCATCGCACATGAAAACCAGCCGCGTCCAGGAACGCAAATTCATTTGTAGTCAGCGCAACTGAAGGGGAGCTGATGCAGCTATCACCAGGCCTCGCTATCAGAGTGGTTTCAACAACCTCTCGCGTAACTTTATCTACATTTCTATACCAAACGGAACACTCATTGAACAAGGGTTTGCACCCACAATTACTGCAATGCACAAAAACATGACCATCTCGGTATCGGTTCAATTTTCGTTTGTGTTCTCTTAACCTATCATTCAGGCACCTCCCAGACTTCCCAATGTAAGCTTTCCCGCACAATAACGGAAGGCGATACACATTATTTACGAACGACACAAAAGGGGTCTGATCCTTCTTTTTACAACCTCCGCGTTTTTTGGAAAACGGATCAGTGGCACTGCATAACCTAAGCAATTTCTGCGGAGCGGAAAATATTACATCTACTTCAATCTTTCGTCCAATCTTCTTTAGAGCGTGTGATACGTTATTCAAATACGGCACAACAACCTTTTTCATGTTTTCACTACTGCTCACGTGCGTGCCATTCCATTTCTTTAGCTTCCTTAACGCACTTTCTGCTACTGATATAAGTAAATGGTTAAGGGTATCCTGCGTCCAATAGACGTTCTTTTTGTATGTCAAAGCTGCTAGACATTTTATGGGGGCATGATTTGCGGAACGCGTTGTCAAGACACAGATTAGCGATTGCTCGTTTCACCTGCTTAGAATGTGCTGAAGGATGCGGCAGCAGCATCTTATTGTCTCGAGGATGATATTGCCAACAAATATGATGATCGAACAGAAAAATTCGTAAGTCTAAAAACTGGATAGAATTATTCACTGGTAGTTCATGTGTTATCTCCAGATTGTCAAGACATCGAGAAAAAATGTTCACTACATCATTTACAGATTGAGTGGAATCAAACAGGATGACAGGCGGTCGAGAGCATGGGGCTGGGACCAAAGTTCCACGCCTATGTTCGTGCCTTCCTCCGGGACCGCACAGCAACCATAAAGATTCGCCAATTTAATCGAGGGCCTTTACCCTGGGTGCGAGGGGCACGCCGCAGAGAGCGGTCATTTCGCCTCTCTTGTTCAAGATAGCCATGAAAGGCCTCTCGGAGCGTCTTTCCACTGTATCGAATACCGACCACGCCCTATATGTGGACGACGTTACTGTCTGGTGCATGGGAGGTTCGGTTGCTGAGGTGGAGGAGGCGCTTCAGTCGGCACTGTCTATCACTGAAAGTTTTCTGCAGGGTACGGGGCTTCTACTCTCCCCCTCCAAATCGGAGTTGCTTCTCTACAGACCGGTTCGGCCCAGGAGAAGGCCCTCCACGTCGCTTGATCAGGTAAAGATTACGCTAACCACAAGGGACGGGCTGTCGATTACCAGAGTCAACTGCATTAGAGTGCTCGGCTTGCTTCTTGAGTCCCACGGCAGGAATTCACAGGTTTTGGCCTGCATCACCTCCAAGACGGAAAACATGCTCATGCTGATTTTAAGGGTCCCAAACCGCAGGGGAGGGCTGAGGGAGAGCAATCTCCTTCGGCTCTACCACGCGTTCCTTATGAGCCATATTAATTACGTCGCATCGGCACTGAATTGGTCTAAAAGTGAAGAGGATGAACTCGGCACTTTAATGGGGAAAAGTATCAAAAGGGTGCTGGAACTCCCCATGAGCACCGGCACAGACAGGCTCATGAGCCTGGGCATGCACAACACCCTATCGGAGGCGACTGAGGCACAGAAACTAGTTCAGGTCGCGCGGCTCTCATCCACCAAGGCTGGGCAGCGTCTCCTACAGTCGCTGGGCTGCCATCTTAGGGGCAGTACCGAACATAAAGTCTTTTTAACACAGACAGTGAAGGGTACCTACGAGGTGGAACCCATCCCGCGTAACGACCATCCGCAGTACAATGTTGGCCGGCGGAAGGCACGGGCCAAGTCTCTGCTTGACTTCGTAGCTAAATCCCCGGGAAATGTGGCTTTCGTTGATGTGGCGCAGTATGGCCGCTCCGATAGCTTTGCGGCCGTGGTTGTTGATCATCGCGGTCGCGTACTCAACTCAGCTTCCGTTGGGAATGTGTCTGCCTCCGTAGCAGAGCAGGTAGCAATACCTTTAGCGATGAAGGATCCTTCGCATCCTGAGATATTCACTGACTCCAAGGCTGCCGTCCGAGCCTTCGCCTCGGGGGTGGTCTCCAGGGAGGCTGCCACTATCCTGAGTTCGAGGAGTGCGGTAGGCTTACACACAATTACCTGGTTCCCGGCCCACATGGGCTGAGGGGTTCATCCGTCAGTTTCCAACGTCAACGAAGTTGCCCATAACCGTGCGCGAGAAATCGCGTGCCGCGGCGGTCCGGGCGGGTCCACAGGCGGGTTCGCGGAGAGCTTCAAGGATCCACTTGGCACCTTTCACGAAGTTACGTCTCACTATCAGCTGTCAAGGCGGAGGTACCCCATCCCGCATTCCAAGCTCATTAGACCGCAGTCGTCCGCTCTCCGGATGCTGCACGCAGGTTCGTTCTCGTCTCGTAGCACGTTTAGTCACTTTTCTGAAGGCATAGATCCACGATGCCCTAGCTGCAGGGAGAATAAGTGCACACCCGCTCACATGCTCTGGCAGTGCCCGGCGTTACGTGGCGCCAAGTTCAGCACACAGCAGGTCTAGGAGAAGGCCCTTAAAAGCGGCGAACTCTCAGTCCAACTCCGGGCAATCCAGGAGGCCTGCGAACGGGCGGAGGGTCACGGTCTTCCAGTACCGGCGTGGGCGCGGCCAGCAACCACGGCGGACCCCCCTTCGGGGCTTGTCTGATCGGAGTTCTTCAGGACCAAATGAAGTTCATTTCACCTTCACCTAATCTAAGAACGGAATGATTAATAGTGAAATCTGGTGAGCAGCCATATGACCGACAATGACATCATAAAAATGAGAGCTTGGTGTACTTTTATCAAATTGAAATCGAAAAAGCCACGAATCTGTGCGCCTGGAAAGGCCTAATGCGCTGTGCTGTTCTTAGAATTGCGACTTATTTGCTTTCTCATAAGAGATTGATTTCTCCCAAAAAAGTAAGGCGTAATTACATAAGGCAATTAACTGGGGCCAGATTCACAAAGTTCTTTCTTTCGCAAGTTCGCTTTCCTATTTTCTGGCCCCCTTCGCTAATGATATGTCTGGCCTCCAGATTGGCTAAAATTATTTCTTACGAAAAATTCTAGCGTAAGAAGTTTTTGTGAATTTGGCGCCTGGTGATACAGGATTGCAATAAGATGAGCCTACGTATAATCTTTCAAAATTAGTTTGCTGTGTTATAACCTTCAGCAACAGAGAAAATTGCATTCATTCACGTCCAAGAAATATCGCCTCAGTTACAGCCCGCATGAAAAAAAACAAGAAAGAAAGCGCACTTGCTTCATCCTAACCTAAATTTTATACGAAGTAACTGGTGGACACGAAGAATTTATTACATGCCAGCCTAGCTCATAGTAAGTAAGTGACGTGACCTAAAAGACGGAGGAGTGGTGTACTTTTTTTAGACCGCACTACTTGCTCGGCTTCCAAGCACTGCCTCTAGATTATGAAACGGAGGTCTCTCGCAGATCTCTCCAACCAATCCTCACACTCTGAGCCAGGTGGCACGCCGATAAATCTGTATCTGAGCTAGAACAGAACATGAATAAACATGCAAAACGAACAATCGTTCTTTACCGGCAACCACTCTGCTGAATTTGATACGATTTGTTACATTTACAAGAAAAAAATGAAATCACGTTACTCTTGTTAGCAGATTTTTTATGTAGGCCGTCAATTTTCATGAAACATGTTCATTATTGCAAAATTAAAAGAGAAACGATACTATCAAGTTTACTACTACTTAGCTGAGCAATGAAAAAAATATCACACTTCTGAAAACTGCATTTCATATTGCATATCAAGCGGACAAAATCACTACATCATATACAATTGGGAAATATACCACTTATGTATGGAACTTTTGCAAAGCACTTGTAAACATTCTAACCAATCCGCGTAAGCTGCAAACTATTAGGCCAAATTCTTCCACTTCACCTGCTCCTACGGGCGCACATTACACAGCTGCGATATATGGTGTACTATATGGAGTGAAACTCAATGGGTGTTCCCTCTAGATCACTCGGCTTTGTAGGCGGTGTAAAATAATATTATATCGATTACTGATCCCGTGCGTAGCACTTTGAGTAAAATGACGGGTTACCATTCTTTCGTCCCATACAGCGGAGTAAATATTGCCACGTAATTGTCGCCGCTGCTTGTGGCTACTGTAACTTTGTATATGGTTGTCATCGGTCATCATCACCATCATCGGCCTATATTTATGTCCAGTGCAGGACGAAGGCCTCTCCCTGCTTCTCCAATCACACCTATCTTGCGCTAGGTGATTCCAACATGCGCAAGCGAATTTCCTAACTTCATCACTCCACCTAGTTTTCGGCCGTCCTCGAGTGCGCTTCCCTTCTCTTGGTATCCATTCTGTAACTCTAATGGTCCACCGCTTATCCATCCTACGCATTACATGGCCTGCCTAGGTGCGTTTTTTTCTCTCAATGTGAAGTAGAATATCGGCAAACCCCGTTTGCTCTCTGATCAACACTGCTCTCTTTAGTTAGGCCTAACATTTTTCGTTCCATCGCTGTTTGTGGAGGCCCTTAACTTGTTCTCGAGATTCTTTGTTAACCTCCAAGTTTCTGCTTGATATGTATGCACCGGTAAATTGCAATGATTGTACACCTTTCTTTTCAACGACAGTGGAAAGCTCCCACTCAGGATTTGACAATGCCTGCCATATGGCCTCCAAACCAATTTTATTCGTCTGTCAATTTCCTTCTCATGATCAAGGTCCCCTGGGAGTAATTGACCTAGATAAACGTACTCCTTTACAGACTCTAGAGGCTGACTGGCAATCCTGAATTCTTGTTCTCTTGCCAGGCTATCGAACATTATCTTTGCCTACTGCATATTATTTTTCGACCACTGTGTTATACTTTCTTGGTTAAGCTCCGCAATCATTTGTTGTAATTTGTCCCCATTGTTGCTGAACAGCACAATGTCATATGCAAACCAAAGGTTGCTGAGGTATTCGCCATTGATCCTCTCTCCTAAGCCTTCCCAGTCTAAGAGCTTGAATACTTCTAAACATGAAGTGAATAGGATTGGATAGGTTGTGTCTCTTTGACTGACTCCTTTCTTGATAGGTAACTTTCTACTTTTCTTGTCGACAACTAAGGTAGCTGTGGAATCCTTGTAGATATTTGCCAAAATATTCATGTATGCCTCCCGTATTCCTTGATTACACAATAACTCTATGACTGCTGGTATCTCTACTGAATCAAATGCATTTTCATATCTATGAAATTCATATAGAGATTGTAGTCCGCAGATTTCTTGATTAGCTGATTGATGACATGAATAATATATATCGTAAAATATACCTTCCTGGAGCCAGCTCTCTTGGTTTACTGAAGTCAAGCGTTGCCCTGATTCTAGCGCAAATTATCTTGGTGAATATTTTATACAATACTGAAATCAAGCTAATGGGCCTATAATTCTTCTATTCTTGATCAGTTTTGATCAACAATTTTTTGATCCGTTTTGCCACTTCAGCGAATTCTATCTGATCTCTCGAGTTTGCCACTTTCATGTTTTGCCGTTTCTTTATTAGGTCCTTTGCTGCTTGGGAGAGCTTACCTACTGGTTGCCTTGCTCCCACTTCAATTGCTGCTTCTAAAATCAGCCTAGTTGCGGTTTCATTCATTACCTATATGTTGTATTCACCTTCCTGTTCTAAAGCTGCATATTTGTTTTCGAGCACCAGCCTGAATTAGTCTGCTTTTACCCTTACTACGTTTAGGTTAGCTTGTTTCTCCTTGACTAATTTTACTCTTTCTCTCTTCAAATTGAGAGAAATCCTAGACCTCACTAACCTATCGTCACTACACTTTACCCTACCTAACACTTCTACATCCTGCACTATGCTGGCATCGGCACAGAGTATGAGATCTATTTCATTACTTGTTTCTCCATTAGCGCTTTTACAGGTCCACTTCCTGTTGCTGGGCTTCCTGAAGAAGGTATTCATTATTCGGAACCCATTCCTTCCCGCGAATTCTACCAACATCTTTCCTCTTCTATTCCTAGAGTCAATGCCGTAGTATCCAATTGCTTGCTCACCAGCCTGCCTTTTCCCCACTTTCGCATTGAAGTCGCCCATTACTACAGTATTGCTAATTCAACATCTTCATAAAACTGTTCAATTTCTTCATCATGGTGACTCGAGCTTGGGGCGGGGGCTTGTACTACCTTCATTCCATACCTCCTATTCAGCTTTATTACGACGACTGCTACCCTCTCATTAATGCTGTAGAATTCATCAGTGTTGCCCGCTGTGTCCTTATGGATTGGAACTCCTACCCTGAATTCTTTGTTAGCTGGGAGACCTCTGTAGCAGAGCATGTGACCGTTATTCAACACTACAGAAGCCTCACCATTTCTTCTAACCTCGCTAAGGGTAATACAATCCCAGGCCATGCCTGATAATTCCTCAAATAGCCCTACTAAGCTAGCCTCACTCGAGAAGGTGCGCGGGTTGAACGTTGCCAGGTTCAGATTCCAGTGGCGGCCTGTCCGGACCCAAAGATTCTTAGCACCCTGTGCCGCGTCGCAGGTTTGACCACAGCCTTGGTTAGGTGCTCCGCAGCCGCTGGGGACTGAGGGCAATAGGGTAATTGTAGGAGTCATGATGGAGGTAGTGGTCGAATACTGCACTAGGGAGGCCAATTCCTGTTCCGGTAAGCGAGTGACTTTGTTGAAGCGTAGTGCGCCTTCCGAATTTGGTAGCACCTGTAATAGCATAGCCCCATTGGCTCTCGGCAATCTTTTTTTTTTAGCGGTGTGAGGCACTATTCCATGCCTAAAAATGTGGTGGACTGGAGGAGGATTCGAAATTACGACCTTCAGATTAGAGGCCGGGTGTTCTACCTCTGCTCCATGTCACTACCTATATATATATACATCTATATACATATCTTATCCATAGTCAGTCATAAATAATCGGTGCATTTGTACTCTGTACATTAGTAATGGACGGATTCGATGGATTCTAGATTTTACGTATCAAAACTAAGATTTGTTTATGCAGGCACGCCGTAGCGGATGACTCCGGAATAATTTTGACCAACTGGCGATCTGTAACGTGCCCCCATATGCAATGGACACGGCGCCCCCATCGAAATGCGCCCGCCGCGGCTGGGCTTCGATCCCACGACTTCTTGCTTAGCAGCGTAACACATAGCTGACTAGCCACCGCGGCTCGTCTGTAGATTAGTTGTGACTAAAATGTCTATGTATCATTTAATTAGAGCCACCTTTCTTTATTACTTTAATCGTAAGGTTTCTCTGGGGATACCATGTTACCCTTAGTTTCATTTTCCAATGTTGTCTTGCCGCCGTGTTATCGCTTTATTTATTGTTTTTTTTTGCGTATGTAGCACCCAGTGCCAAAGAGCAGATCCGTCGAGATTTTGTATAACGCTTTTTGTGCACTCTCAAAAAGCTGTGATGTGAAATAAGCTCGATTTAATTTGATCCTAAGTAACGCAGCGCCAAATGCGACATAGACTGGAGAGAAAGAGGTGACATGACAGGCGCACGAGTCGCACCTGAGAACTTTATTAGAGGCAACACGTTATTTATGCGCATGTGCTTGATACATGTGCCTGCTGCAGGAAAGTTTCGGAGGCACATCGCAATGGAATGTGAACGTATTCACTCTGCATGACCCGTAGGGAACGTCCCCCTTCCAGAAGTGCTGGGGTTCGAATCGGATGGAAACATTCACTGGCCAGCAGTAAAGATCAGCAAGAGGCGTTTAATGTATTGGTGCAAAAAAATGTGGCGAGAGATTTATGGAATCTTTACAGGCATAAGTAATTGTACTATATATTGTTTTAATGAGCAAATAAACGATGAAGGAGCGATGGGCAAAATCCATTGTATGTATTTAATACTGATCATGACCATGAATTAAGACGGACGGTCGGATTGCATTGAATTGAATTTTATTGACATAAAACAATTTACAAAAATGAAATTGCAAAAATGCATCTGAATCCCTATCCTGGGTCTAGTTGGGATTCATTCAAGTATAATTATGAAAAAGAGCATGTCACATAACAAAACAATAATGATATAAACAAAAATATTTTACTAACATTATAATACTTTAAAAAACTAAATTATAACATGATTATCACACTGCAATGCAGTTTAAAACTTTTGCTGCATTTATACAAGTAAGTTTAACAACATTAGCATACATATCGTTCAAATCGTACAATCAACAGCTTCACGTATATAAAGAACATAACACATTGTAAGAGGGTTTATACACAAATACAATAACGTACAAAGCAAGTATACATGGTAGTCAATTGAAAATGGTTACTCGTCCTGAAAAACAAAAAAATACATATTTTTGGGTGGTTTTTAGTCGGTAATTTATTAAGTCGCTATATATTACTTAGAAAATGTATCTTAAATGCTAAGGAGACATTTTTGCTCTGTTTTATTTCTAGTGGAAGGTTATTTCACCCGGCGACACCGTTAGCTGCCGGTTTTTTCTAAAAAAATACATATTTTTGGGTGGTTTTTAGTCGGTAATTTATTAAGTCGCTATATATTACTTAGAAAATGTATCTTAAATGCTAAGGAGACATTTTTGCTCTGTTTTATTTCTAGTGGAAGGTTATTTCACCCGGCGACACCGTTAGCTGCCGGTTTTTTCTTACCGTAGACATTTTTGCTTACTTTTTTTTACTGCTTTCGTAGCGACACCATAAAAAAATTTGATGAGCTGACTGGATCGTTGGTGCTAACACTAGCTTGGACCATTAGTGCAGTTCTATAATCAATTAGATTGGTGAACGGCATGGTGTTTAGGCTCCGTAAGAGTGGTAGGGTATGTGGTGTATAGTCTGAATTTGTAATAAAGCGTCTTGCTTTTTTTTGGTGTATAATAACTGGTTCTAGCTAAGTGCGGTATGTGTGATCCCAGGTAACTAAACAGTAATTTAAGTGGCTATGAAATACACTGAAATAAATTATTCGTAATGTCGGTATGTGAAATATGTTTCGGCATTTGTACAAGAGAAATCAAGCTTTACTAAGTTTCTTGCAGACTTCGTGGATATGAGGTTTCCAGTTTTAAAAAAATCATCAAGTACAACGCCTAGGTACTTCACTGAATTCACTCGTTCTAGCGCTGAATTATTTAGTGTAAGTGTACGTGAGTGTTCTTGCAGAATTTCGCGCGGTGATTTAAAAACAATATACTTGGTTTTCTGTGTATTCAACGTTAGTTTGAAGCGAACCATTTGTGGATATGGTTAAGCTCTGAATTCGCACAAATAAAGGTATTGTCCGGAAAGTCTTGGGACATATGAGAACTGTACCGTCAGCATACATAAATATTGAAAAGTTTTTTTACTACGCAAGGAAGGAAGATCGTTAATGTGCAGTGACAAACATACTATAGTGCCACTAGATTTAGTTTGTTGCTGTCTTTTACAACGTTGCAACCGACCATAGCAACGTCATCATCATCATCATCATCAGCCTATAGTTATGTCCACTGCAGGACGAAGGCCTCTCCCTGCGATCTCCAATTACCCCTGTCTTGCGCTAGCGTCATAGCAACGTAAGCCATCGCAAATCAAAATGGCGCTTGGTGCGTCGAAGCCCGTTCCAACACTGACCTGAGGAAGTTCACCGAATACAGGAGCCTTGCAGGAGCATTGTAGTTGAAAGTTATGTATAAATTATTTTTTACATGGTAGAGACTGTTTCAAATACTTTAATTATACTGCACTGAGCAAGGTATGGTGTCGAGAGTACGCATTTCTCAGTCGAATGAGTTCTGGCGAACGCCTTCGGTGACGAATGGCATTATGGCGAATGCTATTTGATTTGCACGTGTTCCACCACGCGAATGACCTTAAATCTTAAGGCATTAGGAAGTTAATGCCATTTTCGGTGCCCGTGTGGCACGGGTATTAATTCCAACGTCCGAATCCATTTCAGTGGTTTTTGAGTGTTATTTTCTTTTGTTGAGTCATTGTCATTTTTGCTGAGTCATGACTATGATTTCTACCATCATCCTATAGTGTTTCCTTCATTTAGTACCCACATCAGAACCCATTTCAGTGGTTTTTGAGTGCTGATCTTGTTTCGCTGTGTCATTGTCATTTTTGCTGTGTCATGCTCATGACTATGCTTTCTACCACAATCCTTTAGTGTTTTCTTTACTTAGTTCCCACGTCCGAATCCATTTCAGTGGCTTTTGAGTGTTATTTTCTTTTGTTGACTCATTGTCAGTGTTGCTGAGTCATGCTCATGGCTATGACTTCTACCATCATCCTTTGGTGTTTTCTTCACTTGGTACCTACGTCAGAACCTATTAGTGTTTCCCTCACTTAGTACCCACGTCCGAACCCAGTTGAGTGGTTTTTGAGTGTTAACCTTTTTTGGCAGAGTTATCGTCATTTTTGCTTAGTCATGCTCATGACTATGACTTCTACCGTCATCCTATAATGTTTCCTTCACTTAGTACCCACGGAAGAACCCATTTCAGTGGTTTATGAGTATTGATCGTTTTTCGCTGAGTCATTGTCATTTTTGCTGTGTCATGCTCACGACTATGCCTTCTACCACAATCCTTTAATGTTTCCTTCACCACGTCCGAATCCCTTTCAGTGGTTGTTGAGTGTAATTTTCTGTTGTTGAGTCATTGTCATTTTTGATGAGTCATGCTCATGACTATGACTTCTGGCATCATCCTTTAGTGTTTCCGTCACTTGGCACCCACGTCCGAACCCATTTCAGTGGTGTTTGAGTGTTAATGTTTTTTTGCTGAGTCATTGTGATTTTAGGCGGCTGTTTATGACCTACATGACACGCATGTCATGACATTCTGTCATGACCAATCATTTCTGTTTGACATACACTGTTGTCATACTACGCCAATTTTGGTACCTACCAAGTTAACGAAACGACCACGAAAGCACCAAGACGTAGGGAGCTGTTTGAGTATCTGCATGACACACAATCATGATATTCATGTCATGGCCTATCATTTATGTTCGTCATACACTCTTATCATAGTATGCCAATTTTGTGAACACCAAGTTAACGATACGGCCATGAGAGCACCAAGACGTAGGTGGCTAGATAGATAGATCATCATCAGCATCATCATCCTATATTTTATGTCCACTGCAGGACGAAGGCATCTCCCTGCGATCTACGATTACCCCTGTCTTGCGCTAGCTGATTCCAACTTGCGCTTGAAATTTTCCTACTTCATCACCCCATCTGGTTTTCTGACGGCCTCGACTGCGCTTCCCTTTTCTTGGTATCCATTCTGTAACCCTAATGGTCCAGCGGTTATCCATCCTACGCATTACATGGCCTCCCAGCTCCATTTCTTCCGCTTAATGTCAACTAGAATATCGGCTATCCCCGTTTGTTGTCTGATCGACACCACTCTCTTCCTGTCTCTTATCGTTAGTCTAGATAGATAGATAGATAGATAGATACTGTAAAAGTGGCAAATGTTCGCCAAGAAATTCTTGGCATTTAAAATATTGGCTCAAGAACTGAACCTACAGTTGTTTCAAGGAACTCGGACCTGGTATCAGCTACTTGCGCTGTCTGTTTATGGTTTTCCAGATATTAAAGAAATTCTAGGCACACTCCACGAAAGCCATAGCATTCTAGTTTGTTTAATAATATGCTGTGGTTGACAGTGACAAAAATTTTATAATGTCAAGAAATACACCTACAACTGTTCTGTTGCTGTTTAAGTGGAAGGTAAGTTCAGATAAGGACAAGACGGCTGTATCAGTCGACCTTTCCTTTCTAAACCCATGCTGGCAGGGTGTAAGAATACTTTGGCGTTCTAGAAAAGACGAGTCGCGTGACTTAGTTTTTCGAATAGAATATTTATAGTCCTTAGGATGGAGATAGGACGGTAGTTTTCTGGGAAGTTTTTATCCCCAGCCTTGTGAGGCGGGATTATCTTAGATAACTTAAGAAAGTGCGGATACGTAGATGTATAAAATGATAAGTTAAATATTGTTTCTAAAGGTACACGAAGGATATTGTAACAGACCCCGTGAACGAGGCGCAGACGCCGGACCAAATTCCAAAGCCGACTTATCAGCTTCCGAATATAATCCCACGAAAGCAAAGACAATTAAGAATGGGCCCTCTGGTGCGCCAGCGAACGCCGGTTGCTGTCCAAAGACCGAGTCACAGCCCAGAGTTGTCAAAACACAACAAAATATATTCTTCACACAAGGCACACACACTTGCACACTTAGGCTAGACACAACACAATACAAATCAGATTGGTATTAAGAAACACAAGAGAATAATTAACGACAAGCACTAAGAGTCCAACACGTAAAGTACAAAATGAAAAGGAACACTAAGTTTCCAATCGTATTCACCAGTGTTGGTCTTGAAGTCGGACGACGTCGGCGTAACTCGGGGCAAATGTCGAAGAAAGAACTTCTTCCGGAAATGCAGACGCTCTATGAACCCGTCGACTAGCTTGCCGGGGAATCCCCTTCTTCCGCAGACGCTTGGTCTTCACGTTACATCACTTCATCGGTGCGGACTGAACTCCTGCACTCCTGAATTCCTGAATTCCACCCTCTGATTCTCGCACGGCGGTTATATAGCTTCCACAGGTGTTCTCGAACATTCTTATCGGTGTCGTGACCTCGTAGCATGGCCAAGGCTTGGGAAGCTTCTATTCTTTGCTCGTATCTTCGACCGCCGCTGTCGGAGCAATCTCGAGGGGGGGGGGGGGTGATGACTCATCCTGTTGGTGTATGCTCACGCGGTAGTAATGTCTGTCGACTCGCCGGGTGAGAAGGTGTCTCGGCGCGCTCATGTTCTCTCTCTCTCTCTCCGGTTAACGTCGCTTCGTCGAGTCTCTTCCAGACTTTTCGGCGCCGTTGTTAGCGTTGTTGTTTGAGGCGTATGCGCTCTCCCCTTTAGTTGAAGTTGCCGCGGGGCCGGCGTGTTCTTTCGCTGGCTTGCGTGACACGCGGCGCGCGCTTGGATTACGCGTTCTTTTGTGACAGATATCGATGCATTCCTTGAGCGCCAAAGAAGGTATGTTGTCACAACCGACTGAAAACTTCACTGGCATAGCACTAACTAGAGTTACAATTTTACCAGAAGTTATATCTGTAAATTTATATGTATTAGGATGGCGATGAAGATATGTAATGTATTGTTCGCTGATAGCCATAGCCATTAGCCGAGAACCTACTGTGCAAAAATAGGTATTAAACGCCAAAACGCGGTTGCTCTGTGATACTCCAAGAGCCTTGAAGTTTGGTATGGTGTAAGAGTTTGCAGGCGGTCTAAGAACAGAGTTTATAATACGCCCTGTGATTCGTGAGTTACCCGATTTTTTAAATATTAAGTTTGTTTAGTATTCTTTCTTACTCGAATAAGCGATGTTACTATATTACGAGCCAATCTGAATTGCTCTAGGCAACAGTCATTGTTTTTGTGCATTTTTCCTTTTGAATGCCAAAAGTCTTTCCTCTTAATTTGTTATAAGATGCGATTATTAATCCATGGGCAAATTGGTGTTCTGTAATATCTCTTGTCATGAGTTGCTGTAGACCGCATTATTGTCTCACTTAAGGTTTTGTTTAGTTTATAATGAAGGGCATTGACATCTGGAACAGATAATTCAGCGGACCGTCAAGGTTGTAATGTACGAATGAATTCAGAGCCCTGCAGACGTTGCCGATGAGCAGGAAAGATAATGCGACCACGAGTACCCCGAGACTTAAAGTGCTGCACCTCTGTGACTGGGAACAAAATTACAGTTGGGGAGTGATCACTTATGGTTGCGTCATAAATAGCACACCAACTGCCTTCACTGTCAAAGTTGCATAAAATATGGTTGATACAAGAAGACAATTTCGGCGTGACACGCGTTGGTGCAAAAATAATATTTTGGGCGTTTATTACGCACGTCTTCTTCATCTGTATATTATCATCATCCTACGTTGCGCTATCCTCATCTTCAGTTATGTGTGTTCATCATCATCGGGTGTGTGCTTTTGCTGGTTCGCTGCCGAGTACTCGGGCCGAATAAACGTCGTGCCAACAGAGACGTCATAAGTGGTGGAGGTGCTCTTCGATCCTCAGTCCTCTGCCCGCTCAGTCTACCCCCCTGGAGCTACGTTCAGGCCGCCGCTTGGGCCCACTGTCCGCTAGCATGTCTGAGGACGCAGCACCTTCCACTTCTACCGCTACCGTTCTGACACCACCAGCCACCCCTTACATCCTCAGCAGCCACCAGCGTGACCCCCATCTCTTCGCTGTTCTTCGTGAAGAAGATGTGGAGGACTGGCTCGACGACTACGAGCGAGTCAGTTCCGCTAATCGTTGGGACGACCTTAACAAGCTCCGCCACGTCTCCTTCTACCTGACGGGTGTGGCGAAGACATGGTTCTTCAACCACGAGATAGACTTTACTGACTGGGCTGCCTTCAAGCAGCGGCTGTGCCAAGTATTTGGTACACCGGCCGTTCGTTCTACCGTCGCAAAGAAAACCCTCGATACTCGCCAACAACAGCCAGGTGAGTCTTACACATCGTACATAGAGGATGTTCTTGCGCTTTGCCGCCGTATGAGTTCATCTATGCCAGAATCAGACAAAGTGCGCCACATTCTGAAAGGCATTAGATCAGTGGCCTTCAATGCCCTTGCCATTAAGAACCCCGCTACAATCGCTGACGTTGTTACAACGTGTCAGCGCCTGGACGAACTCGAGTCTGTTCGCCTTCAGCCGGACGTTGGTGACTATTCTTCTACGGCGGACCCACATCTGCGTGTCGTGATACGAGCAATGATACGCGAAGAATTACAGTCAATGGGCTTGTCGTCACCATCCGTGTGCCCCAGCGCGCCTTCTAGCGCAGCCTTGCGTGACATCATCAGGGATGAACTGGCGTCCTTGACCTGCTCCACGCGCGTGCAACCCTCCGTCTCTCGTCCCCTGCCAACGTACGCGGAAGTTGCTGCCATGCCTCCAGGCAACGTCAACTCCACGGTGCCGCTGCGCACGTACGCGTCGGTTGCTGCCGCGCCTCCAGTAAACATTTCGTCGATGCCGCCCGAGCTTTCACCGGCCCATTTGACTGCACTCACTCCCGGAGCACCTAGCCCATGTACTATCCACCATGGCGTCCGTCACGTCCCACGTGCTATTACTGCGGCTATCGCGGCCATATTTCACGTTTCTGCCGCAAGCGCCAGCAGGACGATCATCGCGGATACGACATCTCCGAACGCAACTTTTCCGGTGTAGTCTCTTCCCAACGCCGGCGTTTCTCTTCACCTCCGCTCCGCTCTACTTCTCCGCCCGCATCGACTGAAGACCGAAGCACTTACCGTTCAGCCAGACGCCGCTCCCCTTCGCCGTTCCGCCGCTCCACGTCACCACTACGGCCCGTCTCCCTCAACTCTAACATTCGTCCGGAAAACTAAGCGATGCAGTTTTTGGAGGACAAACGGCATACGACACCAGGACTGATATTCCTCCAGCGCGCCCGTCCAATATGCTCTCGGTGTTTGTCCAAGGAGTGCCCGTCGATGCTTTGGTGGACACAGGTGCGACAATTTCTGTTATTCACGCTGATTTATGTTCCCGTCTCAGAAAAGTCACGACGCCATACGATGGACCGACGCTAGTTGCAGCCCAAGGAGACCCTGTTCGACCTTCCGCTCTTTGCACTGCCCGTGTCCTGATCGATGATATCCTGCACCATATACAATTAGCTGTGCTGTCCCCGTGCGCTCATCAACTTATTTTAGGGTGGGATTTTCTCTCTTCTGCTTCCGCGGCTATTTGTTGTGGCCAACGCGTCGTCCATCTTACGGACACCGACTACTTACTTGGGGAAGACAGGTACACGCCGTTGCGCCTGCTCGCTGCGGAAGATACCGAACTGCCTCTCGGCCGACAGCGCATTATTACCATTATGTCGACCGATATCGATCATGGTGACGTCTTGGTCTTGCCCTCTTCCCGTTGCCTTCATAAAGGCATCGCTTTTGCGCCAGGTGTGGTTCGATTTTACAATGGCTCGGCGCTTGTCACCGCCACGAACGCGACATCGGTGAAAATTCTCCTTCCGCAAAGCACCACAGTGGCTTGCGCGGCCGACCCAGGGCCTGTATGCGTCGTGCCCCTTACGACTGTCTTCCAAAGACCCTTCTACTTGTGCAACTGCTTCTCCCTCCGCCCTTACTGCAGCCATCAGCAGTGACTTGCCACCTTCACATATGCAGCAGCTGCTTGCTTTGTTGAACAAACACGCAAATTTATTTGATGTCCATTCGTCGACTCTGGGCCAAACCACAGCTGCAGCGCATCGCATTCAGACAAACGAAGCGTCGATAGTGCGCCGACGCCCGTACCGCGTGTCCCTAGCCGAGCGGAAAATCAAAGAAGAAAATGTCGCGGAACAGAAGGTCATCCGGCCCTCAGCTAGCCCTTGGTCATCTCCGGTTGTTTTGGTGCGAAAAAAAGACGGCTCCGTGCGTTTTTGCGTCGATTACCGGGCCCTCAATAAGATCACTCGAAAGGACGTATACCCTATGCCTCGCATTGACGACGCCCTTGATTCACTACAAGGTGCAGAATATTTTTCGATCCTCGATCTGCGTTCTGGCTATTGGCAAATTCCCGTGCACAAAGACGATCAAAGAAAAAACAGCGTTTGCCACCCCTGATGGACTTTACGAATTCAACGTCATGCCTTTCGAGCTATGCAATGCACCTGCGACTTTTGAACGCATAATTGATACCGTGCTGCGTGGCCTGAAATGGAAAACTTGCCTCTGCTACCTGGATGACATTGTCGTCTTTTCATCGACATTTCCTCAGCACCTGCAACGCTTAGATGAAGTTCCGACGTGCCTTGCCGACGCTGGTCTTCAGCTCAACACGAAGAAATGCCATTTCGCCAGCAGATCTATTAAGGTCCTGGGGCATGTCGTGAGCAAGGAGGGCATACGTCCTGACCCTGACAAGATTGCTGCGGTCCTTCGCTTCCCTCGCCCAGAAAAGCTAAAGACTTGCGAAGCTTCCTTGGCCTCGCTTCTTACTTCCGTCGCTTTATACGGAACTTTGCCTCCATCGCTGCGCCACTACACAAACTACTTGCTTCCGGTGTACCCTTTCACTGGTCTCAAGATTGTGAAGCAGCCTTTGGCATGTTGAAGGGCGCCCTCACGTCTGATCCTGTGCTTTGCCATTTTGATGAGACTGCACCGACTCTCTTGCACACAGACGCTAGCGGCCACGGCATCGGTGCCATTCTTCTGCAACGCAACAACTCTTCGCACGAGAGAGTCGTTGCATACGCCAGCCGCGTACTCACTGATGCCGAGAAGAACTATACAATAACTGAGCAGGAGTGCCTGGCGATTGTTTGGTTCGTACAGAAGTTTCGTCCCTATTTGCACGGGCGTCATTTTACAATTGTTACGGACCACCACGCATTATGCTGGCTCTCCACTTTCAAGAACTTGACTGGACGGCTGGGTCGCTGGGTTCTTCGCCTGCAAGAATATGACTTTGACATTATTCATAAGTCAGGCAAAAAACACCAAGATGCTGACGCTCTTTTTCGAAGCCCGCTTCCTGCGCACCCACTTGACACCTCGGCAACTGCGTCGCAAAGCAGCTCTTCGGATGTCACTTCTGCGCCGGTTTCCTCTCTAGCTACCATAGACCGCCTTTCTCCGGATGACGATCAAACATTTGCATTTCGCCGAAGGGCTGACCCATATTGTCGGCGTATGATAGACCACCTCTCTGGCGCTTCTCGCCCACCTAACGCGCGGCTTCGGCACCAACTCGCACAATTCAAGTTGAACAATCACGTGCTGTATCGGCGCATTTACCACCTTGACGGTCAACGCTGGGTGCCCGTTCTACCACGCTCTCTTCGAGCCCATGTCCTCAGAGCATTCCACGATGACATGACTGCTGGCCATCTCGGTTTCCACAAAACCTACGATCGCATTCGAAGCCGTTACTATTGGCCTGGCCTTTCTACTAGTGTGGCGAGATACGTCGGTTCCTGTTCTCCGTGTCAGCGTCGCAAACTCCCAACATCTGCTCCTGCCGGCGAATTACTGCCTATTCCGTGTCCTTACGAACCATTTGAGGTTGTTGGTATCGACCTTTACGGGCCCCTTCCTGTTACTGCAGCTGGAAATCGGTGGATAGTGACCGCCATCGACCACCTGACGCGCTACGCTGAGACAACATCAGTGATCACTGGCTCCGCTTCGGAGGTTGCCGACTTCGTCCTTCAAGCTATAATTCTGCGCCATGGTGCTCCTCGAGTACTGCTCAGCGACCGTGGAAAGGTCTTTCTCTCGCAACTTTTAAACGAAGTCCTGCGCGCCTCTGGTACCACCCACAAAACAGCGTCGAGTTATCATCCACAGACTAACGGCTTGACAGAGCGATTTCATCGCACGCTTGCCGACATGATCGCCGTATATATTCAGCCTGATCACAAGAATTGGGACAAGCTTCTACCATTCGTCACTTTCGCCTACAACACGTCCGTTCAGCGTACCACCGGCTACTCGCCATTTTACTTAGTTTACGGACGGTCGCCTACTTCCCTTCTAGACGTTTCTTTCTTCGATGCTCCTGTCGCTCCATCTGCATCGTCTAGCGAAGAATTCCTTTCACGACTCGCCCAGTGTCGCCAGCGTGCTCGCGTGAACACGGCGGCCAGGCAACACGACCGGAAGATCATTTATGACACCCTCCATCACGTTGTGTCCTTCCGACCTGGTGACGAAATACTTCTATTGACGCCCCTGCGCACGCCTGGTTTGTGCGACAAGTTCCAGCCGCGTTTCATCGGGCCCTACATCGTCCTGGAGCAGACATCACCCGTCAATTATCGCGTGACTCCTGTTTTCGCCGCCACAGACCGCCGTTGTCGCAGCACCGAGGTCGTTCATGTCTCCCGCATGAAACCGTTCACGCGGCGGTCTTCGTCGCCTTGACTAGCGGCCAGGATGGCCGCTTCCACGTGGGGGGGGGGGAGAGATTAGTGTGGGCGTTTATTACGCACGTCTTCTTCATCTGTATATTATCATCATCATCCTACGTTGCGCTATCCGCATCTTCAGTTATGTGTGTTCATCATCATCGGGTGTGTGCTTTTGCTGGTTCGCTCCCGAGTAGTCGGGCCGAATAAGCGTCGTGCCAACAGAGACGTCATAATATTATGAAAGCCGTATGATGACATCATGTGATAGTACTCTGAATGACAGTCTTTTAAGGAATCTATGTTGAAGTCCCAGCAAAGCACTGTTTTTTTTTTGGTTGAGCGCATTTACATGCTCTAATAACCGTTCAAAGTGATACATGAAGGCTGATAGCTTTTGACTGGGGTTATTAGAGTAGGTAGCACACGGAACAGCCGACAAAAACTCGAGACTCTGACAGGCGTTTATTAGCGTCCACCTCTGCCCAGAACGTCCAAGATGACAACTAGTCCCTTCGAACGCGCTCACGCGCTCCCTGGCCCGATGCTCGTCCTCTTCTTTCTTGTAGGAAGAACGCGGGAAATTCAACACATTCGCGGCCGCGAAGTGCGGTCATGCCTGTAGTTCAAGCGGAAACAGTCTTTGGATGGCCCTTGTCGTCACGAAGCCGTCTTGTCGCTTAATCTTGCAAGAGCGAACGTGTCCATCTTCTCCTGCCTAGACTTCAATCACCCTTGCGAGTTGCCACATTTGGCGTGGAAGGTTTTCCTGATGTACAAGTATAACGACGCCTTCTTTATCATTGTTCTTGCTCCATATGTCACAGAAGTGTGCAGATCTAAGTTGGAGCAAGTACTCTTTGGTCCATCGTTTCCAAACGTTTTCGGTCAGGTGCCTTCTCTACTGAAGTCTCCGGAAGGCCTCCGTACGCGTTGAGATCTCAGTGCTCTCGATGTTGCCTTTTGGTATCGTCGTGAACCTGCGGCCAATTAACAGATCGGCAGGAGTCAAAGCGCACAGTTCGCCGTCTTCCGACTCAGTAAAAGTAAGTGGTCTAGAATTGACGACAGCTTCAACTTCTGCGAGTACTGTCATGAGTTCTTCGGAGTTGAGGCAGGCTCTTTGAAGAATCTTGCGAAGCGGTGTCTTTACAGTTCTTACAAGCTGCTCCCACCATCCACCCCACCATGGTGCATTTGGCACAATAAACTTCCATTTGATGCCTTTACTGCTCAGGTGTCCAGCGACATCATCTTCTAACGGCATTCTGAAAATCATTTGTAGATCCCTTGACGTTTTCTTGAAGGCCCTCGCATTGTCAGAATAGATGACCTGGCGAAGGCCTCGTCGGGCACAAAAGCGTCGCGAGGACATCAAGAATGCTTCAGATGTCATACTGGACACAAGTTTTAAGTGAATTGCTCTTGAAGCTGCACACGTGTATAGAGCAATGTAGTTCTTGGTCTCTCCTAACGGAGTCCTCACGAAGAAAGATCCCACGAAGTCTACTCCGACCACTTCAAACGCGTGTGCTTGTGTTACCCGATGCATTGCGAGAGGAGCTACTGGAGCGCTGCCTGGTGAATCGGTGTATCATTTGCATAAGTAACATTCCCTGATTACATTCTTCACCAGACTTTGTGCTTTGCATATCCAGAAGTGCTCTCTCAACTGCGTCAGCGTATCTCATACCTCCGTAAAGTACTTCACAGTGCGCTTTGATTGCGATTAACCTTGAAAAGCGGTGTTTACTCGCCAGTATAATCGGATGCTTGACAGCTTCTGGAGCTTCCATCCGCATTAAACGCCCACCAACCCGAAGTAACCTATCTTCGTCCTGGAACGGCTTGAGACCTGCGATGAGTGAGGTTTTGTCCATAGAACGGCCCTCTGAGATAGCTTTGATCTCTGCGTTAAAGAACACATATGGTACCTGTCGAATCCAGTATTGCTCGGCTCTCGATAGCTCCTGTGCCGTGAGGGGACCAGTTTCTGTATTGCTGCCATTATGTCTGCAGCAGCTGACGAACCTAAACACCCATGCTGTTACTCTTAGCAGCTTATCGAGCCTGCTGTAACGCTCCATTACAATTAGCGGAAGCGTGGAATCAGTCATAAATGAAACCTTATCGGTGACCTTTTCACAGTATCGTTGTCCGCTGTTTGTAGTGGTTGTGATGTCCACATGTGCTGAGGTTCCTGAAGCCACTGAGGCCCATGCCACCATAGAATGCTCGTAGATACCTGGTCAATAAATACGCCTCCTGTCAACAGGTCGGCAGGATGTTCAGTACCAGGACCAGGACTTCCAAGCGGCGGCTCGGTTCGCTCGTGGATTTCAGTGACTCTGTTGCGAACGAACAGTTTCCATTTCTGAGCATCGCCCCTAAGCCACGACAATGTTATTGTCGAATCCGTCCACATAGTGTAGCGTAGCTGGAAGTCCGTAAGCGCGCTTGATATGAAGCTCATCAACATTGCACCAATCAATGCGCCCAGAAGTTCTAGACGAGGCAATGTTACCGTCTTGATGGCGCAACGCGTGACTTTGCGATGAGTAACTGGGGTCGTCTTGCGCGATTAGACACGACGTAGTGCACTGCGCCGTATGCGGACGGACTTGCTTCGCAAAAAACGTGCACTTCTAGCACGCGGGGCAGTTTCTCTTTGCCGCTGCCGGTGTAACGCAGTACCTTGATTGATGGTAACTTTGACAACTGGCTCACCCATTCTTGCCATTCTCTTCGTAAGTATTCGGGCAGACACTCGTCCCAGTCAATTCCACGGGTCCAGATCTTTTGAAACAATATTCCTACGGACACCGTATACGGCGCGATGCATCCCATCGGATCGTATACTCTTGATGCTGCTTGTGAGACGAACCTTTTCGTATCTGACTTTGGTTTAAGAAAATCAAGAAGATTGGCCATGGAGAAGCTGAATTCATCGCTCTGGGTACTCCATGCGATGCCCAGTACTTTAACTGAGGCTTCAAGAAGTACAACCATCTCTTGGCAGGTTGAGCGATGCTCGTTTTCCAACGTGCTCATAAGCTCACTGGAGTTTGTCGTCCATTTACGAAGATTCATTCCTGCCGAGAGCATGAGCTGTTGGGCCTCTCTACAAAACTGGGCAGCTTCGTCATCCGTAGCAGCTTCTGTCACCAAATCGTCGACGTAAAACGACTCACCCAAGGTCTTGGCGGTCGAAAACATACTTTTTGGCGCTCTTCAGACGTGGCATGCATAATTGGCATGTTGCAGAGAGGAACAAGTTAAATTCCCTCATCAGAAAGGTCTTCAAGCTTGCCCTCGGCTTACCTGTGAGCACTCACACCGAATAACTGTTAAAGCTCGGAGTGCACAACACGCTCGAAGAAATAATAGAGGCGCAAGAGCGTTCACAGCTGCTCAGGCTATCCGGCACCCCGGCAGGCCGCAAGATACTCGATGAGATGGACCTCTACCCTGTCGACCATTGCCCCGACGCCGTGCGCATTCCCAGCGACATCAGATCTCAACTACACATCGCGCCCATTCCCCGTAATATGCACCCCGCACACAACGTCGGCAGACGTCGGGCCAGGGGTAGAGCTCTACTCGAACATGTACGTAACAACCACATTGAGGCAAGCTTCGTGGATGCCGCGGCCTATGTCCAACAAGAGGCGTTCGCCGTCTCCATCGTCGACTCTAATTCCAAGATCACTTGCTGCGCTACAGTACGCACTTCGAAGCCATTTGTAGCCGAACAGGTTGCAATCGCGCTGGCTGTGCTCGATGGTCGCAGAGAGGTAATATATAGCGATTCTAAGGCGGCCATTAAGGCCTACCAAACCGGGATGCTCTCCCCTCAGGCTCTTCGCATTCTCCAAAGCTTGAAAAGTATCTCTCCGCATTCTCTCATTTGGTTTCCCGCTCACTTGGGGTCGATTGAGGGCTCTCCCTCTAACCCTAACGAGAGCGCGCACGAGGCCGCGCGAGGACTCACAGACCGCGCCGCCTCCGCAGTCCCCCTACCCCGCGGGGAACCATTGATGACGTATAATGAAATCACTAAGCATTATTATCTGTCAAGACGGGTATTCCCCCTCCCGCACCCTGCCTTATGCAGGGCGCGGGCGGTGACCCTTCGACTTTTACAAGCTCGTGCGTATACTAACCTTGCGGTTCTTCACGCTATATAACCTGAAAGGTATCCCAGTGCGGACTGCCCTGCCTGTGGACTAACGGCAACATTTAACCATGTGTTGTGGGAGTGTGAAGCCATCGGCTCCGCCTTCAGCGAGGATAGGTGGGCTGCGCTTTTGGGCAGCTCCGAACTCAACGACCAAACCCTGGCCGTCCAGAGTGCCCGCGATCGGGCCGTCAAGCTCGGCTTGCCGGTCCCTACGTGGGACTAGCCGGGTGGCGTGGGGTGTCCCCTGCGCTTTCTCTGGACCTCAATAAAGTTATTTCACTCACTCACTCACTCTTCACACGTGGTGAAGAATAGTTGCTGTCAGCAGAAATGGGCTGCATGTTGCTCGAAAAAGTGCTCTGGTCATCTTCCATTCTTGTGCGTCTTTATTCAAAAACTCAGCAACATTGCCTTCTTCAAACCACAGAAATCGAAAGACATCTGTCTTCTTCTTGAATCGAAATCTGAAGAAAAGCCTTCTCGATATCTGCCATTATGGCGATGGGATGCGGCCTAAAGCGTATTAATATTTTGACGAAATCCTGGCATAAGTTGTCGCCCTTTTCCAAGCACTCGTTAAGCGACTTGCATCCCCGTGCTCTTGACGACGCGTGGAAGACGACTGGCACCTTTGTTGTTAGCGCTCCTTCTTGCTGACAAGCGAGTTAAAAGTTCCTTTAGTCTGGTAATGACGACTTCTTTGTTATCCCTTAGCTCAAATCCGGTTTTCCAAGGCAATGACACTTCGTATCTGCCACCTCGTAGCTCTATCGTTTTCTCGAAGTGCTGCAAGTGGAGATCATCTCAATTGCCTGGTTTTCATTATCGGATATACCGATACCCTCCAGCTCCAAAAATGAACGGATTAGCTCGTCATCAACATCCACATGCGTCTTCAACACGCATACCATGACTCGTGAGTAGACTGGCTTTGACAAGTGCTCGGTGCTCCCTTGAAAATCCATCCGAACTATGAATTCATAGCGATGAGTGCTTCCTCGTTCCCCGGTCTGGAGAGTTCACCAGTCATCACTGCCCACTTATGGTCTGAGCCAATTAGTACACTTACTCCACTTTCTCTTTCAATAAACGGGTGGATCAGTTCATCGGCGATTTCGTGCCCGGTTTTTTTAATGATGTGACGAACGAAGAAGTCATGGCGTTTGCTGATATGTCTTGGCAAATGTGGGGTATCTCGATGGCTCTCGATGCAACTTTTACGTCGGAATGCTGACTTCGGAAGTGAAGCTCGACGATTCGAAATCTTTTCGGTGTGCAACTGCTCACACTCGCGAAAGTGTTTACTGCTATGGTATCAAAGCCAAGACGCCTCAACTTTAACCGCCTTGAAAGAGCTTCTGTTACGAACGTACGTTCACTTCCTCCGTCGAACACGCCTCTGATGTAACGGCATGAATAACCTGCCACTGCACATACTCGGAAAGTCTGTAGGAGCACGCACGTCAAAGTGTCACTTCTTTCGTTGCTCTTAGTTGTAGCTGCGCATACCGTCGTACTGCTGCCTTTCACGTCTTCATGGGCCTTTCGGTTTAGTTTATCTAGGTCACAAATACTAGACCCATGACGACCTCTGCAGCCGGAACACGCAATTCTCCGTCTGCAATCCCTTGTACGGTGACCTTTAATGGTGCATCGAAAGCACCGCATGTCGGCGGCGAGAAGTTTCTTCTTCGCTGACAGCAATAGGTCTGTACGGCAAGACTCCGTCAAATGCTGTGTTGACTTGCAGAAAATGCAGCCTGTATACGGAGGTGTTTTTGAAGCTTGGTTATGAAGCACTGATGACGTTGGGATCGCACTGTCAAACCGGCGGTTCTTATTGTCTCTAGGATGAGTCGCCTCGTCGTATACTTTTTACTCCCCAAAGTCACTCTTTTCTAGGCTTTCCAGTTCAATAGAGACGGACTGCATTAGACGCTCTAGCTCTGTGGCTTGCTGACCGTTGTCATTGGCGGAACTTGCAGCTTGTATAGCGCACGATCTGTGATACGCTACGACAATGTCATGTGGCAGTGCCCTGAGCAGAACGTCGCATAGGATCGACGAGAAAGACGACTTGCTCATGCCAAGCGCCTCCAGTCCCCGCTTGTTAATGAGCACCTGGTTGTACAACTTGCGAAGTTTTATTATTTCATTAGAAGAATGCACAGAAGTGAGCCTTCGAAGCCTTGAGAAATACTCCTGCTCCAATCGCTTCTTGTCCCCGAAACGTCTTTTTAGCATGTCCAAGGCGTCAACGTAACATGCTTCGGTGGTAGGCAGCCCCGCTATAGCTGTCGCCGCGTCTCCTTCAAAAATAACCTCAGGTAGTTGAATTTGTCGGTACTTGTAAGAGTTACGTTCTGGTTAATGATCTGGTCGAATTGCTCCCAGAACGCGTTCCACTTGCACAGATCACCGTCAAAAGCATTAATTACCAGCTTCGACAACTCGACTCCTGGCCTTTCAGAATGCCCCGTGGCCACCGGCATGTCGCGAACATCGACTGGCGGAATTGGTCTCTGACTGCTGGCGGCGTTTGCTCTGGAGCTCGGCTAAGATGCGGGTCGCGTGGTCCTGATATTCAATTACGGTTGCGTAATCCGCCTCGAATGCCTCGTCACTTATATGGCTTTCTAATTCATCATTAATCTTCTTCAATTCATCGTTATTGTTCTTGAGCCGCTCGTAAATACAGTCAATCTGTCGCAATGTCGCGGAATTGTTTTCTAGCACCGCACTTGCCTCTTGAATGATCCTGGTGTTTTGGGCCCTTCTTGTGGCTCGCTTCAACTTGAGCTCATCCATGGCGGTCAGCTGATCCGTCTACGTCCGTGGTTCGTGGCAGTGGTTCCATTCGATAGCCACCAGCGAGGTCCCATGACGGTAGCTCCCGGCTGTCGCCTCCCGGGTTTAGGTACCAAATATTAGAGTACGTGGCACACGGAACAGCCGACAAAAACTCGAGGCTCAGACAGGCGTTTATTAGCGTCCACCTCAGCCCAAAACGTCCAAGATGGCAACTAGTCCCTTCAAACGCCCTCACGTGCTCCCTGGCCTGATGCTCGTCCCCTTCTTTCTTGTAGGAAGAACGCGGGAAATTCAACAGGGGAGTGATAAACCACCACAGTAACCTCATTTTTACATTTGGCGACAATAATCTTAAGCCCTGATGAATAAGATTTTGAGTAATCGGAGAGAAAGATACAAGGTACATCAGATTTTACAAATAAGCCACACCACCACCTCTATTGGAGGTGTGTCTTGTAGTTGAAAACAAATTGTAACCAGGAATACTATAAATTTCATCCTGTTTTAGCCAAGTTTCTGAAACTGCAATGTAATTAAACACAAACGGGTGCGAGGAAAGTAGAGTACAGAAATGGTCCATGTTTTACAGCGTAAGCTGTTATGGGCTTGTCGGAGCTAACACGAGAAAGATACAGCCCTGACAGCATTGAGTTTTCGAACTGATTTTTTTTCTCCCTCTGCACCTGCCGCGCGGTCGAATACCAACTTCTTCCTTGACGGGCGCCGCATGCTGAGCGCTACAGCACTACCCCCCCCCCCCGTAGAGCGTGAGCCATTGGAGTCACCCAGTGAACGTGCTTGGATGTAGGCATCCAGGTTCCAGACTGGAGTTGGAAGCTCCGCGGACACAAAAGCGGCAATGTATGCAGGTTTTAGTCGATCGGCAGCCACGACGTCTTCGCGGCCGTTGATGTCCAGCGTGAACGTCTTAGTTGTACGATGGAGTACGCGAAATGGACCATCATAGGCCGGTGTGAGTGGTGGCCGTATTGATCACGCCGAACGAAGACGTGACTGCAGTCATGCAGATCCTGGCTGACGAAGAAGGACTGGGGGTGTCGGTCCGCAGGAATTGCAGGAGCAAGGTCGTGAAACGTGGTGCGCAGCTCTAGAATGTACGTGGAGGCATAATGAGTAGAAAGGGGCGACGACAGCTCAATTAATTCCCCTGGAAGACGCAGGGACACGCCATAGACTAGTTCGGCTGATGAGCAGCCGAGATCCGTCTTCAATGCTGATCGGATGCCCAG
Organism: Dermacentor silvarum; assembly: GCF_013339745.2. Lineage (NCBI taxonomy): Eukaryota > Metazoa > Arthropoda > Arachnida > Ixodida > Ixodidae > Dermacentor > Dermacentor silvarum. Next base: position 151,349,212 of record NC_051161.1, read on the forward strand.
AAATACGAAGGGGAGGTGATCAAGTCAACGTTCTCTAGGCTGGTGAGCATTGAGGGCAGCTTTCAGTTGTCGGTGAAGCCGTTCGACCATGCCATTGGCTGAAGGATGGTAGGCAGTCGTGTGGATGAGTCGAATGCCCAAGATATTGGCAAGTGCGGTGAAAAGGGCCGATTGAAATTGACGACCGCGATCGGTGGTGACGACAGAAGTAGAGCACAGCACGTGCTGATTTTTTCAGCCCGGGCCCGGCCGGGTCCCGTTCTTATGTTTGGCTGCCCGCCCGAGCCCGACCAAAAGTTTTATCGCGAGACACGGTCCCGGCCCGGGCCCGAACATAATCTACGTACGTTACCCGCCCGGCCCGCCACCCCTTTACCTTAGACCCGAGCCCGGCCCGAGCCCGGCCCGAGCCCGACTCGACACCGGTCCGAACCCGGCCCAAGACTGAAAAAGGTCACCGAGCGGCATTTAAAAAATGAAATAAAGAAGAGAATGAAAGGAATGTATTCTTAAGGCATAAATACGTGTCATAGTCAATTATCAACACCATTTCAGCGGTCTGAACGCAAATATCAGCACGCGAAGTAGTACGAATCACCCTGCCGAGCAGTAGCGCCAGCAGTTTTCAACGGCGCGACCTTGATGCGGCCTAATCCACTTCTATCGCAGCGCCGCCACAGTATTTTTCCACTTCGGGCGCCTCACTGCAAAGCATGTGCCGCCCCAACCACTCGTCCCACTTAACTGTATTCTAGTACACTCTAGCTGAAGCGCAGCCACGACCGGTCGTGAGCGCAGCGCATGGATGGAGTAAATGGACAAAGAAAGCTTCTCGTTCCTCCATGGTGCAGCGTAATGCGCGGCTGCTGGGCGGCCGGTTGAGAACATGCGTGCAATCATGGATGGACGCTGTGCCATATTTCAGCCGCGTGACGAATTATCTTATCTTACCAGTCATCGATATAGCAATTCGCCTTTGAAGAATCAAGCAAGTCGCGAACGCGCTTACACTGCGCTAAAAACATTAATTACATTGATTTAGGTAAGAAATACAATGACATCCTTTGATTTAAAGGTGACTACGGTCTTTCTGGACTTTTAAATTCTGTTCAAAGAGCGCAAAATACGACGGAAGAAGAAAACGGAAGTATACAAGAGTAGCACTGCTAGCTTCCAGCTGCGCCGGGGCAACATGTTTATCAGAGTCGAGACGCGCGAGGATAACTCGCTGCACGTTACATGCACACCACCAGAAAGCCCGAGCCCGGCCCGGGCCCGCGTCAAAATACCCGAACCCGGCCCGGGCCCGGATCAAAAAGCACATGCCATGCCCGAGCCCGGCCCGAGCCCATGAAAAAACTGCCCTACCCGGCCGGGCCCGCGGGCCGGGCCGGGCCCGTGCTTTTGGGTAAGCCCGAGCCCATACAGTGCTCTAGAAAGAAGGGCATCCAAAGCGGGATACCCAGCCGTTTGTGAAAGCCTTGGCCGCTGTCGGTGATGTAATGTCGGAAATGGGAAACGCTTCCGGCCATCTGGTGAAGCGATCCACGCATGTCAGTAGGTAACAGGCCCCTTGTGATGGTGGAAGAGGGCCGACGATGTTGAGATGGACGTCGGAAAACCTTGCGTCGGGAGGCCGAAAGGGAGATGATGCCGTGACCGTGTGACGCTGAATTTTAACACGCTGGCACTGAAGCCAGGTTCGCGCCCAGCGTCGGACGTCAGCATTGTTGCTTGGCCAAAGGAAACGAGATGTGACTAGCTTCTGGGTCGCACGAATACCCGGATGGCTCACGTTGTGCAATTGATAAAAATTTCACGACGAAAAGCTGTAGGCCCGAAGGGCCGAGGAACACCAGTAGACGTTTCGCACGTTATTAATGAGGTAGAAAATGGAAGCAGGCACTCAGTGAAAGATAGAGATGTGGATATGAGCGAAGACTATGCAGCTCAGGATCGTTGCACTGGGCAACTGCTAGCTCTTCCATGTCTAGTGGTGGCTGGGTCGACAAGAAATCGATGCGTGAGAGTGCATCAGCGGCGGCATTCTCCGGCCCGTGGACGTGTCTGAGATCCACGGTAAACTCGCAGATAAATTATAGTTGATGGATCTCCCTTGCGGTGTAATTGCCGTGATTGCGATGGAAGGCAAACGTCAGGGGCTTGTGGTCTGTAACGACGTTAAAGTCCCGGCCCTCCAGTAAATGGCGGAAATGTTTGATCGCGAGGTACACCGCAAGGAGTTCTCGGGCAAATGTACTGTATTTTACTTCCGGTGGTTTGAGGTTTTGTGAGTTAAAAACCAAGGGGCTGCCAACCCGATGCGTGCTGCTAGAGAACAGCGCCAACTGCCACACTCGATGCATCGGTGATGAGAGGAATTGGGGCATCAGGAACGGGATGTATGAGCATGGTGGCGTCTGCCAGAGCCTTTATCGCAGTGAGGAAGGCACATGCGGTGTCGTTGGTTCATTCCAGTGGCGCAGCCGGGTCTTTTTTATGGCTAATAGGTCGGTCAAGGGCTTTAGGAAAGTGGCACACTTAGGAAGAAAGCGGCGATAGAAGTTTAGTAGGCCCAGGAATTCTCAGAGTCGTTTCATTGATGTCGGGGGTGGAAAGTCTTGGATAGCCTTCACTTTGCTGGCGAGCGGTTGGATACCCTGTGGAGTGACAAGGTGGCCTAAGAACTCGATTGTAGCGACGCCGAAGACGCACTTCAGGGGTTAATGACGAGGCCGTATTCATCCAGACGGTGAAACAGGGTGCGCAGGTTGTCTTCGTGCTTAGGGCCCGATGAGCTTGCGACCAGGAGGTCATCAAGGTAGGCAAATACGAAATCGAGACCTCGCGTGACCTCGTTGATAGTGTGCTGAAATGTCTGTGCTGCGTTGCGCAGTCCAAAAGGCATTCTGACATATTCGAACTGACCAAATGGGGTGGTGATGGCCGTCTTTGGAATGTCAGCGGGTTCTACAGGAATCTGATAATGACGCCTTCACTAAGTCAATATTAGAGAAGATCGTGCACCCAGCCAAATTTGATGTGACTTCCTGTATGTGAGGAAGTGGGTAGCGGTCTGGTAAGGTGTTGGCATTGAGAGCGCTGTAATCCCCACATGGTCTCCAGTCGCCAGGACCTTCGGCACCATGTGGAGTGGCGATGCCCAGTGGCTGGAGGAAAGCCGCACAATGCCAAGTTCAAGCATGTGCTCAAACTCACGGCGGGCGATGGTGAGGCGTTCTCCAGATAGTCGACGATGCCGTGTAAAAACAGGAGGTCCAGTGGTCCCAATGTGGTGAGTGACGGAATGCTTCACTGGTGACTCTCTGGTGTGCAGCTTCGTGATGTTGGGGAAGTCAGCGAGTATTTTTGCATACGGCGAAGCTCGAAGGCTTGTTGACGAGGAAGTGCAGGGTATGCCGTTGATGGATAGGCGCGTGTTGAGATCGATGAGGCGATGAGCATGCATGTCCAAAGCAAGGCTGAAAAAACTGAGGAAGTCAGCTCCAAGAACAGCTTGCGACACGTCAGCGAGGATGAAAATCCAGCGGAACGTACGGCGTAGTTCAAGGTTAGGTGTAAGAGAGCGGAATGGTGGAGTTGTTGATCGCTTGGAGTGGGCAGGTCTGTTCGTTGCGACGGCTATCTACACAGGAGGCCGGTATGACGCTAACATGGGCTGCTGTGTCGACGAGGAAGCAAGCGCCAGTGATCTTATCGGAAATATAGAAAAGGCTGCATGACTTTCGACCAGTACCACTTGCCGCCGTCAGTGGCCGGTCGTCGCATTTCCCGACCAGGAGCACGGGCGAGTGCACTTGCGAGCAGAGGCCCCAAATCGGCGGTGGTACCAGTACATGGTCGAGGACGAGCCGTCCCGTGGCGTGTCGGTTGTCTGAAGTCCCGGAGAGCGTGGAGACTTCGAGGAGCGACTGTGGAACTGGAACCTGGATGCCGATCGGCGATGCGCAGGTGCGAAGTCATCGAGACGTCTGACAAGGGCGTCCAAATTGTTGTCGATGCTCGCGAGCCCGGGGTCTGCAGCGGTGGCCGGTGGCGACGTGGTCACGGCGTTGAGGCTATGTTGAGACTCGATGAGCCATTTCAGCTAGCGTGCCTACTGGGACATCTCCTGCAGCTACGAGGACTGGGACCATGCTCTGCGGTAAGCGCTGGAGGCCCCGCAGGGGCGTCTGCGTTAGCAGGCGTTTGGCGAGTTGCGCCACCACGCACCCGAACACAAGAGGGTTGGAACCTCCCATGTTTAACAGTGCGTGGATTAGCCGTTTCCGGGGAAAAGGGGATCCTGGGGGTTGAGCCGATGCCGGGTGTTTGGACCTTTACGGCCCCTCGGCGGAGGCAACACGCCCCTTTGGCCTCGGCTTCACGTAGACGGCACCCCCGTACTGACCCACCCAGGGGAAATCGGTGGTCGCCTTTTCCTGTCCCTCTCCTAAATCGTTTGCTTTCCTATCAACTTACCTTTCTGTCCTGTCATCTCCTTTCTTCCCAATTTTTCTGTTTCTCCCAGGCAGCTTGGGTTAACCTGGTGCGGTATATCCATCCTTGAGTATGGTGCACTGGGTTATGGCAGCGATGCACGGCTGGCGTGTTTCAAGTCAATGCTCTGCCAAACTTGTAGCGTCCCCTTGTTGGGCTCCGTGGTGGGTGGCTGCCATTGCTGCCGAAGTCTCCACATCCAGCATGCATAGAGCATCATTTTCTCTGCTACCCGATCGTACCACTGCAAAGCGCGTGCACACCGAAGTCTCTCCGAACTTTTTCGCTCCGGGCAAACAATCGTTCCCACGCTACCACGTAATCCGCAGCGACAAACCTGAAAACCCAGAAAGAGTTATTTCACCTTTTCTTGTCTCTAAATTCCTGACCGAAACCATTGGACCCGGCTATAAAGCTAGCAAGACGGCAAGCGGCGACCTCCTCCTTGAAGTTCGTGACAAGCTGCAACATGAAAAACTTGCAAATCTCACAACATTTGCAGACATCCCAATAACAGCGACCCACATCGTTCCCTAAACACAGTCCGAGGCGTGATTTCAGATTCCGACCTCTTAGAACTAACCGAAGCAGAACTGTTCGAAGGTTGGCAAGGCCAAAATGTCATTGAGGTAAGAAGAATAAAAATCAGGCGAGACAACAAAGAAATTCCTACAAAACATCTGATCATTAAATTTGCCTCTAGTGTGCTACCACTAACCCTCGAGACAGGCTATACCAAAATCCGTGTAAGACCATACATTCCAAATCCTCGCCGATGTTTTAAGTGCCAGAGGTACGGCCATGGCTCGCAAAGCTGCCGAGGTCAACTGACTTGCGCAAACTGTGGTGACAAAGACCACACTTCCGAAAACTGTTCTGGAACACCCCACTGTGTGAACTGCGAAGGTGAGCACCCTGCATATTCCCGATCCTGTGAAACCTGGAAAAAAGAAGTAATTACATTGAACATCAAAGAAAACATATCGTTTCAGGAAGCGCGAAGACGTATTTCTGTTTTTCATACCGCAAGGTATGCTGATGCGGTGCGCAAGGGGGCAGCGTCGCAGCAGACTCCGGCATCTCGCCCGGCCCACAAACAGTATGGCTGCGGCTGTGCCACCAGTCCCCTTGGCGAAAGCAGCTCCCGCTGCTTCGCCATCCGCAAAGGCCGGCCCATCAACCTCCGGGTTGGTGGCCCCAAAGGTCTCGTCCGACGTGTCGAGGCCTTCACATCCAACAAAGCGCTCTCAGGGGCGCGTGCCCAGCGCCTCACAAGAGGCAATGGACAGACGGCGCAGCCAGCGCCTAAGGAGCGGCGGGATTCTCTCGACCGCTCAAAAAAAGACAAAACTCGCGTCACGACGCCTGGAAAGGGCCCCGTGAGCTAATCTTAGTCTCTTAAACACACAGTACAAACACTTTTGTCATCATGGAGACACAAATATTACAGTGGAATGTTAGAAGACTCCTTCATAACCTCGACATTACAGAACTCCTACACATACATAACCCAAAATTGCTGTGTGTTCAAGAGACACATCTGAAACCCACACACACAAACTTTCTTCGTCAGTATACCGTCTATCGTAAAGACCGAGACGACGCTGTTGCGTCGTCCGGTGGTGTAGCAATAGTTGCCGAGAAGTCGGTGGCTTGTCGACATGTGGCCCTTCAGACGGTCCCTGAGGCGGTTTCAGTTCGGGCCATTCTATTTGACAGACTAGTAACTGTCTTTTCTATTTATATACCCCCCAATCATCACCTTGAAAAAACACTTTTATAACCTCATTGACCAGCTTCCCGAACCTTACATTCTCGTGGGAGATTTTAACAATCACAACACGTTGTGGGGAGACTCGCGATGCGACGCGAGAGGTCGACTAATTGAAAATTTTGTTCTGACCTCTGGTGCCTGCCTTTTAATAAGAAAGAGCCGACCTACTATAACGCCCAACACGATTCGTACTCATCGATAGATCTAGCAATTGGATTTGCTTCTCTTGTGCCTCAGCTTGAATGGAATGTCATTAACAATCCTTTTGAAAGTGGCCACTTCCCCGTAACTATAAATATAATAACACAGCATGATAATCCTCCCAATATTCCTCGATGGAAATTAGCATCGGCTGACTGGGAGCATTTTAAAGAATCAACTTAGGTACCACGAGATTTTACAAACAATTTTAGTATCGACGATGCTGTTGCATATTTGACTGGTTTTGTTATTAATGCTGCTCAAAAGTGTATCCCGCAAACCAATGGTGGTTGATTTAAAAGACGTGCTCTCTGGTCGAACAAAGACTGCAGAGAGGCGCGAATGAGACAGAATAAGGCATGGGGAATATTGCGTAGATCGCCAAATGCAGAAAATCTAATTCAATTTAAACACATTAAATCACAGGGAAGGCGGACACGACGTCAGGCAAAGAGAGAAAGCTGGATGAGGTTTCTCTCAGGTATCAATTCATACACACAGGAGGCAAAAGTGTGGAACGGCTTAAAAAAGCCAAAGGGGCAACAAATCAATCCTTGCCTCTGGTGAATGACCAAGGGAAGACTTTGCAGGACCAGGCCGACTGTCTTGGGGAGTACTGTGATCGTGTTTCAAGCTCAATCCATTATTCGCAATCCTTTCTTAAATATAAACAGATAGAAGAATGTAAGCCATTCGTACGCAAATGTCGACAGTGACCCGTATAACCGTCCTTTCGGTATTGCCGAGTTGAGAGCTGCCTTGATCGCATGTAAGAGCTCTGCACCGGGACCTGGCAGAGTCATGTACGACATGATTAAGAACGCACACCGTGATACACAACTGACACTACTCGCACTTTTCAACAATATTTGGGCTGCCGGATACCTTCCATCTGCATGGAAAGAAGCGATTGTGGTCCCTGTATTGAAGCAAGGTAAAGATCCCTCCTCGGCGGCAAGTTACCGTCCCATAGCTCTTACAAGTTGCCTTTGTAAGCTGTTTGAAAAAATGGTTAATTGACGACTCATACATTTCCTTGAACTGAACAAAATGCTTGATCCCTATCAGTGTGGCTTTAGAGAAGGGCGATCCGCAACTGATCATCTTGTGCGCATTGAAGGAAATATCCGGGACGCATTTGTACATAAACAGTCTTTCTTATCAATATTCCTTCATATGGAGAAGACGTACGACACAATGTGGCGTTACGGAATCTTGAGAGACTTGTCGGGAATGGGCATCTGTGGCAATATGCTAAACCCAATAGAAAGCTATCTGTCTAATCGTACCTTCCGCGTCAAAATCGGCAATGCAATGTCACGTCCATTTATACAGGAAACTGGTGTACCCCAGGGAGGCGTGCTCAGCTGCACACTGTTTATCGTGAGGCTGAACATACTTCGTGCCTCATTACCACCGGCAATTTTTTAGTCTGTCTACGTGGACGACATACAAATAGGCTTCAAGTCCTGTAACCTCGCAGTGTGTGAAATTCAGGTAAAGCAGGGCTTGAACAAGATATCCAAGTGGGCAGACGAAAACGGCTTTAAAGGTATTACCCACAAAAGTTCTTGTGTTCTTTTCACAAGAAAGAGAGGCCTGATCCCAGATCCTTCTGTAAGACAGTGTGGACAGCAAATACCTGTGAACAAAGAACACAAGTTTTTAGGCATCATACTTGACTCTAAGCTAACTTTAATTCCGCACATAAAATATCTCAGAGCAAAATGTCTAAAAACAATGAACCTAATGAAGATTCTATCTCACACAACATGGGACAGCGACAGGAAATGTTTAATGAATCTTTACAAGAGCCTCATTCGATCAAGACTGGATTATGGTGCTGTAGTGTATCACTCTGCTGCCCCCAGTTCGTTAAAGATGCTAGACCCTGTTGACCATCTAGGTATCCGCCTGGCCACCAGCGCTTTCAGAACAAGCCCTATTGAAAGCTTATACGTAGAATCGAATGAATGGTCACTACTTCTGCAAAGATCATACATCAGCTTCACGTATTTCCTCAAAGTCCACTCTAATCATGAACATTCGTGTTCTAAAACCGTTAACGATGTGACGTGTACTACACTTTTCTATAATCGACCCTCTGTGAGACGGCCTTTCTCACTGCGTGTGAGAGAACTCAGCGAAGAATTGGATGTCCCACTTCTGGAACATCGCCTAATGCCTCTAGGTAAGCTGTTACCGCCCTGGGAGTTGCAAGTGATAGAATGTGATGTATCCTTTATACAGGTCACAAAGCACGCTCCTGAACTCGAAATAGCAATGCATTTCCGCGAACTCAAATCGGAGTACTCTTGCTCTGAATTCTACACCGACGCGTCAAAGTCACATGCTGACGTATCTTACGCGGCTGTTGGTCCTTCTTTCTCTGAATCAGACGTTTTAAACCCCGATACAAGTATCTTTACTGCAGAAGCTTATGCAGTACTATACTGCTGTTAAACAGAATAAGAGATAAAAACTACAGAAGGCAATAATATTCACGGACTCCTTAAGTGTCGTAAAGGCACTAATGTCTTTAACAAAACACAAAAATCCTGTTTTTATGGAGCTCAACTCATACTTATGCAATATTTATTCATCTCGTAGACATGTGAAAATATGCTGGGTTCCTGGCCATAGATGCATTCAGGGTAATGTGCTAGCAGACCAAATGGCCACATCAGCTACATCGCACGGTAATAATCCTACAGTTGCTGTTCCTGCAACAGACTTGAAACCTTTTTTGCGGAAAAGACTACGAAGCCACTGGCAACGCTTGTGGGATGCTGAAAGAAATATTAAGCTTCATTTGATTAAGCCAGAGTTACGATTCTGGCCCCCTGCAAAGAAAACACGAGGAACGGATGTCCTATTCTGTCGTCTCAGAATAGGACACACATATGGCACCCATAGTTTTATGCTGACTGGCGATGAACCACCAACCTGTGGTAGATGGGGTGAGATGCTTACCGTGCTCCACGTCCTCCTGGAGTGTCGGGAAGCCGAAAGAGAGAGAAATAAACATTTTCCCCTAGCATGCATGCATCCATCCATCCATCCATCCATGCATCCATCCATCCATCCATCCATCCATCCATCCATCCATCCATCCATCCGTCCATCCGTCCGTCCGTCCGTCAGTCCATCCATTCATTCATTCTCGGTGTCGCGGGGTGGGTTGTGGCCGCTCACGCAGCCCAGTGTCGGGTGGTGCAGGGTGTAGCGTGTCAGCAACAGGCTGTCCAGCCCGGGCTCTCCTTCCAGATTGCAACAGACCGCCCGAGACAGGTGCACGTGGTGATACAGATTACCCAGGGTGATGGAGCTCAGATAGACAGGCTGCAGAAAGTGGCTGAGCAGAGCCTCTTGCAGATGGAGAGCATTCCAGCGAGCAATCTTATCATTGCAGGACATGGTACGCAGTCGTTCAACTTACAGGATGGCATCCCAGGTCTGGTAGTCTGTATTCAGATCCACGGGGACCGTGCCTTCGCCTGCTTCCAGCTTTGTTCGCAGGAGCCCCTGGCAGCTCTTGGTGAAGAGTGGGTGATGCTGTTCGCTGTTCTGATCCTGTGTCTTGTTCTTGTCGTCTGGCTTTGTCGTGTGGGCGAAATGGGCCTCGTCGCCACAGGGCGCGGTGGAAATGTGCTGGTGGAAAGAGACGTCCGGCTTGATGCGGATGCGCTGACCATCCTCCGTAGGTTCTGGGATGCTCCTTCCCCGGCCCAGAGTTCTTGAGCTGCTGGTATAGAAACTTGAGAAAGCTCCTCCTTGCCATTACTTCTGCGTGTGAATCGTTCATCATGGTTCATCCTGGCTTAGCTGTTCGCCAGTAATGCATAGGCTTCCTGTGCCGAAGCGGCAAGCCATGACGCACCGAACCCTCGAGTCCTTCTTCAGGGAGTCCCGATACCGAAGGTCGACTTGCTTCGAATCCTCGGACTCCATATGCACAAGGATGGGTCCGGCTTCGCCACACTTACCATGCTACAGAACACCGTGGCACAGCTTACTCATGTCATACGACGGGTGGCCATTCGCCGCAATAGCCTCAAATAAAACGACACCTTGCGAATGGTACAAGCCCTCCTTTACAGCCACATTACATACGGAACTATTTACCTCAACCTGAAGACAGCCGAGAAACAAAAGCTAAACCTCCTAATACGAAAGCCCATGAAGCTCGCCTTTGGACTGCCGACAACAGGTTGCACTGACTGATTGCTTCGCATGGGAGCTCATAACTCCTGGGAAGCGCACCTCATCAACCAGATCGAGAGACTCAAGCTCACAACCACAGGCCGAGCAGTCCTCCAATGCACAGGATACGCAACCAACCGAGAACACGATGGCGAACGTAAGAGAAAAATCACGTCGAATCTCCGCGAATGTCTTCAAGTTTGTCAGGTCTCTAGGAACATGCACCCAGAACACCATCGAGGCAGACGGCTCGCCATGGTAAACGTCAGCTGACACAAGCACCGTAACGACCCGCAGGTGCGCTCCGTGGACGCAGCCAAGTATCCGGGCCGAAACGCCTTCCCCATCAGCGTCACAAACTACAGAGGAACGACACTGGCGTTGGCAACAATTCTCACCAAACGCGCGGACACAGCTGAGGAGGCCGCTATAGTACTCGCCACCCATACAAGCGAGACTGCCATAGTGGTCTTCACCGACTCTCAAACAGCAGCACTCAACTACATGGAGGGCAGGATCTCCATCAAAGCGATCAACATACTGAAACGGGGTGACACTCCTCCCTCCTACACCTGCATCATGTGGGTTCCGGGACACGAGGGACTCGAGGGGAATGAAGCGGCACACACCGCGGCCCGCGCCAACGTCAACCGGGCCTTCCCGCAAGAGATTCTATACATGTCCCACTCACCCACATCAGCGGAGGAAACAGAAACAATACCGCTAACTTACCAAGCACTACGGCAGCAATATTGGCTTGTACACATGGTATACCCTCCACCACATCGAAAACTAACGAGAACCAAAGGCACCGACTACAGGCGACTCCAGAGCAATACTTTCACCCACGGAAGCTTACTCTATCATTTCCAACCGCCGCTACACTGCCACACCTGTCCACACTGCAACGTGCCAGACACCCCGGCGCACCGCCTACTGCAATGCAAGAACACCCGAGCAAGCATCACAGCGACAAAACCAGTAGCAGCAGATGCAGACCCAAACCTCCTCAGTCAAACGTGGGAGGCTGCGATCTCCAAGCCGGACCTGGTCGACCAGCGCGAACTCGTCGCCCGGGCCCGGCGGGGGTCCAAGCCAGAGGGTTCCTGGAATAAGGGGCCCTCCCACCTCGACTGACAAGTCACTGCTACAAATAAAGGTTCATTCATTCATTCATTCATTCATACGTAATACGACGCTTGTAGTAGGTATCCACATTGTCCTTGGTCAGCTGATACAGGCAACGACTTAACATTTTTAGAAATCGAGCAGGTTACGTCAGATGCGTATGCAAAGTTTAATTCGTGTCAGTTATTTACTAGCTGGACACTTAAAGAATGGATCCCCAGCCCGTCTCACAGCGCGGCGTCGCGTCGCTGAATCTACTCTGGCGAGGCGAAGTGGTGACGTGGCGCGGCGGCGATGCTCTCTACCCTCATGCAACACCGGGCGCGCTAGTGAAGCAGCAGGTGTGCCAATTCACCCGTTCTGCTCCGTCGAGGTGGACTCGTGTCGTCGCGTCGCACCCAATCGGAATTTAGGTACCGTTTCGCTGCTACAGATGCCGGCTTTTTCACTCAGTGGGTCATTTGACGCTTTCATATAATAGTTCTATGGACTAAATCCAAATTGTTTGCTGCAATCACTGTGACTTAACTTTCTCTCTTAATTGCAACAAATTTCATTCAAATCGGTTCAGCGCTTTTCTCATAAAATCATTCTTGAATTTTACGTGCATTTGAGGAGCCGGCAGCGGAGACAGGCCCGAGCTAAAGCTTCTTCTTAAGAGGAAGCTTTAGCTTGGGTGCTATCTATATACATGTAAAAGGAGAATTCGTTTTGCTCGGTAACCACGGCACCAACTTTGACGAGGTTTGTTGCATTTAAAACAAAAACTTAAAACTGGTTCCTGTTTCATTTTGACTTAGGGCGTAATTGTTTTATTAAAAATTGTCAAAAATCAAGACTTCACAAAACGAAATTTTCAAGTTCGCAACTCTGTAATTGAGCAATGAATAATGATATCGCAATTCTGTGCATTGAATCTAATAGTACAGGTAAAGCGGACAATATTGATATGTTACACATGAATCTAAAAAAATTTTAACATAGAAATATAGCTTTTGCAGGACCCTTGTACATAACGTAACAAATTCACTTACGCTATAAATTGACTTATCGAATTTGTCTGCTTTGAATGATTAATTGATGCCCTTTACAGAGCCACGATATCTATTCTTGATGCAGAGCTATTAATTTGTAAACGACGTGCTTTTATTTCTTTTTCAGAATTTCGCATTTTGAAAATTTTTATACAAAATTCAGGCCCTAAATCGAAATTCCGCTCCCAACATTGAGTAGAATTTAACTTTCTCTCTCAAATTCAGCAAAAACATAATCATTAGAATCGGCCCAGGGGTTATCTCAGAAACGCGTAGCAGCGTTTTACATGTATTTCTATAGGCCGCGTCGGAGTTCGGCCCAAGCTAAAGCTTCCTTTAGCTCTAAGCGGGCCTCCTATATAAATACATGGGAAAGGAAAAACCGCCTTTCTCGGCAACCACTGCACCAAATATGATGAGATTTATCGCATTTAAAACAAAATACAAAATCTCATGACTGTTGGTGGCGAATTTTTTATTTCTGTCGTAAGTATTTTAATAAAAAATTTATAAAAAACGCTAATTTTCAGAAAACGTAGCTATTAAGGTTACAAAACTGTCACTCGGCAATAAAAAACGATATCACAATTCTGTAAATTGCACTTAAGAGTACATAGAAAACGTACAGAACTGATTTATTATATATGTCTCTCAAATAGACCACTAATTTGTGAGTAGAAGTTTCGCAGAACCCTTGTAAACAATGTAACAAATTCACGTAAAACATAAACAGAGATATCAAATTTGTCCGCTTCAATTATCTAACTGAGGCAGTTTACAAAACTGCTATATCTGTTTTAGGTGACAACCTTGGAATTTGTTGCTAAGAGGTTTATTAGCAATGAACGCAGGCAAACGGGAACAGTCACAAGCGTTCGGCCAAGGACAGCAACTACGAGCTCATGCCGGTGGCGATGCCGCTGAGGCGCAAGCTACTCTTCTGCATTACAATCACCCTCCGTAGAAAAAGGCGCCATCCTGGCGGCTTAAGGCGAAGACACTACTATTGGGTCGTAGTACGGCTTAATGCGGCAGACGTGGATAAGTTCGCGGCCGCGATGGCGCAGGTCTGTCGATGGCGTGAGGGGCTCCACGAGGTAACTGACGGAGGACGTTTGCTCCAGAACGCGGTAGGGTCGGACGTATTTTGCGACAAGTTTTGCGGAAAGGCTGGGTGTCGTAGGTGGTACCCGAAGCCAGACCAGAGAGCCAGGGGAAAAAGTTGGTGGAGAACGGTCAGCAGGTTGACGGGATTGCTGCTGCCACTGGTCCTCGGCGGAAAAATAGCAGGAAAGCTGGCGCCATTCCTCAGCATGTCGAGGTGCTTCAGACAGCGGAGGTTACTTTCAGACGCATCAGGTTTATATTAACGAATTGTATCGAACGTATTAGATGGTTCTCGTCCATATACGAGAAAGTACGGGGAAAATCCAGTAGTTGCTTGGGCCGCAGTATTGTACGCATACGTCACGAAAGGGAGAACTTGGTCCCAATTTGAATGATCAGAGGCGACGTAAATTGACAGCATATCACCAAGAGTACGGTTGAATCGCCTTTACATGCCGTTAGTTTGCGGATGGTAGGCTGTACTTGTACGGTGAACGATTGGTCGAGTAGTGCCTTCAAAGCATCGGAAAGAAAGGCTCGGCCTCTATCGCTCAGAAGTTCGCGAGGGGCACCAAGGCGCAGAACGAAACAGAAACGATGCAACGTCGCGGGCGGTGGCAGTCGGCAGAGTGGCTGTTTGAGCATAACGGGTCAAGTGATCCACTGCAACAATAATCCAGCGGTTCCCTGCCGGAGTGGATAGTAGCGGTCCGTATATGTCAATACCAACACGATCGAAGGGTCGAGTAGGGCAGGGAAGGGGTTGGGACGGGTAGACTTGTCCAGGAGGTAATTTTCGGCGTTGGCACTGAGCACAGGAGCGAATGTACTTTTGCACATCGTTATACATGCCGTGCCAATAAAATCGAAGGCGTACTCGACGGTAGGTCTTGAAGAGGGCGGCATGCGCGCACTGTGGGTCTGCGTGGAAAGCTTCGCAGATAGCATCACGGAGATGGCGGGGTATCACAACTCCTGGAGCCACTTGCGACCTTCCGAAAAGTAGTTACGACGATAAAGAAGGTAATCGCGAATGCAGAAGTGGGTAGCCTGGCGGCGAAGAGCGCGGGATGAAGAGGTGGATGGATCAGAAAGGAGGCTGATGAGAGCACTGATCCAGGGATCCTTGCGCTGCTCGGACGGCATGTTGGCAAGTGCATGGGATGGAAGTGTGGGCTCAAGGGCGGATAGGCAAGCGCTGTCAGCTGAGACCGGTGAGCGAGAGAGGGCGTCAGCGTCCGTGTGTTTGCAGCCGGAACGGTAAAGAACGCGGATGTCATACTCCTGTAGCTTACGGGCCCAGCGAGCAAGTCGGCCACATGGGTCCTTAAGGATGGACAGTCAACAAAGGGCATGGTGGACAGTGACGACGTCGAAAGTGTGACCATATAAAAAAGGGCGAAAGTTCCCAAGGGCCCAAATATTGGCTAAACACTCTTTCTCTGTAACCGAGTAATTAGCCTAGGCTTTTGTCAGAGTACGGCTCGCGTAGGCGACGACATATTCATCGAACCCCGCTTTCCGTTGCGCGAGTACGGCGCCGAGTCCGACACCGCTGGCATCGCTGTGGACCTCGGTGGGGGCTGCAGGGTCGAAGTGACGGAGGATAGGTGGCAAGGTTAGCAGGCGGCGTAATTTCGTGAAGGCGTCATCGCAGGCGGGCGACCAAGCTGAAAGTACTTTGTCGCCGCGCAGAAGGTTTGTCAGGGGTGCACTTATGGATGCGAAATTTCGACGGAAGCGTCGGAAATATGAGCATAAACCAACGAAACTTTGAAGCTCTTTTAACGTCGTTGGTTCGGGAAAGTCGGCGACTGCGCGGAGCTTCGCTGGATCCGGAAGAATGCTGTCTCGCGAGACAACATGGCCAAGAATGGTGAGCTGTCTGGCACCAAAACGACATTTTCTTTAACTTGAGTTGAAGTCCCGCATCAGTGAGGCATTTCAGAACGTGCTCGAGACGGCTGAGATGTGTGCGGAAATCAGAGGAAAAGACAACTACGTCATCCAGGTATCACAGACATGTGTTCCATTTGAGGCTGCGTAAAATATTATCCATCATCCCCTCAAAAGTGGCTGGAGCGTTACACAGGCCGAAAGGCATCACGGTAAATTCGTATCAGGTGTGACAAATGCTGTTTTATGTTGATCAGATGGTGCCACAGGGACTTGCCAGTATCCGGAACGTAAATCCAGTGAAGAAAAGAACTCCGCTCCCTGCAAACAGTTGAGGGCGTCGTCGATGCGCGGTAACGGGTAAACGTCCTTGCGTGTTATCTTGTTCAGACGTCGGTAGTCGACGCAGCGACTACCGACGTCTGAAAACGACGTCTACCGACGTCTGAAATGCTGAAAACGGAGCCATCCGTTTGCTTAAAAAGAACGACCAGTGATGCCCAGGGACTTTTGGAAGGCTGCACAACACCGCGCTTCAGCATATCAGCAACCTGGTCGTCAATTACACGGCGCTCCGAGGCGGATACCCGATAAGGGCATTGCCGTAGAGGTGCATGACTGCCTGTATCGATCTGGTGAAAAACGGTCGACGTGCGACCCAAACCGGAAGCAGGGCTGTCAAAAGAATCGCGGAACTTGTGCAGGAGAGTGAACAGCTGGCTTCGTTCGGAAGGTAGACGTTTTATCGTCCATGGAACAGTGGAAAGCGTCGAGGAGGGACTGATCAACCGCAGGGTCACAAGTAAGTGCGCCAAGGTCCGTAGAAGTAGAAGCGGCAGGAGCGTCAAAGATGCAAAAGGTGTCGACTGGTTGAACGACGCCTAGGCATTCGCCATGAAATAAAGGTAAAGGGCACGCCGTGGGATTGTCGACGAGCATCTTCGTGACGCCACTGCGAAGAGTAAGGAGAGCAAAGGGCAGCGGAGAATCTTAGCGGCGAATGAACACTTCAGAGGGCGTAAGGAGGACACTGCCATCAGAAATAGCGGTGCAGGACACAGGCACAAGCAGGGAAGAGCACGGAGGAACGGCATTGTCTTCGGACACCAACAGTTTAGCACTAGAAGGGTGGTTGTCGATTGTCTCCAAATCGGGAAGTGCAGAAAGTTCGAGTTCGGCGTGACAACAGTCAATAATGGCGTTATTATTTTCAAGGAAGTCCCAGCCTAATATAATGTCATGGGAACACGAGGGCCGCACGACGAATTCGACGGTATGCAGAAGTCATTGAATGAAGACTCGAGCAGTACAAGCAGCGAGAGGCGTAATGTTTTGAGCGTTCGCGGTTCGAAGAGAGAGGTCGGCTAAAGGCGTCAGAACTTTTCTTAGTACGCGACAGAGTTGGGCGGAAATTACGGATACGGCGGCTCCTGTATCGACAAGTGCCAGGACGGCGATCCCTTCGACACACACTTCAATTACGTTGGCTGAAGAGGTACGAGGACTTGCGCATTGCGACGGGGACGCAGTTCGTGCCTCGGGAACTGCGGCCATCAGTTTTCCTGCTTGGCGGGTCTGGTACGGCGACGCATCGGAGAAAGCGAGCGACGACGTGGAGACTCTGAGCGGCGGGTAGACGCGGGTGGACGATCAGGGCAAAAGGAAGGGGGAGGAAGGCTGGAAGGCGAAGACGAAAACTGAGCGGGGAAAGGTGGCGCTCGCCAGATGTTCGGAAATCGAAGCATGCGATGACGGCAATGGCGCGCCAAATGACCATCAGGACCACAAGCAAAACATATTGGACGGTCATCGAAGGTGCGCCATTGTTGGGGGTAAGTTCCGACTCCTGGCTGCGAAGTCGGAAAATGCCGTCGGTCTGGTGGCGACGAAAAGGTCGGTGGTCGATGCATAGGGGGCGGCGAGAGCGTTTGTGGACGAGGCCGGGCTACTGCGTCTGCGTACGTGAGAGGAGGAGGAGGAGGAGTAACTTTTTTGAAAAGGGGTTGTGGTGAAAGGTTATGAGCTCGATGGGTGGGGCCCCAAGTCCAGGGCTCCACTGGCCTCTGCCGCCTGCCTTACGTGACCCAGAAGTGCTAGCTGCACCTCGGGGTCAGAGCTGGCGAGTTGTGCCTCCCATTGCTCCAAAGTGTTCAATAGTTCAAATTTACCTAAAAAGGTATTTAAATTTGGTGGTCTATTTTGGCAACCCCACGAAATGTGGTATAGCGATGGCGAGCCACCACTCCGCGGACAGGCGTACCCATACAGCGTTGGAAAAATTTTGTTTAATCTTTGTAGGTTTGGAAAGACCCCCGTCTGAATCCTGCGGAGGTCTATGCTGTCCTCCCCTTCTAATGATTTGTGGGGGGTGCTGTATTTTCGTCGCGTGCCACGCTGGTGAGCAAGAACTTCGCGAGGGGTTATTCGGGATGGGTCATTGTCCTCCTCGGTTGACTCCTCCTGGAATGTTTGGGGGAATTGACAGTGGGGTCGAGGCTCTGCTCGGTTCGTGAGCCCTCGAGCAAAAGCGTCCGCACTCTCGTTTCCCTCCAGGCCTGTGTGTCCTGGACATCTGATCAACCTGTATCTGTTTGTCAATCTCCCACCAAGGAAATTTTTAACTTTTATGGGGAGGCGGCCGTTCAAAAAGAAACGGCACGCATCCTGCGAGTCGGAGATAATCGTCGTGTGTGGTTCCTCCCTTCGTTCTTGCTCTTTGATCGCCAGGGAAATGGCAAAGCATTCCGCCCTTGCGATCGAGGACGTGTACACGGAGGCACTCGTCATCATTCTCTTTTCGCTGCCAATTACTGTTGCAACGGCCCGTTTCCAGTTGTACCTCGAAGCGTCCACATACAAAACATTTGTTTTGTTTTTTATGTGTTTACGGAGCCATCTTATTCTCTCCTCTCTTCGTTTTTTGTTTTGGTTTGAGTCCATGTTCTTGGGCAGGGGAGCGACCGAGATCTTGCATCGGACTGGATCCGGGATTTCCACCAGTACCTCGTTCAGGTTCTGGGGGTACGGTGGGAAGCCCACCCTAGCGAGAATCTCTCTCCCCGCCCTCGTCTGGCTTAGACGACTTCTCTGTGCGTTCAGTACCGCCGTTTTTAGCTCGGAGTAGGTATTATGTACTCCGAGGTCTAACAATTTTTGGGTTGGTGTGCCTACCGGTAGCCCTAGGGCCACTTTGTAGGCGCTCCTAATTATAGACTCGATGTTTGCTTCTTCACTTTTGTTTAGTGTGTGGAAAGGTAGACTGTAGACTGTAGATGTCACGGTAGACTGTAGATGTCCCGTAGTAGTGACGCTGAAGTGATCAGTCGTAAAACTGTGTATGACGAAACTGATTCTTTATTGGGCGAACCTGTGCCCACAAAAGTAAGCTACACTCAATGCACAACGAAAGCGGCGAACACAGTCGGCGGTCGTCGAAAATCTGATCAGCGGCGAGACGTGTCGGCTTTTATACCTGAGTCACCGAAGGTTCCAGATTAATCCCTGATGCCCGTGTGTCTTCCAGAAAGTTCTAGACAATTCGCGTCGCTCATACGATCAGATTACATGAGTGTCGGTGACAACAGACGAAGGATAGAAGCATCGATAACGTTCGAGAAGCTTCCGATGCAGGCGCGTCCTGCGCCGAGCGATAACGTTTAACACTTGTTAGCCGATGGAAAGCAGCCACCGGTGAAAGATAAACATGCCTACGTGTCAATACCCTCCCCTTAAAAAGCATCGTCCCGATGCTACAAACACGAAAGCGAAAACAAAAGCACGCGTAATAAACAAACAAAAAAAAACAATAACAAAGTAACAAAGTACCTAACGTCGTCAGCGGGCGTAGAAAGGCTTAAGACGCACCACATGGATGACTTCAGGTCGTGCGCGGCGCCGCTGTGATTGCGAAATGCCGTCTGGCACGACCTCATAGTCCAGTGCGCCAATACGTCGGATTATCTTATATGGTCCGAAATAGCGACGCAACAGTTTCTCGCTAAGTCCTCGTCGGCGAATCGGAGTCCAGACCCAAACACGGTCGCCGGGCTGGTACTCGACGTAGCGTCGTCGAAGATTGTAGTGTCGCCTGTCGGTCCTCTGCTGGTTCTTGATGCGCAGGCGGGCGAGCTGTCGACCTTCTTCGGCACGCTGCAAATAAGTGGCAACGTCGAGATTTTCTTCGTCAGCGACGTCCGGTAGCATGGCGTCAAGCGTCATTGCCGGGTTCCTTCCGTAGACCAGATTCAACGGCGCCATGTGCGTCGTTTTTTGCACGGCCGTGTTGTATGCGAAGGTCACGTACGGAAGGATGGCATCCCACGTCTTGTGTTCGACGTCGACGTACATTGCCAGCATGTCGGCGATGGTCTTATTTAGGCGCTCGGTGAGGCCATTCGTCTGCGGGTGGTAGGCGGTGGTGCGGCGATGGCTTGTCTGGCTGTACCGCAGGATGGCTTGAGTTAGTTCTGCCGTAAAGGCCGTGCTTCGGTCGGTGATGAGGACTTCTGGGGCACCGTGACGCAGGAGGATGTTCTCAACGAAGAAACGGGCTACCTCGGCGGCACTGCCTTTGGGCAAGGCTTTTGTTTCGGCGTAGCGGGTGAGGTAGTCCGTAGCGATGACGATCCATTTATTCCCGGACGTCGACGTCGGAAAAGGCCTCAGTAAGTCCATCCCGATCTGCTGGAACGGTCAGCGAGGTGGCTCTATTGGCTGTAGAAGTCCGGCTGGCCTTGTCCGCGGTGTTTTGCGTCGCTGACAGTCTCGGCATGTCCTTACGTAATGGGCTACGTCGGCAGAGAGGCGAGGCCAGTAGCATTTTTCTTGTATCCTCGCGAGAGTGCGGGAAAAACCGAGATGTCCAGCCGTTGGGTCGTCATGGAGAGCTTGCATAACCTCTGGACGCAATGCTGAGGGTACCACGAGGAGGTAGTTGGCTCGGAGAGGCGAGAAGTTCTTCTTTAGGAGAATGTCGTTTTGCAAGAAAAACGACGCCAATCCTCGCCTGAACACCTTCGGCACAATGACGGTCTTGCCTTCCAGGTAGTCTACAAGGCTCCTTAGTTCCGGGTCGGCTCGCTGTTGTTCGGCGAATTCGTCGGCACTGATGGGTCCCAAGAAAGTGTCCTCATCCTGGTCGTCTTGTGGCGGCGGTTCGACGGGGGCGCGAGACAAACAATCGGCGTCAGAGTGCTTTCGCCCGGACTTGTAAACGACGGTGATGTCGAATGCTTGAAGTCTCAGGCTCCATCGTGCGAGGCGACCTGAAGGATCCTTCAAGTTAGCTAGCCAACACAAGGCGTGGTGGTCGCTCACAACTTTAAAGGGCCTGCCATAGAGGTAGGGGCGAAACTTTGATGTAGCCCAGATGATGGCGAGGCGCTCCTTTTCTGTTGTGGAATAATTTGCTTCCGCCTTCGATAGCGACCGGCTAGCGTAACTTACAACCCTTTCTAGTCCGTCAGTCCTCTGCACAAGCACGGCGCCGAGTCCTACGCTGCTTGCGTCGGTGTGGACTTCGGTATCGGCGTTTTCGTCGAAATGCGCAAGTATTGGCGGCGATTGCAGGCGTCGCTTCAGTTCTTCGAATGCTTCGACTTGCGGAGTCTCCCACTTGAACTCGACGTCGGCCTTCGTGAGATACGTCAGTGGCTCAGCGATCCGTGAAAAATTCTTGACCAAGCGCCTGTAATAGGCGCACAGTCCAAGAAATCTACGCACTGCCTTCTTGTCAGCGGGCGGAGGAAAGTTGGAGATGGCCGCAGTTTTCTGAGGGTCGGGGCGCACTCCAGACTTGTTGATGACGTGGCCCAAAAACAAGAGCTACCCATATGCGAAGCGGCACTATTCTGGCTTTAACGTGAGTCCCGAGGTTTTGATTGCTTGAAGAACTGTTTCAAGGCGCCACAGCTGTTCTTCGAAACTTGAGGCAAACACAACGACGTCGTCCAAATAGACGAGGCAAGTCTACCACTTCAAGCCTGCCAGTACTGTATCCATGACGCGTTGGAAAGTCGAAGGTGCCGAGCAAAGACCAAACGGCATGACCTTGAACTCGAACAGTCCGTCTGGTGTTATAAAGGCAGTTTTCTCCCGGTCCTTCTCGTCGACTTCGATTTGCCAGTAGCCGGTTTTGAGGTCCATCGACGAAAAATATTTTGCGTTGTAGAGTCGATCCAAGGCGTCATCAATCCGTGGGAGGGGGTATACGTCCTTCTTCGTGATCTTGTTGAGGCGACGATAATCGACGCAGAAACGTAGGGTTCCATCCTTCTTCTTCACTAACACCACGGGGGACGCCCACGGACTCTTGGACGGCTGGATGATGTCGTCGAGTAGCATTTCGTCGACTTGTTGCCTTATGGCCTCGCGTTCGCGCGCCGGAACTCGGTACGGGCTCTGACGGAGTGGACGAACATTTTCGTCGATTATGATGCGGTGCTTGGCGACAGGGGTTTGTCGAAGTTTTGACGACGACGAGAAGCAGTCCTTGTATTGCAGGAGCAGAGCTTTAGTTGTTCTTTCTTATGCCTGGGAAGGTTCTGATTGACGTCGAAAGTTGGTTCAGGTACTATAGTCGTCGTTGCAGGTGCACTGGAATCCGTGAAGGCGAAAGCACTGCTGGCTTGTACTATTTCGTCGATGTAGGCGACCGTGGTGCCTTTGTTAATGTGCTTGTATTCGGGGCTGAAGTTCGTGAGCATCACCCTTGCTTTCCCTGCACGTAGCTCAGCTATGCCTCTAGCGACGCAAATTTCACGGTCGAGCAGTAAGTGATGATCGCCCTCGATGACGCCCTCCATGTCTGCAGGCACTTCGGTACCGACGGAAATCATTACGCTGGAGCGAGGTGGAACGGTGACTTGTTCTTCAAGCACATTCAAGGCATGTTAACCTATGCTTGTATCCAGTGGTATCGCGTTGTGCGTTGAAATTGTTATCGACTTGGACCTTAAGTCGATGACTGCACCGTGTTGATTTAGAAAGCCCATGCCTAGGATGACATCCCTGGAGCAGTGCTGCAGGATTGCGAAGCTCGCCGGGTAAGTGCGGTTGTTTACCGTGGCTCGCGCTGTGCAGATTCCAGTAGGCGTTATTAGGTGGCCTCCCACTGTCCGGATATCGGGTCCTTGCCAGGCTGTTTTCACCTTCTTCAACTTGGCGGCGAACTCGCCACTGCAGACGGAATAGTCGGCTTCAGTGTCGACGAGAGCAGTGACGTTATGACCATCGATTAGCACGTCTAAGTCGGTAGACCGTCGTCTGGCGTTGCGGTTAAGTCGTGGCGTCGGATCACGGTTGCGTCGGCTTGCTCCGCTGCTGCTACGTCGCGTCGGCTGGTCTTGCGGCGGCGAAGTGTTGTTTTCAAAGTGCTTTCCAGGGGGCGTGCTGATACCTCGTCGTGATGATTCGCGAATCTTTTTCGTCGTCGGCGGAGGATCTTCAGCATTGCGTCGTACAGCAACCGCACCTCCATCGGTTGCTGCCTTTAGTTTCCCGGATAGGGGCTCACGGACCGGCCCCGGGCTGGGCCATTGTATGGTCGACGCTGCGGCGAAAGGTAACGTCCTCGTGACGGCGAGCGTGAGGGTCGTCGTGGTTGCCGCTGGGCTCCGGCGAGGTAGTCAGCGATGTCGCGTGGTCGCTCGCCAACCTGTGGACGTGGCGCGTTGACGGCGAGCCCTCGTAGGCCCATCTCGCGGTATGGGCATCGGCGGTAGACATGGCCGGCTTCCCCGCAGTGATAGCAGAGCGGGCGGTGGTCGGGGGTGCGCCAAATGTCCGTCTTCCTCTGGTAGCTGCGCTGGGCGACGGGTGGGCGTGCTGGCGGCGGCGGCGGCTGTGGACGACGGAACTGCGGCGTTACGGGGCCCTGGCGCGAGCGCGGAGGGGGGCCTTGACGACGGGCGACGGCGGCGTAGGTCATCGCTTCCGGCTGGGGTTGCGGTGATTCGGGAAGTCCTAGCGATTGCTGGATTTCCTCCCGCACGATATCGGCGATGGAAGCAACTTGAGGCTGCGACGATGGTAGCAACTTCTGCAGCTCTTCGGGTACTATCGCCCGGATGGTGTCTCGTAGGTCGTGGGAGAGCCCTTGGACTTCGGCGTACTGTGGCGTCGAACGGCGATTCTATTGCCGGTTGCGCATGTCCAGTGCTTTCTCGATCGTCGTAGCCTCCGAGAGAAAGTCTTGAACTGTCGTTGGTGGATTCCGCACAAGTCCGGTGAATAGCTCCTGCTTAACTACCCGCATGAGCATGCGAACTTTCTTGTCTTCTGGCATAGCGGGGTCGGCGTGCCGGAATTTCTTCAGTGTACATACCGATGCTCTCATTCGGAAGCTGTACACGGTTTTCCAGCAAGGCTGCAGCTCTTTCTTTTCGGACGACGCTAGTGAAGGTGTCCAGGAATGCGGCTCGGAAGAGGTCCCAGGTTGTTAGTGCACGCTCCCTATTCTCGAACCAGGTTCTGGTGCCGTCTTCAAGCGAGAAGTAAACATGGCGCAGCTTCTCGTCGCAGTCCCACTTGTTGAACGTAGCGACCCGGTCGTATGCCTCCAGCCAGCTTTCGGGGTCTTCACATGGTGAACCGCGGAACGTCGGCGGCTCCCTGGGTTGTTGCATCACGATTGCAGATGTTGGCGCAGGGGCTGTCATGGTAGCTGCTGTCGAGGTCGTGACTTTTGTCCTCTTCGTCTTCTCGGGAAGAAGTCCGTACTCTGGGGGTTGGTTTTGTAGCCTGAGGCTAGCTCGATGCTCCGGGACAACGTTGGTACTCTCTTCGGGGTTCGGGCTTGGATCACGGCTTTTCGGGGGCGTCCGCTGCATGGACACATAAGCACCTCCACCAGATGTCACGTAGTAGTGACGCTGAAGTGATCAGTCGTAAAACTGTATATGACGAAACTGATTCTTTATTGGGCGAACCTGTGCCCACACAAGTAAGCTACACTCAAAGCACAACGAAAGCGGCGAACACAGTCGGCGGTCGTCGAAAATCTGATCAGCGGCGTGACGTGTCGGCTTTTATACCTGAGTCACCGAAGGTTCCAGATTAATCCCTGATGCCCGCGTGTCTTCCAGAAAGTTCTAGACAATTCGCGTCGCTCATACGTTAAGATTACATGAGTGTCGGTGACAACAGACGAAGGATAGAAGCATCGATAACGTTCGAGAAGCTTCCGATGCAGGCGCGTCCAGCGCCGAGCGATAACGTTTAACACTTGTTAGCCGATGGAAAGCGGCCACCGGTGAAAGATAAACATGTATACGTGTCAATACGTTATCTTACTCATTACAAGGGCTTGTACTAATCTAATTGTATCCACCTCCTTCATTCCTTTTTTGTGATATGTTATTCTTTGTATCATTCTGGCGACTTGTTTTGTCGCTGATTTTAACATGTTTATTGTGTGGTTTGCTCTTCCGTTACTCTGAACCCAGTAACCCAGAATTCGTGCAACGGTTACCTCTTTTATTTTGACTCCTTCAATTTGTACGTCTATGTCTCCATTACTTTTGTATCTTTTTTCATGTACCCTGATAATTTCGGATTTATCTGGGGCACAACTGAGCCCGCTGGCCCTGGCGAAATTTTCGACTGCTGTTGCAGCCTCTTGGAGTGTCTGCTCCTTGCTAGCCAGGCATCCGCGCGTTGCCCATAAAGTGATATCGTCCGCATATAAGGTGTATCTCAACTGCGGTACATCATCCAGGGCCCGTGCGAGTCCTCTCATTGCGATATTAAAGAGCAGAGGAGAGATGATGGCTCCTTGAGGGGAACCTTTGTTCGGCATCTGAAAACGTTCCGACGTCACTTGTGCTACGCTAATTGTAGCTCTCCTCCCTGTTAGGAAAGCCTTTATGTAATTGAAGGTGTGTTCACCACATCCGATGTTGTTTAATTCGGATAGGTTGGCCCTATGTGAGATATTGTCGAACGCTCCTTTTAAATCAAGTGCTAGTATTAAGTGTTCTCCTCCTTTGGGTGCGGAGTTCAGGACTTCCTCTTGTAATAGGAGGAATGCGTCCTGAGTGGAGAGGCCACTGCGGAAACCCAGCATAGTGGCTGGGAATAGGCCCTTGTCTTCTATGAAGTTTTGAAGCCGAGTGTGAATAACCCGTTCAAAAAGCTTTCCCATGCACGACGTCAGAGATATGGGCCTCAGTGCATGCAGGGATGGCTTCTTCCCGGGTTTTGGTATCATTATAATTTTGGGTTCTTTCCATTCATCGGGGATCATCCCTTTGAGCCAATAGTGTTCATTAAAATGGTTTGTCAATGCCTCTATGACTTTATCACTGAGGTTCCTAATCATTGCGTTTGTTATTTGGTCTGCACCAGGGGTAGTATTTCTTTTGGCCGCCTGAGTTGCCGCAAAGACCTCTTCCTTGGTTATTGGGGCGTCGAGTCTCTCATTTTTAACACCCATGTAGTTAATTGGACTCCTGGTAGTATTGGTATCTTCTCCGATGTATCTGTTTTTAAGGAATTGTATTAATTCCTCATCCGTACCCGAAAAATCGTTCGTGATTCTCTGTAATGTTTTGCTCGTCACCGATTTTGAATTTTCTGGGTCGAGCATGTTCCTCAGGATGACCCAAGTTTTTTGCAGCGCTCAGAGTGTCCTGTAGCGAGCTGCAGAACTGGATCCATCCCTCGGTCGCAAGTTTGCTAGCGTACTGATTCGCCTCCTCCGCTAGAGCAGCGATTCTGCGGAGTAGGTTCCTGTTTAGTCTTTGGTTTTTCCACCTCTTCAGCAGACTGCGCCTGCTCTCCCACAGGTGGAGCAGGTGCCTGTCTACTGCAGGCGTCTCTGCTGTTCTTGCTATGCGTTTAGATGTTTGTTTGTGTGACGATCTTATGTATTCTGACCAGTCCCCCATCGATTCCGGTACGGAGTCGGGTGGGGGACTGTGTCGTCGGAACCTTTCCCAGTCAGTGATGACCACGTCCCCTATGACCCTGCGTAGTTTGGGGGTCGAGAGGGAAATGCTGATTATGTGGTGATCACTGCCTAAGTTCTCTTCGAGATTTGTCCAGTCGGTGTCCTTAACATTACGTGTGAAGGCAAGGTCTGGAAACGTGTCTCTACTTACGCTGTTACCCATCCTCGTAGGCGTGGTGGGGAGCGTAATTAGGCTCAACCCTAGTTTGGATACGGCGTGTTCGAGACGCGTTCCCTTGGGAGCATCCCTCGGATAGCCCCAAGTGGTGTTGGGTGCGTTAAAGTTACCCAACACCACGAGTCTGTCTCTGGCTCCTGCAGTTCTGACTGCCTCCGTAAGGAGCTCTGCAAAGTCCTCATTTCTATCTTTAGGAGGACTGTATAGATCTACTATCACAGTCCTCGCCCTGCATATCTTCAGAGGAAGGAGGCTAATTATTTGATGATTTATCTCTAGGCTATATATATGTTCCATCTTTGCTGCAATACTCTTGCTAACCAGTGTGGCTACGCGGTGATAATTGAGATCTTGGAGACAGTAATACTCTGTAGTTTGACCATCTTTGGGCCAA
Organism: Dermacentor silvarum; assembly: GCF_013339745.2. Taxonomy (NCBI): domain Eukaryota; kingdom Metazoa; phylum Arthropoda; class Arachnida; order Ixodida; family Ixodidae; genus Dermacentor; species Dermacentor silvarum. The sequence goes on from NC_051161.1 coordinate 151,376,575, forward strand.
CTTCCTGCAGGCATATTACGTCTGGCTGAATCGGAGCCGAGATTATGTAATTTTGGAGTGCTGCTGCGCGCTTGTGAAAAGTGCGACAGTTCCACTGCCAAATCTCTAATTGTTCTGCACTTTTCGTATTATTTTTGGCCATGCTGCATGGGCGTATCCGCGTCGTCGCGGCCCGCTTTTGATGGTTTGTCACTAACTGGGGGGGAGAGGGGGCGTTTATTTATTGCCCTCTGCAATCCTCCCACGGCTTCATTAACGTACTGCCTCTGAATTCTCAGTTCTTCTCCGACGAAAGCTTTAATTTCCGTCATGAAATCGCCTAAAAGTTTAATTCAATTTGCTATACCGTTCCTTTTTTTCGTGAACCTGGGTCTGCACTTGCTGTATCAGTTCGCTGCTTTGCGACGGGGTACCGAATATGTCTTCGCCCATCCCTTAGCTCGTTTCTGTTTTCTCCTCGTGGGTAGAACGCTTTTGCGCCTCTTTCTTACCCTCGTTAGGGTTGCCTACCGACCCTGAGGTTAGCGGTGTTTTATTGGCATTTTCGAATTTTTTCTCCATTGATGAGATTGCCAATTGATACTCTTTGCGTTCCGCGGTCATTTGATTTCGAAGCTGCCTAATTTCTTGTGTTAATCTTTTATTCTCTTCTATGATTTTCCTATACTGATGGTTATCAGTTATTGGAGCACTGGGAGACACTACTCTCACCCAGCTCACCTGGTTGGTTGTCCGGCTGGTGGCTGCGGCTTCGTCCTCTGCTTTCCCAGCCTGGGGGGAGCTCTTCTCTCCGCTGCTACTAGATATTTTCTTCATGTTGCATTTCCCGGGGGTCTCCTCAGGTCTATTGGTTGTAGTTGGTTGTTGCTGACTCCGTGATCTTGATCTCGATCTTGACGGCGATCTGGATCCCTGCCGGTTCTGTTGCGCCGCTTCCTCTCGCTCCGAGCTAAACCCGCGATTAGGTTTTTGCCGGTGTTGCTCGAGCTGAGGGAATTCGCTTTCCTTGTTTGTCCATTCTGTTTTTCTTCGGGGCTGCTCCACTCGCGATATTCGGGGAGGCACGTTTTTCAGTTTCTTTCTGCACGATGTGTCTCCCGTCGCGTGCTCCTCACCGCATATGGCGCAGTTCGGGATACATTCGTGTCCTTGGCTCGGATTAGATGCCCCACATTTGGAGCACACGTTGGCGTTCGGAGTCGGGCACACGTCGGTTCGATGTCCTGTTGACCGACAGATCTTGCAAACTTGTATGGTGGGCTTATATGGGTAACAGATCGCATCTGCACCCATGAAGTAGACGCACCTTGGTAGTATGTTGCCCGTAAAAGTTATTATTGCTGACTTCGAAGAGCCCAGAATCCTGGCTCTCTCTATGTTCACCCCTTGAGTCCGTATTCGTAGGTTGGCCATAAGTTCGGCCTGGGTGGTTCCGGGTGGAAGTCCGTGAACGATACCTCGCAAGACGTCCTTAGGGTCTGCCACGTACGCGTTAAAGGGGTGAATCTGTCCTCTGATTTTCAACTGACTGATCTCTCTCAGCCTGCCCGCCACTTGTTCGTGTGGCGTAGATAATATTACGATGTTCGATCCGGGGTGGACCCGCAGTAAAAAGCTGTCCCCTCCGAAATTGTTTCGGCAGGCCTCTATCACTGCCACAGAGAGCTCTGATCCGAGCAGATTCTTGACTATGAGGCCATTGTGTGGTCTCAAAATGACCTTTATATCCTCCGTTGGGAGGGGCGGTGGGCCGCGGCGTTTTCTACGTCGGAAATCCCGCTTAGTTTGACTCTCTCCTCCTGTGGCGGCGGACGAGTTGCCCGGTGATTTTCCATTTTTCTTTTCGGTTTCCTTCTCGGGTTCTTTTTCACTTTTCCGATTTTTCTTTTTTTGTCGGTGTGAAAGAACGGTGTGCCAGCCGTCTTCCGTCCACGCACGAGGGAGACCCGCGTCGGCGTTCTTCTCGTTGTCGAGAGACGCGTCGTTCAACGCCCGTGTTTCCTCATTTAATTCCACTCGTTGCGAGACGCTACTCGCTTGGTTTGCTTTGTCCTCCGACGCCCGAGAGAGGCCGGGAAGCTCCTCGTCGACATCCATATGGGCGAAAAATTGTTAGGCCTCTTCAGGCATGCTGTCGAGCGCCGCTTTCCGCCGTGCTAGGTCTACTGTTAGGCTGACTCGTTTCTTGCCAAATACGTGGGTTTTCGCGCACAAGAATCCAAATGGGAGGTAAATGTCGCTCACCTTTGGCTTCTTACTTGGCGAGAGAATGTCCGAAAATGTCCGTTTTATGGTTGTTAGAAAGTCCACGCACACACACTCGTCGCCGCACCCCGCACATGCGAGCGTCCCCGCGCTGTGCCGCCGACTGAAGGTGTTGTTAGGGTTAGCTCCGTTTGTGCAACTCGTTTCTTCTTATGTTGATAGGTCCTCGTGAAGCGGGTCCAGGTCCCAGGTATTGGTGTCCTTCTAATCCTCCCAACTTCACGAAATATAATATATACTTCTTAGGTGGGTTTCGGTGAAATTTCCGCATGAAATCGTTTCAAGAAGCGGAGCGCAATGCGATTCAGTCGTCACTGCTCTGCGCCACCGGGCGTCTCTCGCGTACGTGAGAGGTGCAGTGACTGGCGTCGGATCGCGGGCTGGAGGAATCGCTTGGGAAACTTGCGCCTGGATGTAGTCGCGGATCGTAGGCGCCAAAGCGGTTGGTGGTTCCGGGACGCAAGACATCAATGATAGCTGGCGAGCGACCTCTGCTCGAACAAATTCCTGAATCTTGAGTAACAGAGGAGCATGGTTGTCGCCAACTCCAAGACTGGACAGGGAGTCCGCGGGCGCAGGGGGACGTCGGGTGTGAAGCCGTTGCCTGCCCAACTCGTCGTAACTGTGGCACAATTCTATCACTTCGACGACAGTGCGAGGACTCTTCAATAATAACATTTGGAACGCGTCGCCCTCAATACCCTTCATGATATGTTTGATCTTCTCCTCCTCTGACATCGACGCGTTCACCCGTGTGCAGAGGTCAGCAATGTCCTCAATGTAGCTCGTGAAATTCTCTCCGATCTCTTGGGGTCGTGTACGCAAACGGTGTTCTGCACGGAGCTTTCTTACTGCTGGCCGACCGAAAACTTGTGTAAACATGGTCTTGAAGACCAACCACGTAGTGAGGTCGCCTTCATAGTTTAGAAACCATAGTTTCGCAACGTCCGACAGATAGAATGCGACGGTTCTCAACTTGGTAGCATCGTCCCAATGGTTATGGGCACTCACTCGCTCGTATGAGGAGATCCAATCTTGAACGTCTTTTTCATCTGTTCCGGAGAAGATAGGGGCATCTCGCAGACGCAAGGCACCGACACAAACCAAGGTGGGCAGCGCCGGTGGAGGAGTTGGAGGAGTGTCGCTTGCGTCGTCGGGCATGATGGGGGGTAGAGTGTGACTCAGAAGTTCCAGGGTGGTCGGAACTCAGCACTTCCACCACTTGCTAAGAGGTTTATTAGCAATGAACGCAGGCAAATGGGAGCAGTCACAAGCGTTCCACCAAGGACAGCAACTACGAGCTCATGCCGGTGGCGATGCCGCTGAGGCGCAAGCTACTCTTCTGCATTATATTGTAAACTTCGTGCTTCTATCTTTTGCAAATTTATTGTGAAGAGCCTGAAGTGGAACCTCCCTGAAGATAAGGAAGAAGACGACTGAGACTGGGGCTGGGGGCACGGAGGGAGAAGAAGTTCATTAAAATGGCGGACTAAACAGACCGTCTCATTATTATTTCCATGCATTTTTGGCGTAGCCGACAGGATCTGAAGCTGATGTGGGTCCAGATTGGAACCGGCCGACACCATGATGGGCGCGGATACGTCCAGAGCTACCAGACCGACGGTGAAGTGCCAGTCAGCTTGGAACCTGAAGCCAGGTCAACGGAGTTCCCTGCTTGGGTCGCGACCAAGTCGGGTACAACTGTGGCCGGATTTTTTGAGCAAGGTACCGTGAAAATTTTTGTGAAAATGGAAGAGTGCTCTAAGTTCTTCCAACCAGCTCACCTAAGAGCTACTATAGATTGTCAACCAGACTTTACCGCAGTAATTCTGCAGCTCATCCAGACTTAACGCGAACAGTTAGAAACCCAGACACAATTTATGTCTGTTATGGCACAAGCGATGCAGCGTAAGAATTATCAGCGAGGTGACACCGTAAAACCAGACATGTTCGATTGCACATCAGCAGTTCCAACTTCGTGGCTAGACTTTTATGAGTACGCTTGTTTGCAGAACCAGTGGGTGACTGACGAAGACAAGATATTTAACTTATGCTTCTTTCTATATGGTACTGCAAGGAAGTGGTACGACAATCGGATTGTGGAACAGGTTAGCGAGAAGTGGAGTGAATAGAAGAGCCTCCTGTCCTGTTTTGCTGTAAATGTATTTCAGCAATAGCATCAGGCAAAGACTAGTGTGCTTATGGACACTAGTGGCAGTCTCCGTGACTACTATTTTGAAAAACAGGAGACTGCTTCAACTCGCCGATCCCAGTTTACCAGAAACATCAGTCGTACCTCGTATGTTGCTTGATACGAGTAGAGAGTGTCAAACACAACTACAGGCCCGACAGGTCAAGACTGCTGTCTAAAAGACATTGTTGCAGAAACCACATCATGCGGTAGTCAGCGTGGAAACCTCGCCATCAGACAGAAAAACAGCTATCGCACGACTAAACGTCCGCGGCCTAAACGTACGCGTGTGGAACCGCCGAATATACCTAACCATTGTGCATCTCAGCGAACCACGGTACCTGAAAATATGCGACTGTATATCTGATGAAGAACAACATTCTCCGTGCGAGAATGATAGTAAATAAAAAGGAAGTAGATGTTCTTGTGGATAGAGGTGCGTCCGTGAACTTCATAAACTCAAGTTTGGTGGAGAAAAGTCAAGTCCGCAATAACAAGATTATTGAGGTGCGCAGTTATAATGGAAAACCCAGGCTCCTATAGGACTGGAAAACAATTCCAGTTGAATTTGAAGGTGTTACTATGCCTATTGACGCAATAGTAATGATCGACGTCGAATTCATGTTCTTATTGTCAAGACCAGGACCAGATATCAAGCTTTTGAGGGTAAACATCGCTTGGAAGGACGAACTGACTATCGATCACGAGCACGATGAAGAAAGCAGTGAAACGAGCGGAAGTCTCCGAGTTGTGAAAATGTCAGAGGTTTGTTCCCAGTATTTACCCAGAACTGGTATGCATTGGGCCTTACCCTCCTGCAACGTCATTTATAGAAGTACCATTTGACCTACGAGACACAACTGTTGTCCGTAAGAAAGCTTACAGTCTATCACACGAGAAAAAGATGCGCCTGAAGAAGGAACTGCAGCAGATGTTTGCAGCGGTAATTATCAGACCATCAACTTCGGCCTATGCTTTCCCCATTACAATAGTGCCAAAGGAAGATGAAACATTCAGGCTTTGTACATATTATCGTTTGAATAATAAGCAAACAGACCTGTTTCAGTTTCCTATGCCGCGCATTGATGACATTATTAATGAAACCGGGGGCTGTCACTCGTTCTCAAGAACTGACCTTTGTAAAGGGTACTGGCAGATACCACTCCAGGAAAAGTAGAAAAAATACACAGCCTTTGTGACCCCATTTGATGTCTATGAATATAATAGGCTCCCATTTGGCCGGAAAAATTCAGGGGCATGGTTCCAGGAAATGATGAACACTGTGTTGGAACCTTTGACTGGCAAATGCTGCAATGTGTATATATTGCCACCAGCAGTAGTGGGTACAGTGGTAAGAGGCAGGCACGGACAAGAAGAAGTGCGCGTGCTTCTCCGCCCGCTCGATAGCCAGCCCACACCGCCGGGCTTTTCAGGAGCCGCTACCCTCAATAAACGTCGCGTCGCCCGTTCTCTCACAAGGCACGTGACAAATCGGTGGAGGTGCGGGGTATTCCTCACCCATGTCGCAGACCCCTTCTGGCAGTGGAACCACTACCCCCGTGCCAATCGATACGCCGGTCCACCTGGCCAGCCGCAGGATTCGGGGACTGCCTCCTGAAGACCCCGCAGCGCTTCAGGCCATCTCAACCGGTATGGAAGGCACCGCAGTGACGAACCGGTACACGCTTCAAAATCCACGGGTTCCAAAGTCGTTCCATGGCAAGGTCTTCGAAGACGTCGAAGACTGGATGGCCGACTTCGAGCGCGTGGCCGAATACAATGAATGGGACGACAAAAATAAATTTCGAAGTGTGTACTTTTGCCTGGAAGACGGCGAGCTCACATGGTTCCAAAACCAAGAGCAGCAACTGACGTCGTGGCCTGAGTTCCGCCGTCAGTTACTAGACGCCTACGCCAGTGCTGATCGCCGCGAACGAGCCGAACGAGCAATCCAGGTCCGCGTTCAGCTTCCCAACGAAAGTGTTACCACGTTCGTCGAAGATATGACGCGCCTCTTCAGACGAGCAGACTCGAGAATGACCGAGGACAAGAAGTTGCGTCACCTGATGCGAGGATTGAAGAAGCAGCTCTTCGCTGGTCTTGTGCGGAGCCCTCCAACGACTGTCGCCGAATTTTTATTTGAAGCTTTAAGTATGGAGAAGATGCTGCAGCAACGATCGAATTTCTATGAGCGGCAAGTGAACGTGACATCCACCACCGATATTTTCACGGACACCAGAAGCAACGATGACCACCTTCGCTAACTAATCCGCACTGTCGTGCGCGAAGAAATACAGAAGGCTTTCGGCACGTCACAAGCGGTGGTGAGCTCTATTGAGAGTGTCGTCAAAGATGAAGTTCACCAAGCGCTCCGGTCGACCTGTCCTCTGCCTTGCACCGCGCCTGCACCTACTGAACACCGCCGTGCGACCTACGCGGAAGCCCTGAGACTCCCTGCACCAACCCTGCTGTTAGTTCACGCGGCTCATCCGGTTACGCTTTCATCTGCACAACCGGTACCATACATCGCAGAACGACGCGCGCCTCCAGCGTTTCCCTCCGCCGCTCCTCCGGCTGTGGTTCCGCAGGAGCAACCGGTATATTACGCCGACGATCGAATCATGACCCCTCGGAAGTCGGATGTTTGGCGCACACCGGACCGTCGGCCTCTGTGCTTCCACTGCGGTGAGGCAGATCATTTGTACCGCCCATGCCCATACCGACCTCTCGGGTTGCGGGGCTTTTCCACCTACTCACCGCCACCCCGACTTGGCCAACGACCTCGGGAGATAGAAGATTACCTTGCTCAACAACGTATGCCACCGTCTACCGGGCGACAGTCACGCTCGCCGTCACCATGGCGATTTTCACCACCGCCCCAGCGATATTCCGGCACACGATCACCAAGTCCCCGCCGGGAAAACTAACCACAGCGACCTTTGGGGGTGAGGCCGCTGACAGTCGACACGCTGAAGACCTCCGATCGACGCGAACGAGCGAGGACACCGATCCGACGTCAACTGCAGATGAACGGAATGACCGGCTTTCGCTCGACATACCGGTGGTGATCGACGGTTACGCGGTTAGCGCTTTAGTAGATACCGGTGCGGACTATTCCATCTTAAGCGGGAAGCTGGCGACGTTGCTGAAAAAAGTAATTACCCCTTGGAATGGCTCGCAGATTCGCACGGCTGGCGGTCACGTCGTTACTCCACTGGGAACCTGCACGACAAGAGTTCGAATTCGAGGATCGACATTCGTGGCGAGCTGCCTTGTCCTACGCGTATGCTCCCGTGACGTCATTCTCGGGGTTGATTTTCTCCAAGAATACGGCGCTGTTATTGACCTACGGGGAGGTGTAGTCACCTTCTCAGCAGACCGAGCACTCGACGGGTACGACCACAAGCGTCGAGACGACGCCCTTAGTGTCTCCACCGAATGTGTTACGCTTCCTCCGCGAACCAGTGTCCTAGTCGAAGTGATGTGCGGTGGAATGCGCGAAGGTGAAGTGGTCGCTGAAAGTAACTTATCGCATCTACTGATGCAAGGTGTTTGTGCAGCTAGAAGTGTGCTACAGCTTAGTGATGGCCGTTCTCAGTTGCTTGTTACCAACTTCAGTAACGAGCATCGACACCTGTTCCGCGGTACTTTGATAGCGTTTGCCGCGGAAATAGAGCACGTTGCTGAATGTTTTACCCCTAAACCAGTGAGGATGGCTGACAAGTCACTGGGCAACGTCGACATTAATTCAGAGTTATCTCCAGACAAACAGGTGGCACTGCACGAGCTCTTGCTTGAATTCAGGGCATGCTTCGCAAGCTCGTCTAAGGTACGCCAGACTTCAGTTACAAGGCACAGGATCGAACCTTCTAACAGCTCATGGTCGTCCCCGGTCGTTCTTGTGAAAAAGAAAGACGGAACGGTACGCTTTTGCGTCGACTACCGGAAACTCAACAACTAAAAAGGACGTGTACCCACTGCCGCGTATAAACGACTCGTTAGATAGACTGCGGCGTGCCCAGTACTTTTCGTCACTCGACTTGAAAAGTGGACACTGGCAGATCGAGGTCGACGAACGAGACCGCGAGAAAACTGCCTTTGTGACTCCCGACGGCCTTTACGAATTTCGTGTGCTCCCTTTCGGTTTGTGTTCTGCCCCAGCAACCTTCCAGCGAATGACGGATACTGTCCTCGCTGTATTGAAGTGGCAGACTTGCCTTGTGCATCTTGACGACGTAGTTGTCTTTTCTGAAACATTTGAGCAACATCTTCATCGCCTGCGGCATGTGCTAGAAGTGCTCCGATCGGCTAATCTCACGCTTAAACCAGAAAAGTGCCACTTCGGTTATGAAGAGCTCAAGTTTCTCGGACACGTCGTCAGCGCCAAAGGAGTTCGACCCGATCCCGACAAACTTGCCGCTGTAGCAGCTTTTCCTCCTCCTGCCGACAAGAAGGCCGTCCGACGCTTCCTGGGCTTGTTTGCGTATTATCGCCGCTTCATCGACAACTTTTCGAAGATTGCGGAACCCCTGACTCGCCTTACCAGGGATGACACGTCATTTGCCTGGACGCATGAGCAACAGGCGGCCTTCGCTGAACTACGACAACGGATGCAGTCAGCACCCGTCCTGGCTCATTTTGACGAAGAGGCTGACACCGAGGTGCATACTGACGCCAGTAACATCGGCCTTGGAGCAGTACTCGGCGCAGGCCTTGGCGCAGGACGAAATTTTTCAATTGAGCAACACCAGGCATCGAAAGACGACTGCTTACCATCCGCAGTCCAATGGACTTACGGAGCGATTAAACGAGACCATCACAGATATGATCTCCATGTACATCGACGTCCAGCACAAAACATGGGATCGCATCTTGCCTTACGTGACCTTCGCGTACAATACCGCCGTACAAGAGACGACGCGGTTCGCACCATTTCGCCTCGTTTACGGCCGCGAAGTCCAGACGATGCTGGACGCTATGCTTCCGTGTCACGACACCGAGCACCTAACGACTGACGCCGAAGAATTTGCTGAGCGCGCTGAGGAAGCCCGCCAGCTCGCGCGGCTGCACATCGGTGAGCAACAACATGCAGATGCACGGCGCTATAACATCCGTCACCGGCAAGTGCGGCACAGTCCCGGAGACCAAGTGTGGGTGTGGACCCCTGTTCGCTACCGTGGCCTTTGTGAAAAGTTGATTAGCCGGTATTTTGCCCATAGAAAGTGCTGCGCCGCATTAGTGACGTGAACTACGAAGTCGTTCCAGACAGTGCGGCGCAAACACGGCGTAGACAACAACCTCGACCTGACGTAGTTCACGTTGTGCGCATGAAACCATATGTTGCGCGTTCGTGATTATTATTTTTTATTCATCTTTCTACTTACGCTACTGTTTGCAACCTCTCTGTTTCTTGAGACTCTACCCGTCGCGCTTCCCCGATGCTGTGCTTTTCTTTTTCCTCTAGCTGCGATTGTGTCCTTTGCACGAGCACCTGCCTTGCCCACGGTGTTTCCCCTTCCTTTTCTAACACCGCTTCTTGAGCATCGAGCCGATGCTCTTTCCGAGGAAGGGGGGAAATGCCACCAGCAGTATTGGGTACAGTGCTAAGAGGCAGGCACGGACAAGAAGAAAGAAGTGCGCGTGCTTCTCCGCCCGCTCGATAGCCAGCCCCCAGCGCCGCGCTTTTCAGGAGCCGCTACCCTCAATAAACGTCGCGTCGCCCGTTCTCTCACAAGGCACGTGACAATATCGACGACACTATTGTCTACTCTCGAACAAAAGACGAACGAACAAAAGACGAAGTTTTGAATGCTTTGGCAAAAGCAAAGCTGAAGATCAATTTTAAAACGAGTGAGTTTTCCAAGACATCAGTGGTTTTTTTAGGAAGGACATTTGACGGTCATGCAAAGAGAACGAAAGAAGAGTCAGTGCAGACGATTAAAACTTTGACAAAACCTCGTGACTTGCGCTCTTTGAGGGTTTTCCTTGGCCTAGCTGGACATTTCAGGGCCTTAATCAAGGACTTTCCCACAAAAACAAGCTGTTTGACAGCATTAACCCGAAAAGATTTGGAGCAAAGACTGCGAAGACACTTATCAAGAACTAGTGAAAACACTATCGTCAGATCCTGTCCTGGTACTCTAGACTTCAAGAAACCTTTTGAGTGGTGTACTGACGCATCCCTATATGGAACCGGCGCAGTCCTCTTACATGAGATGCCAGTAAGCCACCGGGTCGCTAGCTTAATGTAAATGGATATTTCTCAGACACCTTCTGCAAATTGGAAATAAACTACAACACCACGGAAAAAGAGGCATTGGCCGTTGTCATGGCATTGCGATACTTTCGCACTTACCTCGAAGTTCACCACTTAACTTGTTTACGGACAACCAAGCTTTGCCATATTTGCTGAACATTACTCAACTGAAGGGAAGGATTGCTCGTTGGCTCAGCAAAATCTAGCAGTTCGCGTTAGACGTCATTCACCGTCCTGGAAAGAAGCTCCCCGATGCTGACGCTTTATCACGATTACATAATCCGGATACTCAAATAATTAAAAGTCTCCATGTAGCAAGTATCTGGGAAGACACAGAAGATATTGTGTTGAAGGATGGATAGTTAGAGGTACCAGAAACAGATCGCCAGACGATTATGAAGCTTTATCATGACAGTCCCGACCCGGGTCGGCACGACGGCTATTGGAGGACATATATGAAGGTGCAGCAACGTTTCACGTGAAAAAATATGAAAAATGACGTACATGAATATGTAAAGACTTGCCATGATTGCCAAGTGCGAAATGCAAAATATAGGCCTAAAGGAAAAGGAATGACCATACCTGTGCCATTTGAAGTTGTACACCTCGACTTTGCCGAGCTTACAAAGAAAGCGGAAAGAGTGCGTAAGATGCAAGCTTTTGTAGTTGCTATTGACCAATTTACACGGATGGCAGCCGCGAAACCAGGGGAACGAAGACTCCAACGCTGTCATTTCTCGTATGCAACCGGAAATGTTTAAGAATACTAAAGTCATTGTCAGCGACAACGGTCCAGCATTCAGAAGCGAAAGTCTATGAGCTTGGGCAGAGGAAAGGGGGATCACCCTGCGGTTCACTACACCATACCATCCTGAGGGTAACGCTCTGGCCGAGCGATTAATTCGCGATTTGTAGACATACATTACACTTTACCCAAATTTTCCTGGCGGCTGGAAATGCGCTCTGGAAGCTGCTGTCCAGCATCGCAACCGCTCCTATACAGCTGGCCTTGCTTGCACACCTGATTTTGCTGCCTCTGGAACCAGCCCATGGCTACCCTCAGATCATCGCCTGGGAATAGCAGGCAAGATAATTCTACAAGAACGTGCCAAGACAAAAGACCAACAGCAGCCGTACAAGCTATCAATGAAAAAAGTGTTACGACACTAAACATAGATTTAAAATTCCAGACATCGAACCAGGGCACTTAGTCCTTGTACGCAAAGGATTGGACGGCTCTAAGTCGCCATTCATCGGCCCCTACATGGTGACCAAAACCGTGAAACAACAAGGCGTTCTAAAGGCCATTTATTACGAAGCACCAGGGGAGAAGATTGAATCCAGCGCCATCGGCAACGTGATTCCATATTACCTCAGGAGGGGAGACAATCAAAGCCGCGGAGGGTATGAAGAGCCTGTTGTGGAACCTCCCTGAAGATAAGGAAGAAGACGAACGAGACTGAGGCTGGGGGCACGGAGGAAGACGTTCATTAAAATGGCGGACTAAACAGACCGTCTCATTATTATTTCCTTACATTTATGAATGTTAGAAAGTTACATTTAAAAACGTCAGACCTTCAATCGCAATTCCACTTCCAACAGTCACTAGAATTTAGCTTACTATCTTAAATGCAAAAAGTTTCCTTAAGATTAGTAATTATCTAAAAAAAGTGTGGCTCCCACCCACGCTGTGACGATGTTAATTGGGTCTGACAGCGAATCTATAAACGACACCCACAACGATTACTCATTGTAACGTCACTTGAATTCACACACGTGGCTCTCCAAAGAGTGAAACCAGCGACAAGTTAAATGTACTTAACCACACCCTTGACATTTGTATTCACGCTGTTCGTCTGGCGTCTTTACTTTCCGTTGTCTACCCATGGCAGCCTGGAATGAACTGAATGAGTTGCTAGACGGTGGTGACGTCACTACGTGATTTCTACGCTATTTGGTACTTTTGTACTCGGAGTAGCTTACGCAACCGTAATCTTTGCTCGGAAACACGCGCGGGAGAAGGAACGTGCTTCGTATTATTCGCAGACGTCATTATCATCAATTATACGGTTTGCACTTCACACGAGAGTTTTGAATGACGTCAACCCCTTTCGAAGCAGCTGCAAACTTAATCTTTACCGGGACGCGTCGGAGGGCGTTCCCATTGTTCACACGCGCCTTATCATCCATCATGTGGTTTTGGTGCTTGCTTCGTGGTTTTTCTTTTGAAAACGAGCACTGAGCTGTATGATCTATGCCTTATTTCAAAGGAGATATGCTGTTTGTATTCATTTTTTAGCCTGGCGTTTTGTGCTTACGCCAACGACACGAAAATTTCCTTGGCTGGTAGAGGTATACAGCTTCACTGCTAAAAGCGTTTCGGCGTTTTATGTGTATTCGAATAGGCAGCATCAGAGTTAAGCCCGAGCTAAAGCTTCCTCCTAATCAATGCGTCGCGCCGGTTCCACAGGAAACCCACGAAACATAACGCTGACATACGCAAGCCCGCGGCCACACTGTTGCACAAATAAAAAGAAAAGCATTCAAGGAAAACAATTGTGCGGATGCTTCGCGGGAGCACTTACCTCGGCCAGCCATCTCATCCGGAATGCCGACGAGCTGCTTGGGCAGATGTCTAGAAAAAACGTCGATTCATTCCTAGTCGCTCTAATAACTGGCCGTCTTCGAGATCAGGCTGATATATAAGCGCACTCGTTTCCAAGTGCCGAAGTGAAGCAACACTCTCAGGATGTCCTTCTTTTTATTGTGTTTCCTTTATTTGTGCGTCATGGCATACGTAATGGCGCGAATTTTGAATTCCTTAAGGTCTATACGCCACGTGGTGGCGAAAAATGGAATCTGAATGAAATGTCCATAATTCTTGGGTATGTTAGCTCATGTAGTCTAGGCGACTATTTCTCGTGGCATCGTTTTTAGTGGACTATCAATAGAGGTCATGATCACAACCGGGTCTCATTGCGGGTGTCGTGTTATAGAGACAGTTATAGGGCTCAAGGAAAGCCCATGTGCATCTACTAACAATACGCTTGTTTTATTCGACTGGGATGACCAGCGGCAAGTCACAAAGAAATTGCGCATAAGCATGAACGCCTGCTTTATGCCGATAGTTCATTCACTAGGGACTACACCATAATTGCCAAGTGACGCTTTTTATTGTGGGCGTATGCCTGTACTTTTGCAGAAATTTCTATTATTACTTTTATATGTTGATAATCACTTTTGCATAGAATAAGATTGGAGTTCATTTTATTATATTGCCTAACTGATGGAGGCCGGCGTAGTCGTAAAACTGGCCGATTTTCTAAACTATCGATAAGAAGGGAGAAGACCGTCACCATTTCAGTCTGCAATCATTTTTTGTTTCCAATTTCTTGAATCCTTCATGATCAAAGGTTCATTAGTTGTGCCGTTAATACAGTATATATTTCAATCTCTTGCTTACATTGTATATCAACACAGTCTGTGCTCAAACACGTGAGACATGACTTAATAAAAAACATTATTGCAGGAGCCATGTCAAGTTAAAGATTGGGAAAAACCTCTACCTTGTACTGTCACAGATGGACTGTGCGTCGATGTCTTCCTGTATCAGGTGAAACAGGACTCATTTAGGTAAGATTTTTTTAAATATACATCGAGCATCATCGCAACTCACTTTCGATTGCTGACCGAATACACGTGAAGTGCCTCGAGCGGCCAGTCGCGCGGCAATTTTCCGTGTATTCGCGGGCTTCTTTCACGCTCGGAAGAACACTTTTATGCAGCACGTACTCAGCAACAGAGAGCTGGATCGGGAGTTTCTCATGTTGCTGTACTATTTTGTCATTGACACTTTTAATCTATTTATAATATTTGAGTAGTTGAATAATAAATAAAGCTAATTATGTAATTGGGCGGAATGCAAAAACTAATCTGAGTATCTCCAAACGACGGCAATAAAACGTTACCTTGGCTCTGTCCAGCTATGTGGCATGGTTAATGGACCTAAATATTAAAAAGTTCAAAGTCATGCGTCTGTCTAGAACTTCCACTCGCTCTCCTCGTTATAATCTTAATAACATTCATTTGGATTCTGTGAGCTATTACAGGTACCTAGGAGTTCACATCACGACTAATCTAATTTGGTCGCTACATATCAAGTACAGTATTGACAATGGTAACCGCATGCTTGGCTATTTAGGTCGTAACTTTTCTACTGCTCCATGTGGCTTAAAGTTGCAGCTTTATAAGACACTAATGCGCCCTAAACTGGAATATGCTACTATGCTACAGCCGTGTGGGGCCCCAGCTATGACAATCTTGTAACTTCCATTGAACTTGTCCAGAATAACTACGTTCGTTTTACGTTGTCCAGTTATAACAGAACTGCCTGCACCTCCGCCATGAAGACTTCGCTAGCACATCCCTCTTTAGCATCTCGAAGAGAAATTTCTCGTTTAACAATGTTTCACAAGTTGTATCACCATTCTTTCCTACGTGACCAACTACTTCTTCGCCCACAGTAGATATCCCGCCGCATCGATCATGATCACAAAGTAGACATATTCCATTATGCAACACAAATGCCTTCTTGGACTCATTTTTTGCCTCGTAAGTCAAAGGGGTGGAAAGGACTTCCTGATGGCATTGTTACTATTAATGATAATCACATGTTCCATGATGCATTAGCTAACATTGTATAAATGCGAGGTGTATTTGTATGAATTGTATTGGCTGCTTTTTTGTTCAATTATTTCTGTGTACATTGCATAATTACGAGCTTCATTTGTATGAATTAACTGTACTGACTGCTTTTTGTTTAACTATTTTTGTATAACAACCCACTCCCCTCTGTAATCCCAATTGGCCCTGAGGGTAAAATAAATAAATAAATAAATAAATAAATAAATTTGCATATTTTTAAATCCTGCAGTGCATGTTAGTTGGGACACCTTGGATATATACTTTTTCTGGCAAAGCCGCCGCACGGCACACTTTTGGGAGAGAGAGAACGCAAGGAGAGGAAATCCAAGGAGGTCAACCAGACGACTGCCCTGTTTGCTACCGTACACTGATGATACGGTGGAATAGAAAGAAGAAAGGAGAAAAAGAGTGAGCACTGAATGCACGTGGGAGGATACCAGCAGCACAATATAAGCTGTCTCGGAAAACAGTGCACTTTAAGGACTGAAATAGCGCACGAATTGCTTTTTATGCAGTGACGTATGTGCTCACGGTCCGAGTGCCTTTAGTTGAGTCGAAAAGCCCGGAGAGATGTGTTCCTCGTGCCAGCGAGGACAGGTACACAAAAGGTGCTCGATTGTCTCTTCGAACCTACACGCACCTACAGGAGTCGTATGTCGGGTTATGTGTCATTCCCTTACTAGAGTGTACTAGATTGGGGGAGTGGGCCCAACGAGGGCTCTGCGCTGAGGCATTTTTTCTGGAAAATCCAGGTGGCGCCACCGTCACTTTCTTCCGAATGAGCGACCCCGCTCGCCGGCCGGACGCTTGTCGCGTCGGAGACCCCACCGCAGCTGCATGGAGCTTTGACAGGCGGATACTCGGTGGCGGTAATGCTGAGATTATTCCCCACCGATCTATTGTAAATAAAATGGAAAAAGAGCGGCGGAAAGAACGCAAACGACGCAACAACCACGGTGCGTCGAGCAGACGACAGCTACTCAGCCCGCCAGCTCGCCTCAGCCAATGAGCGCTGCCGAAACAGCCGGAGCCAACGTTTATTGGCCAGAGATTCAGAAAAAGGCGACGGCAGCGCCGCCACATTTTACGCGTTTTTTGCTTCACCCTCGGCGCTTGCTAAGGCGTCCGCTGGACCCACTCCCCCATTCTAGTACACTCTACCCTTACGATGGCAGATGGCGCTCGCCACTCCCAACCACAAGCAGCACAGAAAAGTTGTTTCGCCGTGGAAAAGGCAGCTGGTGCACTCCAGCTGCCATCTCTTATCGGAATGGGTGCAGCTGACGCACTTGGCAGTTGAAGGCAAATGAATTGCAGGAAGATTGCGCCTTGCTTTCTGCAAGTACACGAAGTTCTCTGGCAGCGTCCATCCTAGTAAAAAGTATTGGACGTGTCTGGGTGTCTTCGTGGGCACACCAGGCAGCCCTGTCAGCAAAGTCGTTACTGACGGTGCCACATTGAGCAGGAATAAACTGAAATGTTATGCTGTGCCCTGTTCCTAGAGAATGGTGGCGTATTTTCTTAATGTCGGATATAATGTGCTTGTATGTTCTGTGATGTAAGGCAGTTTTGATACTGTGAAGGGCTGCCTTAAAGTCACACAATATGACCCATTACTGTTGCCGCTCATCGTTGACTGCGGACCTATATATATACATATACATAGGTATGTACAGGGTGTCCCAGCTAAGAGTAGCCAATGTTTTAAAAACGACACAGTTTGCTAGGAGGCTCAAACCAACTTAGTGGTGTTGAGGATCCAGTGTACTAGTCTGCCGTATGGCTGTCACAAAGTCTTACTGTATTTGTAAATTTCCAACGGCTCTCCCAAATAGGATGCTGGAGTCATATCCCAGCTGATATTGCAGAAAACGTTTGGGGTCGTTGGCCAGTATTCATGACAAAATCCCAAGCACTTTCCCCAGTTGATTGCGATGCCACTAACCCAACAAACGCCTTTTATAACTTTTACAGCATTATAGATGCTTTCATGATCGGCACAAAATGGTGCTATGTCGTCTCCGTATGCAAGCAGACGTACTTCCACTGCCTGGAGACGAAATCCTTGTATGATGGAGCTATTGATTATGCTCAAACAAAAAGGTTCGATGTGCATGGAAAAAAGGTTGTCGCAGTTTCACCTGAAAGGCGAAGCATCAATTGCGATAGCAAACTTGTAGAGAGCTATACGGAGTAATGATATTAGCTTTATCAGCTGTATAAACTTGGACATGCAGCAGCATCGGCAACACGCAGAACTGTTGTCGACGCCATCGGCGTTTCGCCCGCGTTAGCTCAAAATGCGTGCGGCGTTGGTGACTGTTGCCGGAGCCTCTGATTAAAATAGGCACTTGGTGCCGCAGCTAAACGTCGCCTCCCTTCCCTCCCCCTCCCCCACGGCCTCTCGCGCGTCTGAAGAAGGCGCGTTTGCTCTACATCAACGCCTCCTAAAAAGACTAGGAGGCGTTGTCTACATATATGGTGATTGTAAAGGAGAAAAGAGACGCCTACTTCTGCAGCCCTTAAGCGAGCACGGCGCAGAACGCGCGTTTGTTCTCCGCCGTGCGTTCACTCCCCGTGAAAGACGCGCCCCTCTCGCGCTTTCACTCGCACATACAGCGTTCGGCGCGCGGCGACGATTTCATCTCCAAATGACGTCATACGGAACCTCACGGCGACGGCGACGGCGACGCCGACGGCAGAAATCTGCTTTTGAGTGTCCATATAATTGCTATCGCAATAAAAGCAATGGCGACAGAGGGCATCCCTGACGTACCGAGCGTTCCACTTTCATACGCGCTCCAACCACCTTATTTACTATCAAACGCATCGTGCATCCTCTATACGCCTTGGCTACACCGTCTCTTAAAACGGATCCAACGGTCGCGTGTTCTAGTATAGCCAACAGTATATCGTGAAGTACTTTATCAAACGCTTTTTCTAGATCTAGCTATAGCATAGCGTTGCTGTCAGAAAGTGGTCGCAGTTTCACCTGAAAGGCGAAGCATCAATTGCGATAGCAAACTTGTAGAGAGCTATACGGAGTAATGATATTAGCTTTATCAGCTGTATAAACTTGGACATGCAGCAGCATCGGCAACACGCAGAACTGTTGTCGACGCCATCGGCGTTTTGCCCGCGTTCGCTCAAAATGCGTGCGGCGTTGGTGACTGTTGCCGGAGCCTGTGATAATAATAGGCACTTGGTGCCGCAGCTAAACGTCGCCTCCCTTCCCTCCCCCTCCCCCACGGCTTCTCGCGCGTCGGAAGAAGGTGCGTTTGCTCTACATATATGGTGATTGTAAAGGAGAAAAGAGACGCCTACTTCTGCAGCCCTTAAGCGAGCACGGCGCGGAACGCGCGTTTGTTCTCCGCCGTGCGTTCACTCCCCGTGAAAGACGCGCCCCTCGCGCCCTTTCACTCGCACATACAGCGTTCGGCGCGCGGCGACGATTTCTTCTCTAAATGACGTCATACGGAACCTCACGGCGACGGCGACGGCGACGGCGACGGCGACGCCGACGGCAGAAATCAGCTTTTGAGTGTCCATATAATTGCTATCGCAATAAAACAGCATCACAACACTCCAGAACGGAACGGGATGTATGTACAGCTCGGTCCACTCTTGAGGGAACACGCGAGCGCGTGGCCGGCGTCCCGCGCGCCGCTAGCTCAATACCAAGAATCTGGGACATCGCCGAACAGCGCCTCTTGCGGCCGCCTCTGAAAACATGCGCATTTTCTATGGGAGAGCGTCGTTTTTCCCAAATAACTAAACATAGAAGCCATCTTTCAAAATATTACCGTGGAAATAGGCTCTAGGAGCTTAGCCCGACATCTCATGCAAGCGGTGCCATTACTTACGACAGAAAACCCGTTCCAAATATCGGGCGAAGTTCGAAGTATGGGAGTCTATGGAAAAGGCCAAATTTTGGAGGCTTTTTTGGCCAGTAAAAAGCATTTTGCGATGAGCCTATTGCATCGATCGACGTATTATTGGGGATTTATCAACTTCAATGACTCGGCTTTCAGCTAGTTGCAGCAGCAACTCTTGAAATGGCAAAAAAGTCGTTCCAAAATCGCAGTTTTCATAACAAGGTTGCAGAATTTATTGTGGTACGTATATAAACCTAGTTTTTGCCTCCGGTAGCACTCAAACCGATAGCCGAGCGTTCTGCGCGACCACCGATTAGGATCGCTGATACCACGATTGGCAGTTCACAGGTTCGAAGCCAGCGGCGCCGTTATTTTTTTTTATCCCTTTGTAGCTGCTTAGTTTGGCCGTTTCCCGCCAGATGGCATATTCCGAAACGCAGGTCATTTAGTTGCGGTTCTTGTTTCGTTTCTTTCTACTGTACCAACGTCTTCCTAAAAAAATAGCTGGCTGGTTTCGTGAACATGTGAACGTGCTTCTAAACTTCTTTTGCACTTTAGGTGTAATGTATTTTAGACAATAAACCCAACTTTGTGTTTTCAAAGTTGATTTCTTTCTTAAGGGCAAACATTTATGAAGACATTACTAAGAAATATTTTTGCCTATTCAGCTATGTCATGGAAAGGCGTGTTTGTGCGACTTTTGTTCAGCCTGAAACGTACCACAAAAATAAATAGCTTCCCGTGAGGGCAATTAAAAGACGCAGAAGTAGAAAACTTGGCTGCAGCCCCAGACGTAGTATTCTTACAAAGGAATACAGAAGCTATTTGACTGAGTATGACGTAAGTTACGTTGCGGAAAAAAAAACCCTTTCTAAAGAATGAACCATAACACCTTCCCGACTAAGCGCAGTACGTTGCCGCAAGTCGTCATTTGTGATAACGATAAGAGCGACAGCCCGTCGTTAAAAATGACTTGTCACTCCCCGGTTTTTCTTTTTTGCTCAAGGACGCAACTAACCAGCACAAGGGTAATCCCTCCCTTCGCATGATGCTTGCGACCTTTCTGGTTCTGGACAAGCGCGTTGTTTGTGTATATTTCAGGCGCTTGGCATCGAAAGGCTTAAACCTTTAAACAGCGAAAGGCTGTCACAGTCGCTTCGGTAGCTCCAGGGAAAGCGAGGACAGTCTACTTTCAGCACACGCGCTCTCAACCAAGACATATTTGCCAGAAAGGGGCTCCTATATTGCCCATAGCGAGAAATGTGTCCACAAATTACACCTCATTATCCCGATGTGTTTATGAGCCGCACTCTGCGGCCTGTATTCCGTGTTATGACAAAAAATATAGTTTGTGCACTGTCAGTAGCCTAAACATAAAACAGGAAATTGAAGTCATCACATCAACTATCATATATCATAAATTGAAAGAAATAAAACTGAAACTGTACTTCATAATACTCGCACTGCAAACTTTTATGCATGTAATTCATTTCAATTTCCTATCTGTTCCAGGGTAGAAATATGCTGTTCAGTTGGTAAACACAGATTATTTAGCAAAATTTGCTAAGAATTTTTGCCTCCAACTTATGTTCCTATTGGTCATGCACATTTCTATCTATCAAATAGATGGTCGAAACATCGCAAAGTCGAATTGTGAATCATTTAAAAGTTAAACTAGCTTCTCCACATAGGGGAAATGCCGTAGGAATTTGAGAATGTAATAATACACAATCATTTGGTTGCATAAACTTCCTGGCTATAGGCATGTAATGAAAAGCTCAAATGTATTACACGGCTTTGTCTTTTCGCAGCAATTTCATTCACTGCATTTATAAAGCAATGTACGTTTTTTTTATTTTAGCGCGTGAGTCCAAAAATACATAGCAACTTATTTACCAAAGCGATATAAGTTTCAAAAGCTTGTTAATTATGTTGTCATTTGAGCAAATAAAACGAGAGACTTTCATGCACAGACAGAATAAGCGGCTAAGAGGAACAGTCCGAGACGCGCGAAAAGAAATTATCGTCTACATGAGTAATAAGATGAAACGTTCGCGCACTTCCGGAAAATGCTGGGCTACGATCACACAGCTTCGCTGTTTCAAGCGTTGCGCGGCCAAGTGCAAGGTTTTTTATTAGCAATATGTGTGACATTATTGAACCGGGATACAATTTTTGTGGATGATTGTGTACTGTGTGCAAGGGCATCTAATGAGTCATTGTTTTTATTGGCGGCCGACTTGAAGCGCGTATAAAAATGGGGGAGGGAGGAAGCGAAGAGAGGAAAGGCAGGGAGGTCAACCAGACGAACGTCCGGTTTGCTACCCTACACATGGGGTAAGGAAAAGGGGGAATAAAAAGAGGAAAAGAGGAGGAGAGTGAGCATTGTGTGTGCAGCGAAGCACCATAACACCAAAGTCAAGTCCCATAGCTAGTGATTTGCGTTGTAGACATCTGACATGAACGAAGGGCCAGTGGTCGTTGTGTGAATAGGAGGCTGCGGGTGAGCCATGGGGCTTACTCGAGACTTGCAAGCACTGGATTGAGAGCATACAGTACTTGCACTGCACTTCGCGCTGACGGAGTATGCAGCTTGCTTAAGAGTATACGTAGGGTATTTATTAGGGACCGAAGCATCACAACCACTTGCCGGTCTTCTTCGGGCAATTTATCGGGAGTCGGCATTGTGGACTCTACCGCGGTGCAATGTATTCTTGGTTGTGACTCCGGCTGTGGCCTCGGCTGTGGCTTGAACTGCGGCGTCGGCTGTGGCTTGAACTGCGGTGTCGGCTGTGGCTTGAACTGTGCCGTCGGCTGTGGCGTCGGCTGTGGCCATGGCTGTGGCTTCGGCTGTGGCTTCGGCTGTAGCTTCGGTTGTGGCTTCTGCTGTGGCGGCGGCTGTAGCTTTAGTAGCGCGGGCCAGGCTTCAGTATTGGTGTTCTCCGGCACGACCTTGTCAGAGTTAGACTCGACTCCGCGAGGCCTAGGGGGCAGAGGAGGAGGAGTTGTCGGATGTGCAGCGCTCTTCATAGAGGAATCTTCGTTCTTTGAAGTCCGACGGCGTCGGGAGCGTCGCTTTCTAATGGCCGCAACAGCTTCCCGACGAGACGAACGGTCTCTTGCCATCTGCTTCAAGACCGCCCTTTCTTTCCTCAATTTAGGGCAGTCCTTTGAGGTAGCATCATGGGACCCAATGCAATTGGGGCATTTGAGCACTGTGGCTACACAGGAGTCTGCAGCGTGGGGCTGTGCGCAGCGCGAGCAAACTCTCGTGTTCTCGCACACAGCGCTCACGTGTCCCAGCCTCAGGCAGTTGCGGCTTGGAGTAGTCTTTGGATAAATGGACGCACGGGGTGTATAAAGTGGCCCACCTTGACGTGTGAGGGAAGAGATTCGCCCTTGAAAACCACCTTCACACAGCGGGGCGTGCCGAGTCGAGACACATGAGTGATCGCGCAGCCATCAACGGCTGGCTTAATTAAAATCGGCAAGTCGGCGCTGGAGATGGAGACGTCCACGTCGCTGATGACACCAGTAGCGGTATCACTGTCCAGAGGAATGCACGAGCGGACCTTCACGCCGCCCAGTTCCGTAAGTTTGCTTAAAGTTATCCGTGCCGTCTCATGTACGACGTCAATAGCCAAGACATTTTTTCGTGTGTTGACTCTGACATCCGTGACTTGATTTGGCACCACCGCTTCGAGAAACACCGAGACGGACTGTCTGTTGAGTCGCCTCAAGTTGTCGGTAGCAAGTTCTGGTATAAATAGAATTGTACTGACCGCGCTATTCCGAGTCGGTCCTGCAGTCGACGTGCTTGAAGACAGGTAAGCCCTGGTGTTTCTTCGTTTCGCCTTGCGGCTCCTCACAAGCTGAAAGTCGTCATCGGAGAAGTCCTCACTGCTGAGCGAGTAGGTACTGGTATCGTCGCTGTCGGTGTCGCTCCGGAGGCCGGTCCGCTTCCTAGACGCAGCCGCTGCTGAAGTTGCCATCCCCAACAGAGGCGCGGGGACGTCAGCTTGCATCCGTGCAACAATCCATGACGGCTACCCGGAGATTTACAGAGAAATCAGGCGAAAACAGCAGAGCTAGAGAAGTAGCGTTCTGGCTCGCCCGTATAAAAATGGTGTGTCACTAATAGCATGGCCCTAAACATAAATAATTATGTAGACATTAGCTTCACTACAAAAATGTTACCAAATCAGATATAAGTATTTGTTAAGTGGCCAGTTGAAATAAAAAAATAATTCACCTGTGAAATATTTAGGTCTTATGCTGTCAGAGGATGGCTCTTGGTCATAACATCTCAATACCGTAGTTAGAAATGCTGGCATGCCTTTCACTTGCAACAAAGTTTAAAACACATAAGTATTAACGTAAAAGAGCAGCGTAAAAAACAAATTTTACCAATGTTGGTGTAGGCATGCCCTGTGTTGAATGCGGTTTCTGATGTGCATATCAATGCAGCATTGGGTGAACGTTAAAGAACCCCAGGTGGACTAAAGTAATCCGGAGTCCCCCACCACGGCGTGCCTCATAATCAGATTGTGGTTTTGGCACGTAAAGCCCAACAATAAATTTTTGCATATTAATGCTCTAGAAAAAGTCCAATTCGTCGCGACACTGTTCGACCTGGGGATATACAACCACTTTCTAAGTGTAAGAGGAAAAAATAACTTCACTGGATCCTTTTGCTTGAACAGGGAAGCAGGTTACGTCTTAAATTGTTTTACTCAATCTTTCATAATCATATTGACACGTATACATGTTTATCTTTCACCGGTGACCACTTTTCACCGGCTAACAAATGTTAAACGTAATCGCTAGGCACAGGACGCGCCTGCAGGTATCGGAAGTTTCTGGAACGTTATCGATGCTTCTATCCGTTGTCTCTTGTCACCGACGCTCATGTCATCTGATTGT
The DNA here is from genome assembly GCF_013339745.2 of Dermacentor silvarum. NCBI lineage: Eukaryota > Metazoa > Arthropoda > Arachnida > Ixodida > Ixodidae > Dermacentor > Dermacentor silvarum. The sequence continues at coordinate 151,400,789 of NC_051161.1, forward strand.
ATGAGCAACGCGAATTATCTAGAACTTTCTGGAAGACACGCGGGTACCACGGATTATTCTGGCACCTTCGATGACTCATGTATAAAAGCCGACGCGTTTCGCCGCTCATCAGATTTCGACGATCGCCGTCTGTGTTCATCGCTTTCGTTGTGCTTCGAGTGTAGCTTGATTTTGTGGGCCTGCAAGTGTTCGCCGTCAGCGCGCCACGTCCACAGCTTGGCGAGCGGTCACGTGACATCGCCGACTACCTCGCCAGAGCCCAGTGGCAATCACGACGACCCTCACGCTCGCCGTCACCAGGCCGCTACATCTCGCCCCGGGTTGGGCCGGGTAAGGGCTGTATGCCGGCCCAACCTGGGGCCGATCTCCTAGCCCTTACCCGGGAAACTAAAGGCAGCAACCGATGGAGGTGCGGTTGCTGTACGACGCAATGCTGAAGATACTCCGCCGCCGACGAACTAAATTCGCGAATCATCATGACGAGGTATCAGCATAGCGCCTGGCAAGAGCCTTGACGACAACACTTCGCCGCCGAAAGTAGACATACCAACGCGACGTAGCAGCAGCGCAGCAAGCCGACGCAGCCGTGATCCGACGCCACGACTTAACCGTAACGCCATATGATGGTCTACCGATCTAGACGTGCTATACGATGGTCATAACGTCACCGCTCTCGTCGACACTGAAGCCGACTATTCCGTCTGCAGTGGCGAGTTCGCCGCCAAGTTGAAGAAGGTGAAAACGGCCTGGCAAAGACCCGATATCCGGACAGCGGGAGGCCACCTAATAACGCCGGCTGGAATCTGCACAGCGCGAGTCACGGTAAACAACCGCACTTACCCGGCGAGCTTCGTAATCCTGCAGCACGGCTCCAGGGATGTTATCCTAGGCATGGACTTTCTAAACCAACACGGTGCAGTCATCGACTTAAGGTACAAGTCGATAACGCTTTCAACGCACAACGCGACACCACCGGATACAAACACCAGTTACCATGCCTTGAATGTGCTAGAAGAACAAGTCACCGTTCCGCCTCGCTCCAGCGTAATGATTTCCGTCGGTACCGAAGTGCCTACAGACATGGAGGGTGTCATCGAGGGCGATCATCACTTACTGCACGACCGTGAAATGTGCGTCGCTAGAGGCAAAGGTGAGCTACATGAAGGCAAAGCAAGAGTGATGCTTACGAGCTTCAGCCACGAATACAAGCACATTAACAAAGGCACCACGGTCGCCTACATCGACGAAATAGTATAATCCAGCGGTGCTTTCGCCTTCACGGATTCTAGTGCACCTGCAACGATGACTGTAGTACCTGAACCAACTTTCGACGTCAATCAGAACCTTCCCAATCATAAGAAAGAATAGCTAAAAGCTCTGCTCTTGCAATACAAGAACTGCTTCTCGTCGTCGTCAAAAGTTCGACAGACCTCTGTCGCCAAGCACCGCATCATAACCGACGAATATGTCCGCCCACTCGGTCAGAGACCCTACCGAGTTTCGGCGCGCGAACGCGAGGCCATAAGGCAACAAGTCGACGAAATGCTACGCGACGACATCATCCAGCCATCCAAGAGTCCGTGGGCGTCCCCTGTGGTGTTAGTAAAGAAGAAGGATGGAACGCTACGTTTCTGCGTCGATTATCGTCGCCTCAATAAAATCACGAAGAAGGACGTATACCCTCTCCCACGTATTGACGACGCCTTGGATCGACTCTACAACGCAAAATACTTTTTGTCAATGGACCTCAACACCGGCTACTGGCAAGTCGAAGTCGACGAGAGGGACCGGGAGAAGACGGCCTTTATAACACCAGACGGACTGTTCGAGTTGAAGGTCATGTCGTTTGGTCTTTGCTGGGCACCTGCGACTTTCCAACGTGTCATGGATAATGTACTGGCAGGCTTGAAGTGGCAGACTTGCCTCGTCTATTTGGACGACGTCGTTTGCCTCAAGCTTCGAGGAACACCTCCGGCGCCTTCAAAAGTTCTTCAAGTTATCAAGACCTCCGGACTCACGTTAAAGCCAGAAAAGTGCCGCTTCGCATACGAGGAGCTCTAGTTTTTGGGCCACGTCATCAACAAGTCTGGAGTTTGCCCTCACCCACAGAAAACTGCGGCCATCGCTGACTTTCCTCCGCCCGCTGACAAGAAGGCAGTCCGTAGATTTCTTGGACTGCGCGCCTATTACAGGCGCTTCGTGAAGGACTTTTCACGGATCGCTGAGCCACTGACGTACTTCACGAAGGCCGACGTCAAGATCAAGTGGGAGACGCCGCAAGTCGAAGCATTTGAAGAACTGAAGCGACGCCTGCAATCGCCGCCAATAGTTGCACATTTCGACGAAAAAACCGATACCGAAGTGCACACCGACGCAATCAGTGTAGGACTCAGCGCTGTGCTTGTGCAGAGGACTGACGGACTAGAAAGGGTTGTTAGTTGCGCTATCCGGTCGCTGTCGAAGGCGGAAACAAATTATTCCACAGCCGAAAAGGAATGCCTCGCCATCATCTGGGCTACATCAAAGTTTCGTCCCTACCTCTATGGCAGGCCCTTCAAAGTTGTCAGCGACCACCACGCCTTGTGTTGGCTAGCTAACTGGAAGGATCCTTCAGGTCGCCTCGCACAATGGAGTCTGACACTTCAAGCATTCGACATCACCGTCGTTTACAAGTCCGGGCGAAAGCACTCTGACGCCGACTGCTTGTCTCGCGCCCCCGTTGAACCACCGCCACAGGACGACCAGGATGACGACACTTTGTCGGGACCCATCAGTCCTTGTCTGCTTGTCTGGCAACCCCGTCGAACCGCCGCCACAGGACGACCAGGATGACGACAATTTCTTGGGACCCAACAACAGCGAGCTGAACCGGAACTAATGAGCCTTGTAGACTGCCTGGAAGGCAAGACCGTCATTGTGCCCAAGGTGTTCAGGCGAGGATTGGCGTCGTTTTTCTTGCAAAACGACATTCTCTTAAAGACGAACTTCTCGACTGTTCGAGCCAACTACCTCCTCGTGGTACCATCAGCATTGCGTCCAGAGGTTCTGCGAGCTCTCCAAAGCGACCCAACGGCTGGACACCTCAGTTTTTCCCGCACCCTCGCGAGGATCCAAGAAAAATACTACTGGCCTCGCCTCTCTGCCGACGTCGTCCATTACGTAAGGACATGCCGAGACTCTCAGCGACGCAAAACACCGCCGACAAGGCCAGCCGGACTTCTACAGCCGATCGAGCCACCTCGCGACTGTTCCAGATGATCGGGATGGTCATACTGGGGCCTTTCCCGACGTCGACGTCCGGGAATAAATGGATCGTCGTAGCTACGGACTACCTCACGCGCTACGCCGAAACAAAAGCCTTGCCCAAAGGCGGTGCCGCCGAGGTAGCCCGATTTTTCGTTGAGAACACCCTCCTGCGTCACGGCGCCGCAGAAGTCCTCGTCAACGACAGAGGTACAGCCTTTACGGCAGAACTAACTTAAGCCATCCTGCGATACAGCCACACAAGCCATCGCCGAACCACCGCCTACCAACCGCAGACGAATGGCCTCACCGAGCACCTAAATAAGACCATCGGCGACATGCTGGCAATGTACGTCGACGTCGAACACAAGACGTGGGATGCCATCCTTCCGCACGTGACCTTCGCATACAACACGGCCGTGCAAGAAACGACGCACATGGCGCCGTTCAACCTGGGCTACGGAAGGAACCCGGCAACGATGCTTGATGCCATGCTACCGGACGTCACCGACGAAGAAAATCTCGACGTTGCCAGCTATTTGCAGCGTGCCGAAGAAGGTCGACAGCTCGCCCGCCTGCGCATCAAGAACCAGCAGAGAACCGACAGCCGACACTACAATCTTCGACGACGCTACTTCGAGTACCAGCCCGGCGACCGTGTTTAGGTCTGGACTCCGATACGCCGACGAGGACATAGCGAGAAACTGTTACGTCGCTATTTCGGACCATATAAGATCATCCGACGTATTGGCACACTGGACTATGAGGTCGTGCCAGACGGTATTTCGTAATCACAGCGGCACCGGGCACGACATGAAGTTATAGAGTTTCTCACTGTAACACCTAGACGGTAAACTGGCGCCACCGTCTATGCGATTTTCTTAAAGGGCGTCGTGCCCTCATGGGAATGACGGGATATGTTTCTGCGAGGCTTGTGTTGGCTGGTGTTGTACGAGGCTCCGTTTAAAACGTGTCTATATGGCTACACAAATGACGCATTCTTAAAATAAAATCTACATAAAAGGCTTTCATTCACCCATATTACATCTCTCAATAAAGTTTACTCACCTGCAATGCAGCATCAAGCGAAGAAAAGCAAGAACAGACGACAAGTTGTTCCAAAGCGAGCGAGAATCTTATTGTCTGCCCTCCAACTTTAGCGGCCAGCTGATACTTGTTACGTTCCATAGAATTCTGCGTTGAATAGTATGTCCTCAAAATTAAACAAAACATGTTTTTGTGTAATAATAAAGCTAAATCAGTTTTTTACGTGCTGTTTTAGCAGGAAATGAATCATTGTGACAGACGAAACGGTACTAGACAGGTGCGTCTTCAAGGCGTTCTGGCTCTCCAAGAACGATGCCAATCCGAAGTCACAATATACCGGCATTCCCATGGATACCACAGCGCAGCAGCGCCAGTTTTCCTTCTAGGTAATATAGTGAGAAACTCTAAGCGTGAAGTCATCCACGTGGTGCGTCTTAGCCCTTTCTACGCCCGCTGACGAACTTCGGTACTTTGTTACTTTGCTATTGTTTGTTGTATTTATTGCGATAGCAATTATATGGACACTTAAACCGGATTTCTGCCGTCGGCGTCGCTGTCGCCGTCGCCGTGAGGTTCCGTATAGATTCCAAGGGCGATAAAATCGTCGCCGCGCGCCGTATGCGCGAGCGAAAGCGCAAGGGGGGGGGGGGACGCGCGCGCTATCACGGAGAGCGAACGCACGGCCGAAAGCAAACGCCACCGTCGCGCGAAAGGCCGTGGGGGTATGGGAGGGAGGGAGGCGGGGCGATGCTGTGCTCCTGCACCAAAGCCGTATCTTGCAATCGGGCGTAAGGGGAACTTGCCACTCTATCTCCCACGCAAAAGCAACAAAGCGGTAAGGCAGCGCGGGGAGGGAGGGGGGGGGCGCAGCTTCTACTCTGCCAACAACTCCGTTCGTACTTTGCCCGGCTGTGGCCGTCGCCCGCATCTATGTCCACACGGCTCTGACCTTTGTATGCGCTGTGCATCCGCCGCTCAGTTTCCTTTGAAGCGATAGACCCCACGAACCTTGCCCGCTGCGGCGGCTGCGATTGCTGCCAACGTTTTGACAGTCGTTGTATGCGGTCATTCAGTGTGATCTATTCATGTTTGCTTGTGCGCGCTGACACCGCGCTTGTTAATTCAGTTGGTAAGCGGATGTGTCCAAGTTTATGCAGCCGATAAAACTACTATCCCTACTACGAATAGCTCTCTACTAATTTGCTATCGCAATTGATGCTTCGCCTTTCGGGCGAAACTGAGACTTTTTTTCTCTCTCTCTGTACGCGTGGTTTTGTTTTCGCTTTCTTGTTTGTATCATCGGGACGATGCTTTTTAAGGGGAGGGTATTGACCCGTATATATGTTTATCTTTCACCGGTGACCGCTTTTCACCGGCTAAAAATGTTAAACGTTATCGCTAGGCACAGGACGCGCCTGCATGTATGGGAAGTTTCTCGAACGTTATCGATGCTTCTATCCGTTGTCTTTTGTCACCGACGTTCATGTAATCTGATTGTATGAGAGGCGCGAATTATCTAGATCTTTCTGGAAGAGAAGCGGGTATCAGTAAAGCCCCTATATTTATAAAAGTAGCGCCATCCACTTCCCTCCTCCTCCGTTCCACTATCGCGCTCGGCGCGACCAGCGCGATCGAGGCGCGATATCGACAGTGGCGCCGCCTGCGTCGGGCCTGCCGTGGCAGACGACAGCTAACGCGCTACCAAAGGAAATCCGAGGAAAACTTCGATCGCGCCCTGCGGAGACGTTTTTGAGGCGCGATTTTGCTTCATCAGTCAGTAACTGGTCTTAATAATGCCGTTTTGGAAGTAGCAACGCGACGATGCGAGACGGCGCAAATATGAAGTGTGCAACAAGCGTTTGCGCACGCCGGATGGTAAACAAAAAAAGCCTTTTGCCCTCGCCTTGTCGGTTGCGGCAACTTAAGGCGCAGCAGCATGCCATCACAACGAAGTTCTTGTCCCTAACACGTTTGATCCGTTTGTGCGTACAGCACTTTCGTCGCACAGGCCCGAGAATGGCAGTCGGAGCGCGCTGGAAAGAAAAAAATATACAAAAGCGCGACGCGAACTTCCACGTGACACGGATTGGCCAATGGGGGAGCGGAGGAGGCTAGGGCGACAGGAGGCGGCTAAGAGAGGGCGAGGAGGAAGCGCCGGGGTGAGCGCGGTGGCGGCAAGATCTAAGAATGGCGCTACTTTTATAAATATAGGGGCTTTAGGTATCAGGGGTTATTCTGGGGCCTTCGATGACTCATGTATAAAAGCCGACGCGTTTCGCCGCTGATCAGATTTCGACGATCGCCGACTGTGTTCACCGCTTTCGTTGTGCTTTAGGTGTAGCTTGCTTTTGTGGGCACATGTTCGCCCAATAAAGAATCAGTTTCGTCATACACAGTTTTACGACTGTTTACTTCAGCGTCACTACTACATGACAGTATGGGAATCTGCTGATCAGACTCTCTGAAGTAGAGCACTGCACGGGCCGGTTTTTCAGGTCCGGGCCTGGCCCGAGCCCGAAAGTACCATTCTTTGGCCGGCCCGGTTCTGTTCCACCCATTAGCCCTTTTGCCTTTACGAAGCTAGGTCGCGTTCTCGATTATTTTGAAGATACTGTCATGTGATCAACGGCCGCCGGGCGGTCTTCAAGCTGCATCATAGCAAGTTTTTGCCCTGCATCTCTTCTTTATGGTTACTTGATAATTTAACTGTGAGAGAAATAAACATTTCATTACAAGCCGAACACCCACAGATTATTATGTGAATATTTGGTATGAAAACAAACCATGCAATGGACAGTTAGGAAAATAGGGAGGGATCAGGCTGGCAACAACCACCGGGAGTGGGAGAACCCCGGCTTACATTTAGGGGTGAAGTTGTAAAAAAGCACATCGGTTGATCACCATGCTCGTGCTTTAAAGTGTGCGGCAACATACTATAGCGAAGGCATAGGTGAACATTACCATACACGCTGCCACCCGCCATTTAATCTCACTTTTTAATCTCATATAGTCATTCTGATGTACCTACAGCGATAGAACTCGAGCCACTAATTTTGGCGCGAATGTAAATTTAGATACGCTGGTTACTGGATTTCAGAAATACGATAATACACGGCCACTAGAAGCTTTTTTTTTCATTAAACAGAAATTGTTGACCCACAAGGCTAACGCTCATCATATTTTCACGCGGAACATGCCATCTTTATTGCTTTATTCGGTTTCATTATAATGATGTCAATTTTTCAATCGACAATTTAGGCACCCTTGTTTAGAAATATATGCAAATTTAGACTCTGTCTAATTGTGTTTCAGTACAGTGCATCTACAACGTAGGCTTTCCTTGTTTTTTTACTCCGCCAGATTAAAGTATGATCTGCTTGCTTATTCACGTAAATTCGCAGACAACGCACCTAGTGCAACAAAAACATATACAAGGCTGCGAACACGAGGGTCGCGCCACTTAACGAGTGGAAATAGCATTCAAAATAAAAGTTTACGAGGCAATAAAGTGCTTTGCATTTCTATTTTGTTTTTCATATTCCCCTCCCCAATGTTGAGAAATTTTGCAGCATCCGCGTAGTCTTAAAGCATTTGTCCAAGAACAATATACACTTGAAAGTCTCAGTTTAATTAGTTGGGCTAATTGTGATATAACCTACGGCAGAATATTCTACTCGCTTGTAAATATAACGAAGAAAATTAATGGAAACCAGTAGTAAGTTGCCCTGTGCCTTAGGACACAAAAAAGTTGCAAATTAACTTTTCTGAATTTGTTTGCTACAATTTTATCAGTGTACTCTAATGCTTCTTGAAAACTTATTTAATATTTGTTTTTCCGTTAAAATGATCATGCCGAAAATCTAGATATTTTTGTGCAGCAACAAAATATTGCCGTCGACTCTGCCTCTAGGCAGGTCTTCCGCTCTTGAAAAATGTATCGAGCTCTATCGAAACTCATCTCTGATTCCCCCTAAGGATAGCTCGGATACCTGAGACAGTCTAATGAATGTTTTTGCAGCGAGTCTCGCACCAATCCAATAGTTTTCAATTTCATTAACGCGACTGCAATGCATATATATTTCTAACTCTTTGTCAGGTTGATTCAAATCTGTGATGTCTAGTAACTCATGAAGTGTGCCTTTCGCCGCTATTCCCACCCACCCAAATGTGTTTCTCCTGGTCGATAGGCGGTGCCGCTGTCGAAATCATACCGCTACCTCCATCAAACTTCGGGTCGTCCGTCACATGCCTGAGCACGATCACCTCTAGGAATTCGAGGTGTTAATAGGCTGGGAACAATGTGGACAAGAATTCGTTAGTGTCGCGAAGACGAAAGAATTCCTGCAGAACCCATGTTAAGATGATTATCGAAGTTAATGCGATTAGCATTTACACAATCTAGCGAACAAGAAGCGACACACCGTGTTAGCTAAGACATCTTTGTTTAGAATCCGTAGTGTTTCTCCTCATTTTCAAGTGATTCGGCTATATGCGGCCATACACTGTCTCCCTGATTGACCCGATTTGTTATGACCATCGCTCGCCAATGTTACCTCACGATGGTAGAACAAGGACCGCAGGCCGACAGCGCATTCAGTGACGACGATGGAATTACGAGGTAGGAATGATGTCGATAGAATGACGAAGGCATATAAGGACGACGGCATGACGACGATGAGAGGATTCTGAAGTAACGGCGATAAAGAATTGCGACGGAATACAATGCCATGAAACCGGTGTTCTAATCTCGATTGATTGACAATAATAGCACAATACTAGTGGAATGAAATAGAAATTATGCTGATGGAACGGAAGGTGGTATGACGACCAACGCATTTAGTCATTTTTAGCCAACCAGACACGCTTCTGAATAACATACCAGCCTGCTCCTTTTCTTTTCTCCCATTCCTTCCCAAGACGTTTTGCAAACATATCCTCTGCCGTTGAGCTGAGTACGCCAGTGCTCTAGCTCATTAGGCCACGATCACACGTTTACAAACGTATCTTGCCAACAAGTATATTATTCAAGCTCGAACTTAGGGGGAACATTGAGCGTGGGGGCTCCTATCGAAATACATGGGAAATCGGAAATAGTTTCTCAGAGCAACCAATGCACCAAATTTGATGAGTTATGTTGAATTTAGAAAAAAAAAGTTGAAGTGTAGTGATTGCCGAAAGGGATATTATTATTATAGGCTGATCTACCTTTCTTACGTCAAATTTTAAAGAATTGCCAAATTTCGAAAAAGAAAACTTGGCGTATAGAGCTGTGTAGCTCAGCAGCTAAATATGATATCGGAATTCTGTAAACTGCACCTAATAATATATCGAAAGCAGATAGCAATCATATATCATACACCATCCTGAAGTATACCACTATGTTGTGAATGTTGCATTTGCAAAACCCTTCCAAAGATTATAACAAATTCACGTAAGTTTTAAGTTAAAGCAAAAAAATTGCTCGCTTTTGATGCTCCAACGGGTGCAGTTTATAGAAATGCCATATTTGTTTTTAATGGCTGAGTTTCGGATTTGTAAACTTCATGCTTCTATTTTTTTGAAATTTACGAACATCCTGCAATTCTTTGAAAACATTACACTATCTAAACGAAAATTCTATTTGCTGCAGTCTCTGCAATTTAACTTTCCCCTAAATGCAACACATTTCATTCAAATCGGTTCAGCGGTTTTCTCATGAAAGCATTCCTGCATTTTACATGTACTTGATAATCCGGCATCGAAGATAGGCCCGAGCTAAAGCTTCCTCTTAAACAATGGATCACGCCAGTTTTATAGGAAACCCATGAAACAGAACCCTGACGTATACGCAAGACCGTGGCCACAGTGGTGTACAAATAAAAAGTCTGCTCAAGGAAAAAACTATATATTCATCGGAAGCTTCGCGGGAGCCGTTATCTCGATCAGACATCTCTCCAGAATGCGGACGAGCTTTCTGGCGAAGTGTCTAGCAAAACCATCGATTCATTGTCAGTAGAGCAAGTAGCTGGCCGTCTTCGAGATAACACTGATACACAAGCGCGCTCGTTTCCAAGCACCGAGGTGAAGCCACAGCTTCAGGGTGTGTTTCTTTTTATTGCGCTTTCTTTAGTTGTGCGTCATAGCATACGTCATAGCGGGAATTTCGAATTCTTTAAGGTCAATACGCCACGTGGTGGCGAAAAAAGGAAACTGTACGAAATGTCCCTAATTCCTGGTATTGGGCGGCGAGGTTTGTAAGCGCAGCGCATGCGCCTAGAGTCGTAAGGGCGGCGCATGGCCCGCTTCGTCTGTCCGCCCCTGCGCTAGACAAGCGCTGAAGAGCGCATCCGTTTTTCGGCGGTGGGATTTATCTAGCCGCTACTCTGCCTGCGGCTCATCGGGTAATCAGCAAGCAGAAAAAAAAGAAACTTTTGTTTGTCGCTGCAGTCTCTCGCGGTTCTTGTTCGTTGAAGCAACGTCCACAGAAGCTCCATAGTTAGGATATTTGTGATATCGATTGGACATGCCGCTTTATGAAAATTATTCTGTGACACCCACACGTGCGTGCAATGACGTCAGGTGTGCATAGAATGACACATGAAAGTAAACGTGGAGGAGAAAATTTATTGATTATATTTTTGCGACAGAGGGTGTACGGGGGCAGAACTAGTCACACGAATTTAAAAGGATGAAAAGCTGGTAGTGTGTTTGCACAAGTCCATGCTCTGTAATACACAACAAAACGCACACGTGTGCAAGGGCAATAGGACCAAGCGCTGCTCACAGCTGAGAAAATTGACCCGAATAATCGTTGTGGAGCAACCCGTAACTGTGGAATTCTGCAAAAGTGATAACGAAGCCAGTCACTTCCGCAACCTTGTGTCAATGCCTAACCGATAAGCTAGTGGTATGTTTCTCCCGTACTGCTCGCAGCAACTGGCCACTTTTCATAAGAGACAAAAGAATTGAAGCCCGATGCAGCGAGCATACCAAGTTTGCCCATTCAACCATATAATGTCCGCCTATTCAACAAGCAGAAGGCAGGGTTGGTATCAGTGCTTCAGAGCGCGAAAAAAAAAAGAAAGCCGGATGGGCCAGCGCTTGCTAGCGCTCGGGCGGAGAAGTAGCAGACGACGCAGGGCACGCACCGCCCGAATGAATCTATGCGCATGCTCCGTGTTTCGCAATCTCGCCAGCAGTCAGCGCTCCGCCGACCGCTGGCTCGCGTGCTCCCTCTATGAGTGGACCGAGCTGTACATTTGTAACTATTGATCGAGTAACAAATTCATGAGGGCTAGTTCATGATGAGAGCAAAATGTATAAAGTAACCGCGCGAAAGGAACAAGGACGACAAAGGAACGAAGACCGGCGGAACAGCGCTTGTCTTGTGGTCTTCGTTCCTTTGCCGTCCTTGTTCCTTTCGCGCTGTTGCTTTATACCTTTCGCTCTATTGATCGACCTTTTATGCCCCAAGTTTGATGTTCGCCGACTAATTCTTGTATTACAGTTTGCAGCCTCTTAGCAATAATGTTTATGAAAATGTTGGAATGTATGTTTGTAAGTGATATCGGTCTATACGCAGTAACTTGCATAAGCTTATTCTTGTCGTTAACCTTAGGTATAAGAACAGTGTTTTACGTAAGAAATGATGGCGGAAGTACCGACATATCGAAAGCCTCGTTAAAGAGTGACACTAAGACTACAGCTACTTTTTTCCTTTAGATCCTTCACAGTATTGAGACTATTAATAGCTTTCTTTACCTCTTCCAGCAAGATCGGCATTTCCAAATTATCTTTTCTCTCATCGCTTACTCGCGGCATTAGAGTGAGAAATTTATTTTTAAAGGCATCTACGTCTGCTTCAATGTACAAATACAATGCACTGTAGTATTCATAAAACGCTCTTTGGATCCCTTCCTTTTCTGTAAGAACAGCGTTTTTCCACTTTACTTTTGCTATTTCGCTTAGGTGCGCGCGACGTTTTTCCAATCCTAGTGCGCTCTTGGTAGGATGCTCCCCACCCATCAAGCGCTCGGACCGAGTTCCGACTACTGCGCCTTCGTACTTCTCCCTATCTATAATTTCTAATTCCTGCTTTCCGGTACTCATGTCTTTAAACGTGCCGGGCTGTCTGCACTCTTCTGAAATGAACTTGCTTACGTTGGCTCTGAGCATATTTTCTATACTTTCTTGCTTGTGCTTTACGGCACCTGAACATTCAATGGCCTTCATTTTCACTTCTTGCTTGAACAGCTCCCAGTGTTCCCCAACCGTTTTATAATACCCATTGTCAAATTTCGCGATTGCGTTTGTGACGTAGCTTGTGAAAACGCCGTCTTTTAAAAAGCTTATCATTTAGTTCCAATTGTCCCAAATAAATCTGCACGTTTTATCTTTTCTTTTTCCGACACGAAATATTACGAGGCAGTGATCGGTAAAAGATACTGGTTGACCCCGATATTTTCCGATCAACGGTACTAAATCTGCAGATAAATAGGTGCGGTCGAAGCACGTGTGTCTTTGACCTTGAAAATGGATAAAGCGAATATCACTCCCAAACCCACAACATTCACTGACGTCTTCCAAACAATGGTGACTGATGATATGATTTAAGGAAACAACACTGACATCCCTATAATGGGTCGAGCTGGTTTTGTCGTTTGCCATTCATACGGCAATTGAAGTCACCAATGACAATTACAAACCGATCCGTAGCACAGTAGTTACTGATAGTTTTAAACATTTATTTTCCCTGTTGTGCGTTTGTTCATGCATAAACGTGTATTATGCGCCAATTGCATTCAAATAATGTGATGTCACAAACAATAAAATGGCCTGAATTACGTGTCACCCCTTTCTCTACAACAGCACCCAATGTCCTACGTATCATACGCACACACCCCGCCGACTTTCCCACTGCGTGACGCACGCATACATCGTACCTACTAGTAGAGAGGCGCGCCATACAATCCGTCTGTTCTTGACTTTCGATTTTAGTTTCTTGAACTGCTACAATGTCCAAATATTTTTCAGTAATTAACCTGTAAAGCTGATTTTGCCTCCTTCTTGAGGCCAGCCCTCTGATGCTTAATGTCGCTATACAAGCATGTGCTTTTCAAAGGTAGCCATATTGAGTTTTGTTATTGCCGCCAGCAAACAGAAAACTCGCCTCAACATACATGCTAACATCCCGCGTGGTGCTAATGAAACTGAATTTACGACTTCCCAGTGTCGTCGCGGGGAAGCGACGACGAGCGTTGCGCTCTGGTGACACGCTGCTTTTTCCCCAGCGACGCGCCACTCCCGCTCCGGCTGACGCAGTCGCTTCTCCTGAAGAACGCTGGTTGCGCCGTCATGGCGGCGCTTAGATGACGTGCTGTCCAGATCCATCGGCGCTGCGTAGTCGTCCTCCACACTTGTCGACACGTGGCCCGCCTCTTCAGCTTCTGCCATCGATGTTCCCATTGAAGCAGTGGAAACACTGGCTCGGGTCTGCACACGGTCACCCTCTTTCTCGCTAGACGCGACGCCTCCGTCCTTCGCCTCTGTCGCCGTACTCGCTGATATTGGTGGTGCCTCCCAAACAATGTCTTCTCGAGTTATGAAGGACGAACACCTTTGGGGAGCTCCGTGACGCGCATCTCAACAATCAATACTTGCGGTTAGGCAAGACAGCTTCGGGTAGCGGCCGCAAGCGCTTGCTATCTGGCCGAAGAAATACCTTAATACGCGCCCTGCGCCTGCGGGCGCAGACGACCCGAGCCTCTGACAGTATGGTGGCGCCATCTAGTTAACGTGCCTACAACCGCCGTGGGCGACGAGATGCGATTCAGACGAGGCGCGCAATCAAAGCTATCCCGATGTTAGGTGTGCGCCACGTATTCTGGGTACCTCTTAGCAGTGGCGCACCGACGGGGGGGGGGGGGGGGGAATTCGGGGGTTGTAACCCCCCCCCCCTGAGGCCGACTTAACCACCCCTTTTGTTTAACCCCTTTTCTTTCCTTACGCAATTGAGTGCTGCAACTAAGATGTAAGACGCGAAATCGTCTGCACACTCGCAAAAAGCGCATGTTTTTTTACAATTTCCCGTGAAGAAATCGAAATTAGTGCTGTTTAGATGGTATTGGCAAAATGTCAACCCCCCCCCCCCCCCCTGGCAGAGATCCTGGGTGCGCTACTGCCTCTTAGGTACAAGTTATGGCGTCTCCTCGCAAGGTACGAATCACTGCTGAAGAAGCGAATTGTAGATCTAGATCTACGTGCGCGGCTACAACCAGGCATCATCGGGCTCAGCAGACTGCTGTGCGGAGAGCATTACAACCGCAGCTCGCCGTCGCAGGGCAGACAGTTCAGATCATTCTCGTCAAAATCGAGGCGAAGACACTTTGCCGCGAAGACCTTGTTGTGTGTGGTGCCGAAATTGGAGCTAGTCTTGCGCCGCTCAACCAGCTTACGCTGTGACTGTGCTGCGTGTGCCGCGCAGGCCTGTAACTTTTTTGGCGTTGCGTAATTTGTCATTTTCTGTGCAGCACAAGTTGTTCAGCAGTGTATTCACTGCAGCACTTACAACATGCTCCATTACCTCCTGTGCAGGATAACCGAAATCACACACATATAGGTCCTCAAAGTCTCGTCATTAACGTTACAGTCTTTTCATGCTCTTTAAATGTGCTTACACTACGCTTTGGATAGGAAAGATAGCTAGGTTCCTGCTACTCCGTTACAGGGCTTACATCGTACGATGAACAGAGTCTTATGATCGTATCAGGATGCGGCATCTTAAGGTTCATCGACCTTCTGAAGAATCTGTATGCATGAGGTGAAATTGTGAACAAAAGGCTAGCAAAAATCAGTAAATCGGGGGGATATCGGCCAGCATTATTCAAAACAAGATCAACTTGACTCTTCAAGAATTTAAGCACTTCCAAATGCCATTCTTGCAACTCGCATGCGAAATGTTTTCCACTTACTTCCTCTAGCAACGTCGAAACCAATGTCAGTAGATGACGGTCCTTATTAGAACGCTCAGTTCTGATATCCTTATGTGTCTTTTCGACGTAACACACTTTTCAAATCTCTCAAGTCGCCACAGCTTTTCAGAAACTAACACATCACCACACTTCCTCACACCCGTCTTACCAAAAAATACTTCGACGTGCAGGTCTGTGGACACGATCACCAAAGTACGGACTAAAGGAGCAGATTGTAGTGACAAGTCCAAAAAGAAAACCTTGGAGCCCCCTTGTTAATTACTGTTCAGAAGTCCGAACTCTGAAAGCTTGGCAAGGCCTTCAGCAAGTTCGAAAAACTACCAACCACATTATTGGCGTCCTCTTTTGGTTCGGTTTGCTGTGAAATCATTATTGCTTTTTGCAAAGATGCGGCTTCGAAGCGCGCTATTTTCGCACCCGGCTCTTCTCGAACGCACGCTTGCGGACGCGGTAAATAGGCAGGGCAATTGGGAAACAAGCTCGGAACTGCAGTTCAGGGTGACTTCAACCACTTTTCCTGTCTTGAAGTCGGTGTAAGATGTCGTCTTCAAGTAATCCGATGGCAAGAAATGCTTTTCACAGAGCTGAAATAAAAAAGGCGTTACAAATATGAAGCTGGAGCAAAATGTAGAATTTATAAGCGCGTCGACAGGTGCAGAGACCCATCTATTGTGCACGCGTGCACGGATACATTGCGCACTATGCTGACGAAACCTATTCATCTGTAAACCCAGAATAACAACAGAGAGAAGAAATGCTTACCACTGTGTATTTCATTGGCGAGAAGTCCTTCCTATATACACTCTTAGCACGGTAACGTTTACTAAAGGGGTACATTCTTCCAAATTTGTGCACCTATAAACAAAAGTTACATAGTAAATTTTAAGTAACCTTTAATAAAGCGCATACTCTCACAAATTTGTAACCTATAAGTTGGAAATAAAATTGTTACCTTTACTTAGGTAACGTTTAATAAAGAGGCTCATTCTCACAATTTTGTGCACCTATAGTATAAAAGACTACGTGTACCTATACTAAAGGTTACTATATAGTAACCTTTAGTATAGGTACACGTAGCCTTTATGTATGTAACCTTTCGTGTAGACATACAGTCTTGCAAGGCTTCACACGTGCGTCCTTCTGCGCATGTCCATGAATTTAGGACATTAATTCTTCGGCCAACCACTAAACTTCACCGCAATGCACTAGCGTAACTCACTGAGCAGAACTTCATAAAAATTCTACTTCAAATGATCAGCCGAACTTCTACAACTTTCAGTTACCGACGTCAGGAGGATACTCGCTTCTGAAAATATAGGCATTTAAGGCACTTAGTCATAACTTCTCTGCTGCTTTATATTAGCGCTTTGGTCAAGGTTTAAGCACTGCTATAACGCAGCAGGGAAATTACGACTAAGTGTCCTGAAAGGTTATGTTATCGGAAAAAGGTATTCTTTCGACGTAGCTCACGGAAAGTTGTTGAACTTCGGCTGATCTTCCGAAATACAATTTTTCCGAAAACGCTGCTCAGTGAGTTACGCTAGTGCCCTGCAGTGAAGTTCAATGGGTGGCCGAAAGAGCAATGTGCAAAATTCATGTGCATGCGCAGAATGACGCGCGGGTGACAACGTGCAAGACTGGATGCCTATACGAAAGATTACAAAAAAAAGTTTCCTAAAAATGACCGCAGGGATTATGCCCTAATTTCTTGGACATGACTCATTGTCGAAAACTAAAAAATACGAGGTATTTAGCAGGTCTCAAGACAAAATGACATTTTATTGCTGTGAAAACTTCATAGCGGCGACAGACAGTATTTGCGCGATAGTCAATAGATTTGGGGACAAAATTTTACTAATTAGATTTTTTCGTTTCTGTGGGGACATCTAAGTGCATATTGAAGGCAGCCAGTACTGAAAGAATACCGATTTGCCATAATTGTGCCTGGCACCAATTTAGAGAAATTGAATCTGCAATGAAGTGCGTGGCTGCTTCAGTTATTCTTTCTGCACAACCTGCAGCAAAATTCTGTAAATATCTCAGCAAGAAAAGCAATGCATATTATGGCATGTTTGCTTCAAAATTCTGTAAATATCTCAACTGGAACAGCAATGCATTTTATAGCATGTTCGCAGTATGTGTTTTGAGACTATTCTGTGGCAGAATGCTTCCAGCAAGCGGATATGGCGTGCTTTTTGACCAGCTCTGCCATTAACCACGATTGTCTATTTACATGCTAATCAGTGAAACATTGGTAATATTTGTACTAATGATGATTATTCGAGTATATTGGCGCAATTCGTACTAATGATTATTGCTGAACTTCTGTTGCGATGACTGTAAAACTTGTTCCGCAGAAATCACCATTTCGTCTCAAATCCTCTTTTTTAATATTCAAGGACAGACTGGTTAACAACGTGTAAACCTTTGCCACCTTGCTATTTTACAGCGCAGGTCATTTACACAAGGCAGCTTGCAGGAATTAGTATATTATGCACGATGAATCAAGACAGTTGTACATTTTGAAATAAGCTGGCACATACTTGGTAATTTTGGATTAAATGTGCAAGACACAAAATAATTGATGAAATACACAGTATGTTGCTTTTGTATACAGGTGAATGCATCGTATACAGGTTCGTCCCGCAACATATTTATTTGCTGTAGACCATGTTGAAAGTTTTTTTGCAAAAAAGTACCATGTCATCATCACATGATAGTGAGATTTCTAATAATTATATTTTGCACAAGTGGAAAGCACATCTGAAAAGGCGGCACATTTCAGAATGAATACGCATTTCTGCAAGCAATATCTCTTGTATCGAAAAAAATTTATAGAGGTATGAGACGGCAGCACCCACATTCTGGTAGTGACGTGAGTAGCAGCTGTGAGAAGGAAAGCTGACAACGAACATTTAGGGAAAATGTCATGATTACTTTATTTGCATATACAAGACAAGGTAACTCAAAGCTTTCCCTTCACAAGCAAAATTACATTTTGCCTTGGTCTGTTTTCTTCTTCACGGCCATAAAGCAATAATGAAAAAAAAAAAAACCTCCGAGTACAGCACTCCCTGGCAGCACAAATTTCTACCGCATCACGAGGAATGGGGCAAAAGAAAAAGAGAAATGTTGAAGGTTCGTGTACAAGATGTTCAAATACAAATACATATAAGTTATAGACTTCCACGCGGAGGACGATCTCATCCTTGTTGCGAGCACAATCATGTCTCTTTGGTGTTATTATGTGAGTTGCTAATTCTCCGATCTCCTTGCTGTGTAGTGGAGCCTACAACGACAGAAATGTAATCTTACAATCTCATAGTTACGTGTTAGCGTCGCCCTGCAAACTACAGCTATTAACATGTAATGAAAGAGACATAAATAAACCACAAACAGATGAAAAACTACCACAGAACAAATAATTAAACACGCCTAAGGTGAATATACTCGTATGTCGAGGAAATGTCCGTAACAATAAAAATTAAAGATTAAGAAACTGAACAAAAATGAATTCTCAAGTCAGTTCGTACTCCCCTCCAGTACAAGTACAAAAGACAACACCGCAATAATGTGACAGTTCAACAGTCAAAACGCAATAATAAGTGATTACAAACTGAACATCAGCACAAAACACCAGTTCCGTGCATGAGGTCAATGTTGTGCGTCCGCACAAAAGTGCAACATAAACTTGAGATTTAAGAATCACCAACACGGTGACTGATAATGATAAAAATATTAAAACAACAGTGTTTATGAAGCGAGCAAGTAGTTCAATTAAATAAAACTGAACAGTGCGAGCATGAGCGTGAATTGATGGTGAAATTTACGACCGACACACACCAGCAAATAAATAGGTGAACAGGAAGCATTGCTTACCTAGGTCACATTTATTGCTGTCTTCGGCATTCATTACAGCAGTCACAACACAAACGATGCTCACCACTCTCAGGTAAGCGAAGAACTTTTACCATTGGCCATCGGCAATGCCACTCGTCGCAGCGGCCACGCAGCACGCCAACATGTCCCTGCTCCACGCCCGGCGTGATGGCTTCTTTTCAGCGGCGCGCGCGCCTTTAGGAGTCCTTTTAGTAACTTTACCACCCGTCACGAGTTACTCAGACACACAACACGCTTGGTAAGCGCACGTCACCAAATCGGAGAGGGTAATAACGTGGGTAAAGCGATGAAACAAAGCGCGACACGACCGTTTCAAAACACCACCGACGATACTCTTTCCGGCATGCATCGCGAGAGCTGCGCAATGCGAAGGAGATATGACAGCGCTCATGTTTGGCTGAAGCTGAAGCGCGCTTGATTACGCCCCGCATCTAGCGCAAGTAAAGATAGTAATCAAACTACAGTTCCGTCAAAGTATCACAGGATCATATATATCAAGACGCTAATATTCTAATGGTTCAGGATGTTGCTGTTCGTTTGTATTTGTATGTTTTCTCCCTGCTCGTTTGGCCGACCGCCATTGTGGCCTCCCACCGTGAGCGCACGTTCATGTCTCTACGAGACCTTACTGGAGCGGCTGTCGCCCGCTGTCATGTGAATGTAACGGCGTCTTTCTCGCGTGTTAGTGAGCGGGCAAACTTGGTGCGTGTCTGGCGTTCTCTAATGAACCCAACATTTGCTGTAATTTAGGAACCGCTCCCTCTAATACGTGAAAAATACAAAAAGAAAGAAAAGAAGAAAATGAAAGCACGGTGGCCAAACATTCAGTTGCAGTGTACAAGTAAGTCTGATTACGAAGCATCTTTCTCGCCCTGCAGATTAGTTGTTCGACCTGCTCTACGCTTTGATTCTGTCGGTCGTCGAGATTTTACAGTACTCTAGCGTGCGCCCACGTGCGACCTTCAGTGTGCTCCCGCTGTTAGTGGGTGTCGCGTTTCAGGAGAATATAAAACAAACGCGAATATAGGGAGCATTCATACACAAGGAAATAATAAAAAAATATTGGGTACAAATATACAATCAATCACCATAATACATCCGCTCTTAGTTTTTGTGCAGGTACACAAGTCTATGTTTCATACCACAGCCTAAAATGCCTGCAGCGTTAGCGGGGGGCTTTCCATCATATTGAACCGTAGTGATAATTCATGCCTCAACATCGTTTGCCACAATATTCTCCGATGTATGTTCACTGTTTCTGTGGCTTCCTTTTAGATTATAATGGCACGTATGCAGTAGAGATCAGTGTGTCATGAGCAGGTTATTTTGTGTTAATGTTTCTGGCGGTTCTCTGAGGCGGAGCCTCCCAGAACCCAATCGAGGACAAAGCCGTTTGTTGGGAAACACACACACAAACTTTTAATAAAACTAGAAACGAAAATTAACCCATAAGAATGAACACACAAAGATAACATGAAAACATGTAGTTGGAACGTTAAAGATATGAGGCAGGTTCGGGTAGGCTGCGGATGTGAGTATGCACTATAGTCTCGACGCGGCGAAGCGGAGACGAGACGACGAGATAAGCGGTGTTGATCTCACCAAAAGTCCTTGTGTCGGAACGTCGTACAGGCTGCCAGAGCGTGGGAGCTCTGGCTCGGAGGGAGAAGACAGGCGGCTCGGCAGCAGGGGAAGACGGCGGTGGCGTTCTGGCTGGGCAGCTGGTCGTGGCACTCGGGCTCGTAGCCCGACAGCTCACGTTCTGCCCACGGGCGCAGACGCTCACCAGCCTCGGGCAGCAGCAGTTGATTATCGGGCAGAGTGATGATGCCCAGAAAGGCAGGCGGCTTGGCAGCAGGGGTTGACGTCGGCGGCGTTCTGGCCGGGCAGCTGGTCGTGGAGCTCGGGCCCGTAGCCCGACAGCTCTCGTTCTGCCCACGGGCGCAGACGCTTGCCGGCCTCGGGCAGCAGTTCTCGGATGGAGTAGCCGCGCCCAGGAAAGGGTTGGCAGGAGGCCCCGGCCGGGTGAAGTCTTGGTGGCTCGGGTCCGGAACTCGACGGCGGTCTTCAACTCCCGGTCCGGTGGCCGACCTTCTCCTGGTGCCGCTTCTGGAACTCTTCCCCCTACTGCCAGCGCGGCTCCTTTTTCTGCTGCTCTGGTCGATTCGTCGATTTCTCATTGGCTGCTCGAGGCTCCGTGTTACTTTGTGATGGGATTGGCTTTCTTTTGTTGTTTTTCTTGTGCCGCGTGTTCACGCGCCGGACGGTCTTCGGCGTCGTCGTTTTCCAACAGCATGGAATTCGCCTCGGCGCGCGCACTACTCGTCGTCTGCTCTTTGTCTCCAACCACCGCACCATGTCCCACACCACAAATATCACCGTCGCGCACCACACATCACACAGTGACGAATGAATTGCTGTTATCTCTCTTGAGCATACGCGCATGCAATATTTAAATTTCTTTTTTACATTGCGAAACCAAAGATCCGCACTGGTGTCAATAAAATATTAATTTTGTCAAACCATGCCTCATTCCGTCGGCCGCACAACATATCGCATAGGTTAGTCCCGGCTAAAAACACCACATCAGGATCGCAATGCGACACAATAATAACTAAACTTCAATCCATGCAGTAGGTACCCTAAGCCACGAATGCCAACTCGTTTAGAGGTTACAATCTAAAGGTTTGTCACATGTAAGAGGCCGCCTGTGGTGCGAAAAAGAAGAGGAGCACGCGATGCCCGGTGTTCCGAACGACGCGAGCGCGCGAGGCACACGAACCGAGGCATAGTCGAGGGATGAACGGCGCTGTCCGTGGAGTTTCAACGTGGCACCGGGTCAGGAACGTCGCATCTCCAGCTATGTTCTGGCGACGGGAGACTTCGGGGTCTGGTTGAGTCCGCGACGCTGGCCATCCAAGGTGTGGCTGTCGACCTCGGCAAGTTCGGGCGAGGCTCCTGGACGGGCTGCAGCTTCTCACGGCAGGACCAGGCACCCCAGAGAGGATCCCCCTTCTGCGGCAGACCGGCACGTTCGATTCTCCACGGGACGCCACGTCGGCACTCACGAAGAGATTGCGACGCATCCCGACGCTAGGCCTATCCAGGTGGGCCTAAGCAACGCCGAGCGCCATCGCTGACGAGTTGACGAGCTCATCACCGACGAGCCGACGAGCTCACCGCTGTCAAAAGAGACAACGCGAGGCGTCGGCACCTACGGCATCCTCAACGCTTCGGACGAGCCCGACACGGAAGCGACGAGAACTTCAAGACGACGATCTGTAAGAGACGATCCCGTTTCCGATTTACGACGCAGTTGGGCCGGGGCCAAGGTGGCCAGACTTTGACGAGAAAAGCTAAGACTGACCGAGAAACTTTAAGGCGGAACTAGGCTCCGGAAATGAGATAGTTATTTTCTAGTAGGGTTGTATTTAGTTAGAGATTTGGATGTTCTTTTGAGTAAGCTTTTTCGCTGAGTTATGTCTAGTTTTGCGTGCCTTTAGTTGTTTAGTTGTGGTTTTAGTGTTTTGTGTCGCGTGTGTTCACCGTCCCTGTACATATTAAATCTTCGTTTGCTGTGCCGCCAGTCGTGTCTCTCCTCCATCGAGAGTAGCGCATGCACGCAACTCTCCACACTCCCAAGTAAAGGTGACAAATATTGGCGAGCCTGCCAGGATTGATACGGCCCAGTCACCGATACTCGGGAGTTGTAAAGATGGAATGGGAATGTTTGGCGGCGGTAGCGAAGGATTTAAATATGTCGAAGGAGGAGACGATGGCGTTTTTTGAATACACGCAGCAAGAAAAAGAAAAAGAACACGAACGAGAGAGCGAGAAGCACGAACGAGCACGCGTGGAGCAGGAACAACAGCGCAAAAGTTAAAAAGAAATTTTAGAGTTGAAGATTAGACTGGCGGAGATGAACGCCAGGTCTCGCGAGGGGTCGATTTCCCCCAGGTCGGCGTCATCCGACTCTACTTCGCCCAGACCAAAGCAGATTTGCCCCAGGAAGTTAATGCCTCCATTTGATGAGCGTAGGGACGATTTAGATGCATATTTGCATCGCTTTGAAAGAATAGCGGTCGGGCAAGGTTGGGCAAAGAATGAGTGGGCTAGCGCCTTAAGCCTGTGTCTAGTTGGTGAGGCTTTAAGTGTGTTTGGACGGATGCCCGCCGAAGAGAGCTTAGACTATGACAAGGTGAAAAACACTTTATTACAAATATTCCGGCTAACTGCTGAGGGTTTCCGCGAAAAGTTCAGGTCATGCAAGCCGGAAGACGCGGAAACTGGAAAACAGTTTGCATGTAGATCGACAAACTATTTTGAAAGATGGATGGAGTTGTCAGAGGCCAACAAGACATATGAAGGGGTGCGAGACAAGGTCGTAGGAGAACAATTTC
This sequence comes from Dermacentor silvarum, assembly GCF_013339745.2. NCBI lineage: Eukaryota > Metazoa > Arthropoda > Arachnida > Ixodida > Ixodidae > Dermacentor > Dermacentor silvarum. The sequence continues at coordinate 151,424,349 of NC_051161.1, forward strand.
TCGCCAGGTGCAGCGACAGTCTGGCGATATTCCTCAAGGAGAGGAAATTAAAAACAGCAGAGGAAATGGTGGCGCATTCAGATCAGTTCGTAGAGGCGCAGGGACTAAGGAACTTAGGAAAGAGTGGCAAGGATGCGCCAATGGCAGCAGTAGGGGAGACGAGGAATCGTGGCCCCATGAACAGGCGAGGGACGCCCCGAAGATGTTTTCTTTGTAACCGGCTGGGACATATAGCAATGAACTGTCGGGCGAAGGATAGTAGACGTGGTCCACCAGTGGTTTGCCAGCTATGTCAAAAGAGAGGGCATGGAGCGCACGAATGCAGATCAGGATACGCAGACAAAGCTGCATGTATGATGAAAGGTAAAGAGGGTGAGCCGAGAGAAAAGAACATGCCCGTGGTGGAGGGAGAAGTTCAAGGACGCAGGGCCACAGTTTTGAGAGACACGGGGGCGAACACAGTATTGGTTAGGGAAAGTCTGGTACCGTCAGAGAACATGACCGGCTATTTCAAACCAGTCATTTTGGCGGACAGGTCCATTAAGTATTTGCCTGAGGCGCAAATTCAAGTTTCGACACCATTTTTTACAGGATTGGTCACAGCTAGGTGTGTCGAAGATCCTCTGTTTGATTTGATTTTGGGGAATGTATCAGGCGTGAGAAGGGCCGAAGACCCAGACCCTAACTGGAGCAGGACAGAGGATTTAGAGAAGAGGGAAAAGCCAGAAGCGCTAGAAGAGGAGACACCCGAAGTAGAGGTAGCAGCGGCAGTACAAACGCGAGCCAGGAGTAAGAGTACTAAACCCTTAAAACCCTTACCGGTCACGAACATTAAGGGGTTAAGCATCACAGCAGCTCAATTCAAGGAATTACAGGAGAAAGACGAGTCGTTGCAGAAGTGCGTACGGAAGATAGGAGAAGTAGTACGAAGGAAAAGAAGTCGAAACGTGGTGGAGTTTTTCAAGAAGAACGATTTATTATACCGGAAGTGTGTGTTCAGTTCGCGAAGAGAGGTTCAGCAGTTGATGGTCCCAAAGGAACTGAGAGAGAAAGTACTGAAGTTAGGGCACGATAATGCAATGGCAGGCCACCAGGGAATAAAAGACACTTTAGAGAAAATAACAGAAGATTTCTTTTGGATCGGGGTACAGAGCGACGTGAGGAGATACGTCAGGGCATGCGTTGTATGTCAAAAGACAATGGCTAAGGGGAAAAACGAGAAGAAGACTAGTGTTTGCATGATGATTGCTGAAGGGAAGGACACAGACATACTATATAACGCCCGTGACACCGTAAAGAAGCTCACGACTAGAGAGCCCTTGATTCAGGTTAACCGGGATAAGAGGATGGACAACATCCCGATCGAGGTCCATATACCCGAAGAGCAGAAGAGAGTAAAGAAAGAAGTACTTCCACCTCAGAAAGATAGGAAGTTGATAGGTGCAGTTGAGTCCAGGGAGCATCATGCACCAGACACGATGGAACATTGGGACCCCGAGAAAAAGGGCGAAGGAGATAGATACCCAAATCGCCCTAAACGCGTAACGCGCAAGCGCGGAAGATGGAAAAGAAATAGGGCAGGTGCAATGGCAAGAACGAAAAGGAAAACCATGTAGGACTGGCACGCGGAAGATTGCAGAACTTGTAAATGTGTATAGAGAGGAAAGAAGTGAAACAATACCTATGTAGATATAGAGTAGGTAGAGTATTGTAAAACATGCTGTGATGCAAAGTTTATTCATGTAGAGTGTTTCGAAACATTGAAGTAGTGGACATTGTGAACAGCTGAGTGAAGTGCATTAGGTGGTGAAAAGTGCATAAAGTGAACTCTTAAACGCGGTGAACAGTGCGTCTGGTGAATTGTGCGCAACAGTGTGGTGTTGTGTAGTGCATCCAGTCTTCAATGAACCAGCACCAATGCCACTACAAGGAGTCACAGTCATCACCTGAACGCCAAGAGTGAGCAGTTTTTTTAGAAAAAACTCTTGAAGAGGGGGCCTATGTCACATGTAAGAGGCCGCCTGTGGCGCGAAAAAGAAGAGGGGCACGCGATGCCCGATGTTCCGAACGGCGCAAGCGCGCGAGGCGCACGAACCGAGGCATAGTCGAGGGATGAACGGCGCTGTCGGTGGAGTCTCAACGTGGCACCGGGTCAGGAAGGTCGCATCTCCATTTATGTTCTGGCGACGGGAGACTTGGGGGTCTGGTTGAGTCCGCTACGCTGGCCGTCCAAGGTGTGGCCGTCGACCTCGGCAAGTTCGGGCGAGGCTCCTGGACGGGCTGCAGCTTCTCACGGCAGGACCAGGCACCCCAGAGAGGATCCCCCTTCTGCGGCAGACCGGCACGTTCGATTCTCCACGGGACGCCACGTCGGCACTCACGAAGAGATTGCGACGCATCCCGATGCTAGGCCTATCCAGGTGGGCCTAAGCAACGCCGAGCGCCATCGCTGACGAGTTGACGAGCTCATCACCGACGAGCCGACGAGCTCACCGCCGTCAAAAGAGACAACGCGAGGCGTCGGCACCTACGGCATCCTCAACGCTTCGGACGAGCCCGACACGGACGCGACGAGAACTTCAAGACGACGATCTGTAAGAGACGATCCCGTTTCCGATTTACGACGCAGTTAGGCCGGGGCCAAGGGGGCCAGACTTTGACGAGAAAAGCTAAGACTGACCGAGAGACTTTAAGGCGGAACTAGGCTCCGGAAATGAGATAGTTATTTTCTAGTAGGGTTGTATTTAGTCAGAGATTTGGATGTTCTTTTAAGTAAGCTTTTTCGCTGAGTTATGTCTAGTTTTGCGTGCCTTTAGTTGTTTAGTCGTGGTTTTAGTGTTGTGTGTCGCGTGTGTTCACCATCCCTGTACATATTAAATCTTCGTTTGCTGTGCCGCCAGTCGTGTCTCTCCTCCATCGAGAGTAGCGCATGCACGCAACTCTCCACACTCCCAAGTAAAGGTGACAAGGTTACAAGACATTTCGCATTGCAGTAACCTTTAAAATATACGCTTCGGCACATGTAACCTCTAGCCGCGACGGCAATTCATGAAAACACAAAGATCAAAATTTTTTAGTCACCGAGTAACCGTTATGTTAAAAGTTACTCGCAATTATAGGTTACCATAAACGTTACCGTGCTAAGAGTGTAGGAACAGCTCTGGTCCATGCTGCCCGCATCGCTGGGTCAGATGGGAACTTGTGCATTCGGACACTTGGTCCTCCGTCATTATTGTACTTAAAAGTTTGGGGCGCAACAACAGCCAGGCATCGTTGCGCTACAGTGTACTAGAAGTACACTGTAGTTACGCTTCCGTCTACGACGAACCACGCATAATCTAAAAAAAGCAATCGCGTTTACGGTCCAGCATACTCTACTAAAGCGACCTAGATAAAGCTCCGCGCGATGCCGCCCTAGCGTTGCAGTCACGGAGAAATATTGTTTTCACAATAGGCGCCGTGTTGTAAAAACGCAGCGCTCCCCCATCCGCCGCTACCATCTGACTCTCGTGACTTATTGACAGGGAGAGGAGGTGATGCTATTTTTGATATGCTTTGTATTATGCCTGAGGGCAAGCTTTCGAAATTTAAAAAAAGGAGGTGATGCGGTGGCCTTGTTATTTCTCTAGGTGGCGTTGCCTAAACGCTGTCGCGTTAAAAAAAGTTGTCGCAGTTTCACCTAAAAGGCGAAGCATCAATTGCGATAGCAAATTTGTAGAGAGCTATAGAGAGTAATGATATTAGCTTTATCAGCTGTATAAACTTGGACATGCAGCAGCACCGGCAACACGCAGAACTGTTGTCAACGCTGTCGGCGTTTTGCACGCGTTCGCTCAAAATGCGTGCGGCGTTGGTGACTGTTGCCGGAGCCTCTGATATAAAAAAGTTGTCGCAGTTTCACCTGAAAGGCGAAGCATCAATTGCGATAGCAAATTTGTAGAGAGTTATACGGAGTAATGATATTAGCTTTATCAGCTGTATAAACTTGGACATGCAGCAGCACCGGCAACACGCAGAACTGTTGTCGACGCCGTCGGCGTTTTGCCCGTGTTCGCTCAAAATGCGTGCGGCGTTGGTGACTGTTGCCGGAGCCTCTGATAGGTAAGTGGTTCTTGAGGGAAAGGGAAAGGTTGGCGCTATCTTCTGCAGCCCTTGAGGGAGCACGGCTCAGAGCCTCTGATATAAATAGGCACTTGGTGCCGCAGCTAAACGTCGCCTCTCTTCCCTCCCCCTCTCCCCCTCCCCCACGGCCTCTCGCGCGTCGGAAGAAGGCGCGTTTGCTCGACATATATGGTGATTGTAAAGGAGGAAAGAGACGCCTACTTCTGCAGCCCTTAAGGGAGCACGGCGCAGAACGCGCGTTTGTTCTCCGCCGTGCGTTCATTCCCCGTAAAAGCGCGCGCCCCTCGCACCTCGCACATACTCGCACATAAACTCGCACATACAGCGTTCGGCGCGAGGCGACGATTTCATCTCCATTGACGTCATACGGAACCTCACGGCGACGGCGATGGCGACGGCGACGCCGACGGCAGAAATCTGCTTTTGAGTGTCCATATGATTGCTATCGCAATAAAAGGATTTAAGGCAGGACCAACCCTTTGTGACAAATAGTCGTCACCAGCCGCCTCATCGGTCTGGTGCACTCTTACTGCTATTACCAGCTATTACCTGCTATTACTGCTATTATCAGCTATATCTGTACACACTGTATAAAGCTTTCGTCTCCTCTTCGTCTGCACCAAGAGTCCGTCTCTCATCCTCGACCCGGAGTCGCAATAGAGGTGAAGAAGAGGTTTTGCGCGCTATGAGAACGAGAGAGAGAGAGAGAGACATGCATTCACGGAGCGGGTTTGCTGGAACGCGTCGTCAGCATTAGAGATGGGCAAAACGGCTCACTTCAGTGAGCGGCTCGGAACGGCTCAGCTCACTGAAATGAACCGGTTCATTTGAACGGCTCACCGGTTCACTTAAACGTGTAACCTGTGTTAAGTATATTCTATAGTTATGTGGCTTTGAAAAAAAACGATATATGCATAATTTAATAACCGTGTTATTGGTATTTTCGCTATGTTTAGAGAATATTTTTACATATATTAAAAGCGTGAATTTTTAGTTGTAATGAAGCTTTCTTTTCTGATATTGGGGATAAAATTCTTATGATACTGTGACAGGCAGAATGCGACGTACTTTTTTTCAGAAAAAAAATACAACTTCATCGTCAATACAGAAGCTTGTCCGTTTTTGTGGTACTTTAAAATCAACTTTTGTCAAACTAAGAACACAAAATGATTGTACATTATGTATCAACTTTATTCATTTATTCACATACGTACGTTCACTATAATATGAGTAAGCTGTAACGTCATGCAAAGAGAATGTAGAAATCATTTCCTGAAATACAATACAAAAATCATACGAAAGATCGACAAAGCTGCCGCACGTACCTTTCGTTTTTTTTTTTCTCTTGAGTGCACGCGCGATACTGGCGATCATGCCATCATGCACCAGGACAAAAAAAAATGAACTTCTATTACAACACAACAGATCATTGACCTCGTTTTATTGACATGCTAATGATACACGCTCAGAAAATGCACTGAAGTGGATGTCATGGGCGGCATTTTCATGACTACACTAATTAGCACAAATGAAGACCAGTACGTAAACTGTACGTTCACCTCTTGTCGTTAAATGGCCCCTAAACCACCCAGAGGTCGAAATTTAGTTGTGATGTTGCAGTTGTGCACGAGTCTACAACGAACACGTAGCCGCGATAATTTTTCGAAATGGTGCCGTAATAGCGGAGTTACACGCGTTTGATGATCGAAAAACGGCCCCTCGCTCGTTTCGCTCTTTCCTTCGCTACTCTCCTCATCGGCTGGTCTCCCCTCCTCGCCGAGTGCTTCTCGAAAGGTCACGTGACATACGTCATCGCCAACGCGCTTCTCATAACACTGCATACTTCCGGTCACGTCCACGCTAGCGGCACATATACCGACGGCGAACCGTCCGCCATTGCCGTAGAACGTCTGCCGCGCGAGAGGTGTCCAAAGTAGACGGCAGTTCGGCCGACGCCCCGCCCGCTGCACCATCGATGGCCCAATCTACGACCGCGAACCTGCGCGCCTCCGCCACCGGCAACGAAAACATCAGCTGCAGCCTGGAGACGACGGGCTCGGCTGTGCTTGCATCGCAGCCGACAGCGCCGCTAATATCAGCGTATTTTTCTTCTTTGTGAACAAGTATTGCGAAGAGCGATAACAACGATAAGAAAATATTTCGGCTTGTGAGCGTCGGTATTTCATTTCAAAGCGCCGTCCGTTTTAGCTTTGAAGGGAACCAGAAAAGGCCTAGCGACGATATCGGCGCCGTCGAGCGATCAGCGGCGGTGAATTTGCCGCACAAATGAGTCCCGGTCTCATCCTGTCTACGTACGGCAAGGAAATCTCGCCGTTCGCGAGCAAGAACCGCTCTCAGACGGCGGCCCGCGAATGGAAAACGGCGTGCGATGAGTTACCGTGCCGGTAACGTGGACTCAGCGCTTCTCGGCTACCCGCTGTTGCTGCGGTGCCGGCCCGTGTTATGCGAAGCGTACCGCTATAGACCCTGTGTTGCGCGCACGTCTGGAAAGGCCAACACTCTCGCACTCTGTTCGCGCAGTTAATCAGACCACTAAGCATGACTGTGTTGGAACGCGAGCGATTTGATACTTGCGTTGCGGGCTGTAATTACCGATTCGCAAGCGCGCACAAGCGAGCACCACGACGAGGAAGAGCAGAACGGCATTGTTTTTTTGTTTTTCTTTATGTGGCGCTCCCGCAGCTCGTAGCGCTGCAGCATTTTGCATCGTTGATCGTGACGGCATTCTGAACTCGATGCGCGTTTACTTGAAATGTTCAAAAAATATCTGAGATGGTTTAGGGGCCCTTTAAAGACGCGGAAGACCATCTTCGAAGTGTTATTGGACCAGCGCACGATGTGCGATCGGTGAGAGTCATGCGACATCGTTCGAACAGCAGCAGGCAACGAATGGTACCATCCTTTGCCCATTAAGACTTCTTTACTTCTCCCCTCGGTGGCATCGGGTGCCACACCATAAGACGCACAAAAAACCAAGGGGACTGCTGCGCACACCACACACTGCGAGCGAGTACCAGTAGCGCGAGTCGGCCCACACCGGCCACCATTCATCGGTCAGAAATCAAAAACATCGAAGCCCAGCAGAAGACCCTGTTCTGACGGAACGGTTCAGCACGGCTCCTTCAAGGGGAGAGAACCGGCTTCCTCACTCCGAAAGAACCGCCGCTCACTTACTGAATCACGGCTCCCGCGGTCTTCAAAAGGGCGGCCCGCTCCTGAGCGCTCAGGAGCGAGCCGCATCTTTTGAAGAGCGAGGGAGCCGTGGCGAAAAGAGCGGCTGGCTCGTGACATGGCCTCCGAGATGGCGGGCGCGCGGCGGGTTTTTCTCCGGCCGTCCCAATCGCACGGAGAGAGCGTATTTCCCGAGGTGGCGTGGCGCGGTCTTTTCTCCGCACCGCGGCGCACTTACTTGGGATCGGATAAGCTGCCGCGCTGTTGGCGCAGCTTGCATGTGGCGAGGAAAAAAAATGGTTTTGCGCTTTTATTAACCTCGCCCTGATTTGTAAATGTCTGGTCAAGGTGTACGAGAGGCCAAGTAAATGCCGGGGCCTATCGATTCTCAAATGGGCTTTTTTTGTTTTTGCTGTAGATTTGCGCCGCCTTTACTAGAGCACTTAGAAAAGCGATGCCTCTGCAAGAGATCCGTGTGTGCTAGAAATTTACTACACTTCAAAATTTGCGGGCTGTATATTATGGGGGCGCTAGCGAAGGAGAAGAAAAAAAAAGAACGATGATGAGGCTGGGCGTGATGACGCCCGGGGCTCGCGCTCGCCCTGCCGCTAAAGACCGATCAGTCGTTGCCGGGCCTTCATAAATTAAACGCGTTTTTCTTGTCGCCTACGTGTTCTCTGAGGGCTTCGGCCGACCACTGGCCCCGAGCCCACAATAGATATGTTGATAATGTTGTAAGCTAGATTTAAGGCCTGCGACGGAAGCAGTCCGTTTGGAAGCAGTATCGCAAAAAGCAGGCATCGGTGCTTGCTTCCTTTGTGCATTTTTTCCTTCGGTGTAACAACATATAGCGAAATGAAACACACGTACAGCAGCACTCAAATTTTCCATTAGGAACACTTTGTTTATATTTCCTTTATTAACAACTTGCAGGCACTTCCTTCTATGCGGAATGATTTACAGGAATTGTATAACAGGTGAATGCCGTCACAGCAGCGTAAAGAAGTAAAAAAGTGACATCGGCATAAAGGAAGCATTATCCGCACAGAGTGAAGTGGCAGATTGTGGCCTTCATGCAGTCAATATACATAGTAAAACTGAAGCGAAAATTAAGATAATACAACTAAAATGTAAACTAAAAATAGGAACTATGCACAGAACGAAGCACAACGAATCTACGCAGTAAATACTACATGAAGATTACGGCACCACAAAGTAGCTGCCCAAACGCGACAAAAATCATGTATGATGGCTTCATTGGGATAACATCTTAGTCTGGAAAGCATTCCCTTACTCACGAGACAGCGTTGAACTATTGTCCGATGTGTCAATATAACCTATACACGAAGCACTTTGCGATGCAGGGGCTTTGACATAAGCTTTTTACAGTAGGCTGCCCTGTCTGTAAGAGTGGTGCCTATGTTCGCGACAGGTATTCTTACATATTTGTCAATTACAGTAGACACTGTACATTCTACGTGTTCCTCTCTGGCCGGGCAGATATTCCGGCAAAGTTACTTATCATCTTACTTCAGTGACATCACGAGGGCACTCAGTTATCTAGAGCGTAACCGTGCTTCGCTTGAGCAACTCATAAATATGCGTACGCGATCAAATAGTAAAACGATGTGTCACGATAGTAGGGGAATATCATTCAACGACGAAACTGAGCCCAGTTTTCACCCATACACGTCTCCAGAAAGGAAGAATGCTAGAACGCCCCTGTATATTTCTCAAATCAAGGTATTTCGCGCCGAGACAAAACGGACCGTAATGAAAAAAAGTAACACTACCACAGACGAATTGATACCGCCTTACAATAATTTATATCTGGAAAATTCAGCAGTTGCCGTGCTTTTCTCCGTAAATTGGACCAAAATAAATGCAGTAACAGAAAAAAAAAATACTTGCCTTCAGTGCATACAGAAGATCCTGGCGGCAATGCTTGCTCGTACGCAGAAAAAAAAATGTCACAGTTTCGCCCTAAGGGCGAAGCAATGAATGCGATAGCAACACAGCAATGTAATACGAAGTAAGGTGAGCGGCTTTGGTAGCAACAACACGCAGAACTGTTGTCGACGCCATCGGCGTTTTGCCTGCGTTAGCTCAAAATGCGTGCGGCGTTGGTGACTGTTGCTGGAGCCTCTGATATAAATAGGCACTTGGTGCCGCAGCTAAACGTCGCCTCCCTTCCCTCCCCCTCCCCCACGGCCTCTCGCGTGTCCGAAGAAGGCGCGTTTGCTCTACATATATGGTGATTGTAAAGGAGAAAAGAGACGCCTACTTCTGCAGCCCTTAAGCGAGCACGGCGCAGAACGCGCGTTTGTTCTCCGCCGTGCGTTCACTCCCCGTGAAAGACGCGCCCCTCGCGCCCTTTCACTCGCACATACAGCGTTCGGCGCGCGGCGACGATTTCATCTCCAAATGACGTCATACGGAACCTCACGGCGACGGCGACGGCGACGGCGACGCCGACGGCAGAAATCTGCTTTTGAGTGTCCATATAATTGCTATCGCAATAAAAAACATGCGCACGCTGTAATCCCGCGCGCTCTGCTTTCTGCCGCGGTCTCCGCTGCCGCCGGAATCCCAAGTGAGTGCGCCATCTCGCGGTAGCCGGGCGCGCGACGCGCTGTTCGTATTTTTGCTGGGGAGCGCGGCGATTGGGACGGCCAGAGAGAAACGCGCGCGCGCCGCCATCTCGGAGGCCATGCTCCTGAGCGCTCAGGAGCGAGCCGGATCTTTTGAGCCGCTCTTTTGAAGAGCGAGGGAGCGGTGGTTCAGTAAGTGAGCGGCGGTTCTTTGGTTCTTTCGTTCTTCAGGCGAGGGGGTGAAGGCGACTCTTGCGAGGATGGGCGGGAGGGCAGTTGCTTTCTTGAACCGCTAATAGATGGCGCGGAAGTCTCACCCAGCATAAAACCCCTATATATAAAAAGTAGCGCCATACACTTCCCTCCTCCTCCGTTCCACTACCGCGCTCGGCGCGACCAGCGCGATCGAGGCGCGATATCGACAGTGGCACCGCCTGTGTCGGGCCTGCCGTGGCAGACGACAGCTAACGCGCTACCAGAGGAAATCCGAGGAAAACTTCGATCGCGCCCTGCGGAGAAGTTTTTGAGTCGCGATTTTGCTTCGTCAGTCAGTAACTGGTCTTAATAATGCTGTTTTGGAAGTAGCAACGCGACGATGCGAGACGGCGCAAATATCAAGTGTGCAGCAAGCGTTTGCGCACGCCGGATGGTAAACAAAAAGAGCCTTTTGCCATCGCCTTGTCGGTTGCGGCAACTTAAGGCGCAGCAGCATGCTATCACAACGAAGTTCTTGTCCCTAACATGTTTGATCCGTTTGTGCGTACAGCACTTTCGTCGCACAGGCCCGAGAATGACAGTCGGAGCGCGCTGGAAAGAAAAAAAAATATAGACGATTTGCAGCAGCCGGTTTGTGCAACTGAAATCAGATGGCGCCACCGGAGCGCCGCGCGTGTTGGACATCTCTGGCCTTGGGCGCGCAAACGAAACTACCATTGCTTAGTCGCGAAAGCGTAGCCAGCGACGTTTAACAAGCGCAGTTTGTCAAACGTCGAACAATATTCTGCTCCATGTGGAGATTAAGAGGGAAAACGTGTGCTGTGGTCGAATGCAAAAACTGTGATGGCGACATTAAGCTGTGGAACACGTCGGTGTGTGAAATACACGCGCCACAGCTGCATCAAGACTACCCGTGCCCGAGGCCGTTTTCCATGCACCGATTTCCTCAAGGAGAGAAAAACAAGCTCACCCGACAATGCTGGATAACGAACCTACAGACAAAGAACCTCAATTAAGGCACATCGGCAAGAGTAAGTGGCAGGTCATAGTACCGAATAAGCGAACGCGCTCGGCTTGCGCAATAGTGTATAAACTTTTCCCATCTTGCGCTTGCTGTGCATTAAGGTCACCGTGCGGTATTTCAGTGGCAGAACACAAGCATTAGCGATATCGTATTGGAACAGTCACCTGCTATCAGTGATGCTTATCCTTAAGCGAAATTACACGCCAAGTGCGTATATGCGCCGGGATCGGTGCCAATTAAGGCGTACTAGTTGTCCCGGTGAGAACCCCTGCAGAAAAGATTGGAAAAATGCTATCTGAATCGCATTTTTAAATCGTTAAGTTTGACGAATTCCTGCCTGCGCGTCTGATTTTACATATGTTGGTTTCGCTGCTGTATCGGATGCACGGTGTGATCAGAACGTAGATCTGGCGTTGTTTGTGGCCAGCAACAGGTGCCCGAAAGCTAGCTGTGTTGACGCTGTTGCACAAAATTATTGTTTCAAACAACGTTGGTTGCGTGTTTATCGTAAAGTGATATACAATAATGTCACAATTTCGTGATGTCAAGAGAAACCATGAAAATAAAAGTAAATAATTTCAAACTCACCAGTTTGACATTATTTGATTAGCTGCGTTTCAACGTAGTGGTAACTACAAATCAGCTGTTTCCTTCTGCCTTGTGTCTTTCAATGTTCCCCCAAAGCGCATGCTGAATCAATATATTATTTACTTTAATTTTCATCGTCTCTTTTGACATCGCGAAACTGTGGCATTATTTGACACTATGAAATTATGACATTATTTGTGATTACGGAAAAGACATTGGCAGCACATTGCTATTGCCTTTTTTTGTCACATTTGTGGCAGTTTGCGATAAGAACTGCATGCGTTACCCATGTGCGTGCTTTTTATTTATGTGGACACCTTTATTCTTACGTCCAAATAAAAGCAAACCATTGTAACTATTACATGAATCACCCTTTCTTTCAGGTATGTTCTATTCACTTTGTTGATGGGCGTCCAACCAAGGACTATCCCTACCCAACACTGCAGCTTGGAACACATGCAGCTTTATGCTACAGATGCCATCCTTGGATTGACACAAAACTTTCCCAACATTGCCACTGTGAAAAAGGTTGATGCCCTCTGCAAACCCCTGTAGTCCGGTGTAGGCTTCCCATCTTGGTCGATTGCCTTGACCATGTAGTCGTAGACAACTGAAATAGGGTAGAAACATTTGTATGTACTGCGAGAATGAAAAAAAAATGCAATGAATGAAAGCAGATTTTTTATTTACTCCTCAAGACATCTGCAGATGTTTGAAAGAACTAAAATAACAGGATATAGATACAGTCTGATATTAAACTGATCGTTTGGATTTATAAATTATAGTTTTGGAGTTTCAATAATTAATACATCTTTTATTACTAAGCTGGTGCTGCTCTCCTATGAAGAGTTTGAAAAGTTGAAACGGGAGCTCTCATTTATAAAACGCTTGAGTTACAGCTAGCCAAAGTTATGCCCCTGTCACATGGCCACTTTCGATCGCGATCGAGCCTCGATCCGGCTCGGACTTTCGATTGCAATCGAAAATGATCGCTACTACACAGTCCAAGGATCAGGATCGTGTTGTTTGGGCTCTAACGCTTTAAGTGTAACTAAGTCCGAAGCAAATAATAAACGTGCCTAATAGGTAGTAAAGGTACGTACAAATCAATTTTCAGAAAAATTCCTTTCTCATTCGGTATTTTAGGTACACGACGTGCCACATCCGCCGATTCTGATTGTTTGCAAATATCTCAGAACTACGTGCATGGCGTCGACGCAGCACACAGATTTTCAAAATCATACGCGCATAAAAAATAAAACGGCCTTTTTAGACGGATCTCTTTTTTCGTTGTACCTCGTTTTCTGTCACACTGAGCTAGAAGCTGCTTACGTCGGTCTCCGATCGAAATCGGACACTTCGATTACGATTTGCGGATCACGACCGACTGGATTCGGATGGAGGCTCAATTGCGATCGAACGTGCCCGTGTGACAGGGGTTTTACTATGAAACAACACCCGTTCGGGGGCATTCAGTGAGTACATCCAACAAACACAATCTGCCGCTCCCAAGTCAACTACGCGAAACTATTGCGTGCCCGCCGCACGGGCGAATTCTACAGAGATCAGTGCACCAGTATCGAGGCAAACGCTTACCTCAACGTATGTGGGAAGCTAAAATACCAGCGAGCGAGAGGTCAACACACAAGCGGACACGGATTTTTCACTCAGCGCTCAAGCATACACATTCGAGGCCGTCAAGCAAAGCGCGAGAGGCTGGGCAACCACTTCAAACAGCTCAGATCGTAGCTTAAGTACGCCGCACTAACCACAAAAAGAAAAAGAACTAGCGAACTGACGTGAACGCCGCACAAGAAGCCTCCATGAGCTCGAATCGCTCGGCGCGAACAAGCGACGCGCATGCACGATGATCGAGCGCTAGAGCGTTCCGGCGCGAGCACATACAACGTTAAAATGACAAACAATGGCTCACTTACATGATCGTTGAACCATGGGCCAGAGCTTTGTGTCGTCGATCCAGCCGCTGTCCATCGGTGGACCCGAAACAACGCCGCTTGCCGCACCGTCGCCCACGACTACAGCAGTACGGCTCCTTCGCTGGCCTTCAACCTAAGGCCAGTCATGCCGGCGCAATCACGTTATCAAACATGGCCGCGCCCGTGCGCCGCTGCTGAAAACCGTCTATACAAAAGCGCAACGCGTGCTTCCACGTGACATGGATTGGCCAATGGGGGAGCGGAGGAGGCTGGGGCGACATGAGGCAGCGAGGAGGAAACGCCGGGGTGAGCGCGGTGGCGGCAAGATCTAAGAATGGCGCTACTTTTTATGTCATCATCATCATCATCATCAGCCTATATTTTATGTCCACTGCAGGACGAAGGCCTCTCCCTGCGATCTCCAATTACCCCTGTCTTGCGCTAGCGTATTCCAACTTGCGCCTGCAAATTTCCTAACTTCATCATCCCATCTGGTTTTCTGCCGACCTCGACTGTGCTTTCCTTCTCTTGGTATCCATTCTGTAACCCTAATGGTCTACCGGTTATCCATCCTACGCATTACATGGCTTGCCCAGCTCCATTTCTTCCGCTTAATGTCAACTAGAATATCGGCTATCCCCGTTTGTTCTCTGATCCACACCGCTCTCTTCCTGTCTCTTAACGTTAGTCCTAAGATGTTTCGTTCCATCGCTCTTTGTGCGGTCCTTAACTTGTCCTCGAGCTTCTTTGTTAACCTCCAAGTTTCTGCCCCATATGTTAGCACCAGTAGAATGCAATGATTGTACACTTATCTTTTCAACGACAGTGGTAAGCTCCCAGTCAGGATTTGGTAATGCCTGCCGTATGCACTCCAACCCAATTTTATTGTTCTCTAAATTTCTTTCTCGTGATCAGGGTCCCCTGTGAGTAATTGACCTAGATAAACGTACTCCTCTACAGACTCTAGAGGCTGACTGGCGATCCTGAATTCTTGTTCCCTTGCCAGGCTATTGAACATTATCTTTGTCTTCTGCATATTCATCTTCAACCCAATTCTTACACTTTCTCGATTAAGGTCCTCAATCATTTGTTGTAATTCGTCTCCGTTGTTGCTGAATAGGACAATGTCATCTGCAAACCGAAGGTTGCTGAGATATTCGCCGTTGATCCTCACTCCTAAGCCTTCCCAGTCTAATAGCTTGAATACTTCTTCTAAGCATGCAGTAAATAGCATTGGAGAGATTGTGTCTCCTTGCCTGAACCCTTTCTTGATAGGTAACTTTCTACTTTTCTTGTGGAGAACCAAGGTAGCTGTGCAATCCTTGTAGATGTTTGCTAAGATATTCACGTATGCCTCCTGTACTCCTTGATTACGCAATGCCTCTATGACTGCTGGTATCTCTACTGAATCAAATGCCTTTTATATATAGGGGCTTTAACCCAGCAGGAGACCCGGCTCTGACGGAGCGCATCGGCGCGGCTCTCTGAACGCGAGAGAACCGGCTCCCTTTCCCCAAAAGAACTGCCGCTCATTTTTACTGAACGACCGCTCACTCGCTCTTTAAAAAGATCCGCTCACAAGATCCGGCTCGCTGCTGAGCGACCCATCTATAGTCAGCATTGCAACGCGGTGGAACGCGGTGTCGGCATTGAAACGCTTTGTCGGTGTTGCAAGCTATGCTATGCAACGCGCAGTGACAGCCGTAAGTCTGAGTCGCGAGAAAAGAAATTATCATCATCATGAGTAATCAGATGAAAAGTTCGCGTGCACTTCCGGAAAATGCTGGGCTGCGATCACCCCGCTTCGCTGTTTCAAGCGTAGAGCGGCCGAGTGCAAGGTTAAGCGTTTTTTTCGATTAATTTATCATCCTTCGGTAACCGATGGGTCCCAGTCATACCTCGCTCACTTCGACTCCAAGTATTAGAAGTATTTCACGATGAAGCGAAAGCTGGCCACTTCAGCTTACACAAGACTTACGACCGCATCGAGACGCGCTGTTTCTGGCCGGGCCTTTCCACCTCTGTCGCCATATACGTTGGCTCCTGCGCATCATGCAAACACAGAAAACGCTCGACATTCCTTCCAGCCGGTCCCTTGCAGCCTCTACCATGGCCGTCCACCCCCTTCAAAATTCTGGGCATAAACTTATATGGACCCCTCCCACTCACGCCCGCTCGCCACCGATAGATTGTTACCGCAGTGGATCATCTAACGCGCTACGCTGAGACAGCAGCTCTTCGCTCTGCTACTGCCTCCGAAGTCGCCGGGTTTTTCGTTCACGGTATCGTATTGCGCAACGGCACACCTCGTGTCCTCCTGAGTGACCGTGGCAAGACCTTCAATTCGCATGTGCTTCGTGAAATCCTCCAAACCTCTGACACTGCCCATTAGACCACATCAGCGTACCATCCAAAACAAATGGTCTTACAGAGCGTTTTAATCGAACTTTGTCCGACATGATGTCTATGTATGTTCGACCTGATCACACCAACTGGGACACCTTTCTACCTTTCGTGACGTTTGCTTACAATACTGCCGTCCAACGCACAACTAATTGCAGTCCATACTTCCTTGTGTACGGTTGTGCGCTGTCTTTCGTCTCGGACACTACACTCCTTTCAGCACTTGCTGCTGCATCCGCGTCTCTTGCTGAAAGATTTGATGCTGAAATCGCCCGCTGCCGTCAAATTTCCCGCGCCAACACCGCTACCATTCAGAACAAAAGAAAAATACACTCTCATGCGACGCGTCGCGTTGCTTCGTTCCGCTCAAGCGACGAAGTTCTTTTGTGCACACCTGTTCACACACCGGGGCTCTGTGAAAAATTTCTCCACAGATATCTCGGCCCCTACACCGTTTTGCAAAGAACCTCTGCCGTTAACTACCGCGTCACTCCTGTCAGCTCAGCTACTGACCGCCGCCGCCGAACTACGGAAATCGTTCAAGTATCTCACCTGAAACGCTACATTCACCGTACCTACCCTTTCCAGCTTGCGGTCTTGCTGACCGCTTTCCTGAAGGGGGGGAAGCTAGTGTGAGCGCATTTTGTGCATATCGTCATCGTCATCTGTACACATGACTCATCATCTTGTGTGAGCGCTATTTGCGCATATCGTCTTCGTCAATTTTATACATGCGGCTCATAATCATCTTTTGGCTCGTTATGTGCTTCGGCTCTGACTCGGGCGGCTGCTCAGAAATAAAGGCATCACATCGGTCGACGTCTCACAATATAATAAAGCGAAGTTTTCTTTGTTTTACTGATTGGTCTGTCAGCGCCGAAAACGCACTGCAGGGCAGCCAACTTAAAAATGGAACTATATGCGCTTCTGCGCACACAATAGAACAATGGCTGTGCATCTGCGCACACAATAGACCAACGGCGCACGACATACTGTCATGACACAGATGACGGCGGTAGACGAGAACGAAGTAGAAGTAGATGGAGGAGCGGTCAAAACCGCACGAGCGCTCTAGGCACGCGAACCGACGTGTAATCCGTGAGGGAGAAACAGTGAAGCAGCATTATCGACGTGGCTCTCGGACTGGAAGGTCGCTTCGTCAGCTACGCTCTGACGATGGGAGGGCGGAGAGCCCGGCCACGAAGCTCGTGACGCTGGCAAGGCCCAGGCGTTGCTGTGGACCTCGGAGACGTCCGGGCGAGGCTCCTGGTACCGGCTGCTGCTGCTCACTGTGGTTCCGGTCCTCTTCGCAAGAATCTCATTTCCTCGGCCGAGCCAGATCGACCGATAATACCCAGGACACCGGGTCGCCATGCAGATCGACGGAGGGCGAAGAACGCTTCGTTATACCTAACCAGGCAATTGACACGTCAGCGGCGGCTACTGGGGCACCAGCCACGTACTCGGTCAGGTCGACGCAACCGCGAGTCGTCGGCATTTACGGCATTAGCGACACCCCGAACGAACACGACGTGGACTTGACGAGAAGAGCTTCGAACCGACGGCCCGTAAGAACCCGCATCTCTGCATTGCTGCGCAGTTAGGCTGAGTCTAGGGCGGCCAGACTTTGATGTGGGTGAGGGCTAGGACTGACTTAGAGACCTTAAGGCGGAGCTAGGCTCCGAGACCGAGATAGAGTGTATAGTCATTCTTGTGTTTTGTATTTTAGTATTGTGTGAGCATTTTTGTAGAGTGATGGCTTAATTTTTGTGTGCCTTACGCTTTTCTCGATCCTGTTCATATTAAATCCTTGTTTGCTGTGCTGCCAGTCGTATCTCTTCTCCATCGCGGGTAACACCTGCGTGCAAACCTTCTTCACCCAAGTAGAGGTGACAAATTGGCGAGCTTGCCAAAATCCGTTCCAGGATTTATTCCAGGATCCGTCCCGGATTCTATTTTGGCCTAGTCACCGATAGTAGGGAGTAGCAGAGATGGAGTGGGAACATTTAGCGACGATAGCGAAGGATTTTAATATGTAGAAGGATTAGGCGATGACATTTTTTGAGTACACGCAACACGAGAAGGAAAACAGCACAAGAGCGAAGAAGAAATTCTTGAGCTTAAGATAAAACTAGCGGAGATGGGCGCGGACTCTTGTGACGGCACGAGTTCAACCAGATCGGCGTCATCCGACTCGACTTCGCCAAGGCCAAAACAGATTTCCCCCAGGAAATTGATGGCTCCGAATGATGAGCTTAGAGATGATTTAGATTCGTATTTGCATCACTTTGAGCGAATAGCGGTCAGGCAAGGTTGGGCAAGGAATGAGTGGGCTAGCGCCTTAGCCTGTGTCTAGTAGGTGAGGCTTTAAGTGTGTTTGGACGGATGCCCATTGTAGAGAGTCTAGACTATGATAAGGTGAAGAACACTATATTGCAAAGATTCCGGTTAACCGGTAAGGGTTACCGCGAAAAGTTCAGGTCATTTAAGCCGCAAGACGCGGAAACTGGAAAACAGTTTGCATGTAGATTGACCAACTACTTTGAAAGATGTATGGAGTTATCGGAGACCAACAAGACGTATGAAGGGGTGCGGGACAAGGTCATAGCAGAACAATTTCTCGCCAGATGCAGCGACAGGTTGGCGATATTCCTCAAGGAGAGGAAATTAAAAACAGTAGAGGAGACAGCCGCGCATTCAGATCATTTCGTAGAGGCGTAGGGACTAAGAAATATAGGAAAGAGGGACAAGGACGCGCCGATGGCAGCAGTAGGGGAGACGAGGAATCGGGCTCCAATGAACAGGCAAGGGACACCAAAAATATGTTTCCTTGTAACCGGCTGGGACATATAACAATGAACTGCCGGGTGAGGGATAATCGACGTGGTCTTTGCCAGCTATGTCAAAAGAGAGGTTATAGGGCGGACGAATTCAGATCATGATACGTGGACAAAGCAGCATGTATGATGAAATGTAAAGAGGATGGGCCGCGAGAAAAGAACATGCCCGTGGTGGAGGGAGAAGTACAAGGACACAGGGCCACAGTACTGAGAGGGACGGGGGCGAACACCGTCTTAGTCAGGGAGAGTCTGGTGCCATCCGAGAAAATGACCGACTACTTCAAACCAGTCATATTGGCGGACAGGCCCATTAAGTATTTACCAGACGCGCAAGTTCAAGTATCGACACCATTTTTACGGCTACTTCAACCCAGTCATATTGGCGAACAGGCCCTTTAAGTATTTACCAGAAGCGCGAGTTCAAGTATCGACACCATTTTTTCCGGGATTTGTCACAGCGAGGTGTCTAGAAGGTCCTCTGTAGGACCTGAATTTGGGGAATGTATCAGGGGTAAGAAGGGCGGATGGCCCAGACCTTAACCGGAAGAGAACAGAGGAGGTAGAGAAGGGGTAAAAGCCAGAAGCGCTAGAAGAGGAGACACCTGAGGTGGAGGTAGCGGCGGCAGTACAAAAGCGAGCTAGGAGTAAGAATAGCAAACCATTAACACCATTGCAGGTCACGAACATTAAGGGGTTGAGCATAACGGCGGCTGAATTAAGGAATTACAGGGGAAAGACGAGTCGTTACAGAAGTGCGTACAGAAGATAGGAGAAGTGGTACGAAGCAAAGGAAGTCGAAACGTGGTGCAGTTTTTAAAAAAAGAAGGATTTATTATACCGGAGGTGTGTGTTCCATTCGGGAAGATAGGTGCAGCAGTTGATGGTCGCCAAGGGGTTGAGAAAGACAGTAATGAAGATAGGGCATGACAGTGTGATGGCAGGACATCAAGGGATAGGGAGCACGTTGGGGAGGATTGCAGAGGAGTTCTTCTGGATTGGGGTACAGAGCGATGTGAGGACATACGTCAGGTCCTGTGCTGTATGTCAAAAGACGGTGGCGAAGGGTCGTGTAGGAGAGGCACCGCTAGGAAAGTGGTAGGGGCTCTAACTTTCCATTGGAAGTTATGAAGGAGATAAATAGGCTGCTGTCAATAGATCAAAAGCTAACTACCCCATATCACCCAATGGCCAATGGCTTAGCGGTAAGGTTTAACGGGACATTGAAGACAATGATCCGGAGGATGTGTCAGGAGAGGCCAAAAGACTGGGATAGGTACTTGCCAGCACTCTTGTTTGCGCGCCGAGAGGTACCACAAACCAGCATAGGGTTTTCTCCATTCGAGATGATTTATGGCAGAGCAGTCAGAGGGCCGACAACTATTCTTAAAGAGTTGTAGACTAGAGAAGAGCAGGGTAGTGAGGAAAAGACGACCTACACCTACCTATTAGAGCTGAGGAACTGGTTGAAGGAGACATGTACGTTGGGCCATGAGAAGTTAGCACAGGCTAAGAAAATTATGACCGCAAAGCAGTTTCTAGAAGATTAGAAACGAGAGATAAGGTGTTAGTGCTGCTCCCCACAGACCACAATGAGATATTGATGCAGTGGAGGGGACCTTTCACGGTGACGCAGAAGAAGAATGAGTTGGACTATGAAATTGATGCGCAGGGTCATAGAAAGGTGTTTCATATTAACATACAGAAAAAGTATGAAGATAGAGAAGAAACTAGAAAAGGGGAGAATGACGTGAGGGCTAAAGTTTGTATGGTAATCGCAGAGGCAAATGACCACGGCAAGGTACAAACATATCCTGATAAGAAGACTATGAGCGTAGCGAGAGTTAAGTTGAATCCCGCCCTAACAAACACACAAGCGAAAGAACTGAAAGGGCTAATACACAACTCGAAGAAGTATTTTCGGATCTGCCGGGAAGGACAGACGTAGTACAGTGCGGCCTACAGTGTTCCACAGAGGAGCCAGTACATGTAAAGCAATACCCTCTACCTCTAGCAATGCAGGAAAACATTGAGAGGGAGGTCGAAGGGATGTTGAAACAAGGCATCATCGAAAGGGCAAACTCCCCCTATAACGCGCCTCTAGTGGTGGTGAAAAAGGGCAGATGGTTCCAACAGAGTATGCGTGGATTTCAGGCGCCTGAATAACGTGTTAGAAGCTGACGCGCAACCAGTACCGAGAATAGATGTAGTGGTGGCAAGGTGTCACAGACCCCGTGGACGAGGCGCAGACACCGGACCAAATTCCAAAGCCGACTTATCAGCTTCCGAAAATAATCCCACGAAAGCAAGGACAATTAGGAATGGGCCTTCTGGTGCGCCAGCGAACGCCGGTTGCTGTCCAAAGACCGAGTCAGAGACCAGAGTTGTCAAAACACAACAAAATATATTCTTCACACAAGGCAGTTACACACACAATTGCACACTTAGGCTAGACACAATACAATACAATTCAGATGGGTATTAACAAACACAAGAAAATAATTCACGACAAGCACAAGAGTCCAACACGTAAATTACAAAATGAATAGGAACATTAAGTGTCCAATCGTGTTCAGCGTGCTGGTCCTGGAGTCAGATGATCTAGGCGTAGCTCGGGGCAAATCTCGAAGAAGGAACTTGTCCCGGAAATGCAGACGCTCGATGAACTCGTCGACTAGCTTGTCGGGGAATCCCCTTCTTCCGCAGACGCTCGGTCTTCACGTAACATCACTTCACCGGTGCGGACTGAACTCTCTCTCCTGATTCTCGCACGGCGGTTATATAACTTCCACAGGCCTTCTCGAACATTCCTATCGGAGTCGTGATCTGGTAGCATGGCCAACGCCTGGGAAGCTTCTATGCTTTTCTCGTACGTTCGACTGCCACCGTCGCAGTGTTGTCGAGGGGGGGGGGGGCTGATGACTCATGCTGTTGGCGCACGCTCGCGCTGTAGTTCTCTTTCGACTCTCCGGGTGAGAAGGTGTCTCGGCGCGCGCGTGTGCTCTCTTTCTCTCTCTCGTTACCGTCGTCTCGTCCATGCTCTTCTAGACTTCTATAGTCGGATACAACTTTAGAAGACAGCGGCAATTGCCCCTCAAAGGTGGATGCATACGAGCCGGCACGAATAGGCGCGCACTTCAGGTGATGTCATGAGCCGGACGGCCGGTGTCCCCGCCGTCCCCGCCGACGGAGAACATGCCTAACATGGCTGCCCTCGCTTCGAACTGGGCCGAGTCGCGTCAGCTCTGTGCGTCTCCCTTCGTCAGAGTGAATTCGAATTGTTTGTGGTGGTCTGTCATGCCGGAAATATTATTGTGAGCTTACGATGCACAATTTGTGCCGCGTGCGTTTTTTCTGAGCCGTGAGCCGGCGAGGTAAGATTGCAGCGAACATCGGTGACGCTGCGCTGCGCTTTATGTGGAAACAGGATCCCGCGGCCACATACCGCTGCAAAGAAACATCGTACGTGTTTGTTCCGTGGTGTTTTCTTTTGCTCCTAAGTGAAGTTACGACGACGAGAGTTCGCCAAAGTCTGGTGCCTACTGTGAGCGGCGGATGTGTTTGTGTACTGTGCCCCTGCGTTTCTCGTCGGACGTGGTGAAGTGATGGAGCAAAACCATTATCAGGATAAATGAGAAAAGCGTGCGCGGATGAAACCAACCTGCGAGTTTCTCAACAGAAAATATTTGTGAAAGCAACCTCCAACGCAAAGATTCGTTGCTGCCAGCTCAGCGTGCAAACGACCGATCGTTGGGGGCAGTGTGATAAGATTGCCGCGAGTCTAGCAGCGTCGTTCGAGTGTTGTGTAGCACCGTCGATTGATTGCTTTCCACCAATGCTAACAATCTGTGACTAACACGCGCTGCTTGAGCGAATGTCATTGGATTGTTAACGGTCATGCGTTTGGAAGCAGTGTTTGTTTCCTTAATGTCAGCCTGAATACTAATATAAAATTATTACTGATACACTGGTGCCGTTGCAAGGAAGCTTGGCATGAATTCGCGTCGCTGTGTGGCTTAGAACTCTTCGCTCACTGCACGCGCCAGCTGTGACACAATCGCGCATAAGTTGTGCTGCCAGCGCTCTACTTGCTTTCCCACAACACAGGTTTGCGCTTTGTCGTGATATGTCGCTACTAAAAAATTCCCATGACAGTGAAGGCAACAGAGCCAATACGTACATTTTAAAAAAAGTACGACAAAGTAGGCACAGCTGCTTGTGAACTGACTCCTAATAGTTCTGCTCGCGTCTGCGTTAAATGTGTGTGCGTGTTGTCTTGTGCGTTTATGTATACTTGTTATCTTGCCCTTTTTGTATTTTAGATCTTAGTTTTCGTGCTCGCATTTGTGTTCATGTGTGTGAATATGTGAGTTCTTCTGTGCGTGTATGTATTTATTCCTATTTCTATCCTTTTACCTTTGCTTTTGTTCTTGTAAGCATGCTGCAGCCATGAATTTCTTTACAATTCCATTAACTCGTCTCATTCAAAGCACCAAGTCCAGTGAATAGCAGGGCTGGCCTCTTCGATGTCATTAAAGCCATTCTCTCTTGTCTACCTTGCCTCCTCAGTCTGACACCTTGCTTTGTTTTCTCCTACTATTCTGACCTTGCTTCTTGTGCTGTTGCCGCAACGTGATTAAACAACTTGCACCAAAAAAAGTTCTATCAGCTGTGACAACAGAAACATTGACAGATACAAAATGTTAAAAGCATCACGTGGCTTGCACAGTTACTTCGTTTCTTACCCCTGTTAATGTGTTTATGCACCAGTGCATACGGTAGCTTGCCAGAAGTGCACATGAAAAGGTGCCATATTGTGAAACAGCACCTTGCTATGTTGTTGCATTCAGTCTTAATAAACAGATGGTTTTGCTGCCCGTCACATGTGGTGGTACACATATATAACATTGTGCAGTGGGGTATCATTTCCTGTCTTGACGCTTTCATCATTACAAATGCAGTTTTCTAGTGGATGGAGTCCAGCAAAGCAGTGCTGTGAGAGCTTTTGCAACATTCACCATTTATTACTTCCCCAATACCACTGTCTGAATCTGTCCGTCACTTTGCCTACGGATTGTAATAAACAAAGTGACTCACTAAAACACGTTCAACTTCGCTGAGCATTTTCTTGTACGTAAATATGACAAAAAATGCTAGCAAAGTTAATCACGTTAATAATTGTGCTTGCATTCGCATTACTTGCCCGAGTCATATTAATAAATAAAAAAATGGCTATGACAACACTTCAATTTTCAGTGCAGACTGCTAACGGAACCATAACGCGTGCTCCGACTCTTGCTATTTCACTATGGGGCGCATCAAACTCGACGGTGGCTGCCTGAATGAGCATTTTGGGCCTCACTAAGCTAATGATGTCTTATATTTGTTCTCTTATTCGCATTACTTGTGTGAGCCAGATAACAAAATAAACATTGCAACCACATGAATGTGCTTTGGCATTCAAGCTGCTGACAGTGGCTGTCAGTTTCGTGTTGTCTGCTGCTATTTCACCACCACTCGCTATGACATGACTGTGATTACCAGTGCAGACTGCTAACAGAACCATAAAGCGTGCTCTGACTCCTGCTATTTCACTATGGGGCGCGTCAAACGCGACGGTGGCTGCCTGAATGAGCATTTTGGGCCTCACTTAGCTAATGATGTCTGATATTTGTTCTCTTATTCGCATTACTTGTGTGAGCCAGATAACAAAATAAACAATGCAACCACATGAATGTGATTTGGCATTCAAGCTGCTGACAGTGGCTGTCAGTTTCGTGGTGTCGGCTGCTATTTCACCACCACTCGCTATGACATGACTGTGATTACCAGTGCAGACTGCTAACAGAACCATAAAGCGTGCTCCGACTCCTGCTATTTCACTGTGGGGCGCGTCAAACTCGAGGGTGGCTGCCTGAATGAGCATTTTAGGCCTCACTAAGCTAATTATGTCTTATATTTGTTGTCTTATTCGCATTACTTGTGTGAGCCAGATAACAAAATAAACAATGCAACCACATGAATGTGCTTTGGCATTCAAGCTGCTGACAGGGGCTGTCAGTTTCGTGTTGTCTGCTGCTATTTCACCACCACTCACTATGACATGACTGATTTCCAGTGCAGACTGCTAACCGAACCATAAAGCGTGCTCCGACTCTTGCTATTTCACTATGGGGTGTGTCAAACTCAACGGTGGCTGCTTGAATGAGCATTTTGGGCCTCACTTAGCTAATGATGTCTTATATTTGTTCTCTTATTCGAATTACTTGTGTGAGCCAGATAACAAAATAAATATTGCAACCACATCAATGTGCTTTGGCATTCAAGCTGCTGACAGTGGCTGTCAGTTTCGTGTTGTCTGCTGCTATTTCACCACCACTCGCTATGACATGACTGTGATTACCAGTGCAGACTGCTAACAGAACCATAAAGCGTGCTCTGACTCCTGCTATTTCACTATGGGGCGCGTCAAACTCGAGGGTGGCTGCCTGAATGAGCCTTTTGCGCCTCACTAAGCTATTGATGTCTTATATTTGTTCTCTTATTCGCCTTACTTGTATGAGCCAGATAGCAAAATAAACATTGCAACCACATGAATGTGCTTTGGCATTCAAGCTGCTGACAGTGGCTGTCAGTTTCGTGTTTTCAGCTGCTATTTCACCACCACTCACTATGACATGACTGATTTCCTGTGCAGGCTGCTAACAGAACCATAAAGCGTGCTCTGACTACTTCCATTTCACTATGGGGCGCGTCAAACTCGACGGTGGCTGCCTGAATGAGCATTTTGGGCCTCACTTAGCTAATGATGTCTTATATTTGTTCTCTTATTCGCATTACTTGTGTGAGCCAGATAACAAAAAAAGGCAACCACATGAATGTGCTTTGGCATTCAAGCTGCTGACAGTGGCTGTCAGTTTCGTGTTGTCGACTGCTATTTCACCACCACTCGCTATGACATGACTGTGATTTGCAGTGCAGACTGCTAACAGAACCATAAAGCGTGCTATGACTACTGCTATTTCACTATGGGGCGCGTCAAACTCGACGGTGGCTGCCCGAATGAGCATTTTGAGCCCGCCAACGATAATCAGGGTTAACAATATTGTTTCAATTCACATATGCCAGTATTTAAATGTGTTTCTATGCCACTTCTTAAATCGAGCACAATGTGTGCAGGACGTTGCTTATCAGAATTGAGCTTCTATTATAAGGAATATGCCATAAATGGAACTGCTTATTTATTTGAGAGGTCACGGAATGGATGGTTGGCTGTTGCGAACCCACCGGCAAAATTTTGATAGCCCTAATAAGGGCTGTTCTTTTGTTAATAAGAAGCCTTTATGCTTCGTCGAGTGGCTCAATGCCAGACAGCTCGCAGTCGGAGTCGCTTTCTTCAGTGTCATCTTCACCCAGCTGCATGATGATGGGTTGAATGTGCTCACTCCCAGACGTGTAAAGTCTGAACTTTGCCTCCAAGTCCATCACATGCTCAATGCTCTTCCTCCAGATCACATGCTGAATGCTCTTCCTCCAGTCTTCCGGCGTTACCTGCTTGATTTTATCCCTCAAGATGACGTCAACCGTGGACAGCTTGATGTCTCTGTTGTCCGCAGCGATGCCATTTTCGACCTTGGCCCACACAAGTTCAATGGGATTAAATTCGCAGTGGTACGGCGGGAGCCTGAGTACAATGCAACCGACCCTTATAGCTGTGTTGTCTATGATGTAGCTCAGAAAGCGTGACTTTACAGATGCCACCAGCTCAAGCAGCTGCTTCTTTATCATCCTTTCACCGTAGGTGATGTTCTTGCTTGTGAGCCACTCCTGTATCTTTTCCTTCTTCCAGGCCGTCGTCGGCAATTTCTCTTCTCGCCGGCTATGGTAAGGTGCATTGTCTAAAACAATGACACTACCAGCCCTCAAAGCGATTGCCATCCATTTCTTCGTGGTAGTCGCCTGTCTTTTGGCCTCTGAATACATCCAAGCAGCCGTCGACGAAACCATCCTCGCTGCCGATGTGCGTCACGATCAGGCGCTGACCTTTCCCAGAAGGTTGTTTTAGACCCGTCGTCAGGCCATTTGCTCGAGCGAAGAGGCGTCCGCGCTTCTGCACCACGGTGTCTGTCCACACGATCGACCGAGTGTGTCCCGCCGTCACCCATGTCTCGTCCAGGTAGAATATCTTTCGGCCTTCCGCCCGGTAGCGCTCCACGTCACGGAGGTAGCGATTCCGCCAAGTGGTGATGTCATCCCGGTCGATAAGCAGCGAGTTGCGGCTTCTCTTTTCGTGCTTGAAGCCGATCTCGGCAAGCAGGCGACGCCTTAGTGATGGGGAAACTCGGTAGTTATCTTCTCGACCGTCGGTATCTCGTTGCGGCGAAAGAAATCGTGCACACATGACCTCAGCGCGCACAACGTGAAGCTGTCAAACTTCGCGCTGCGTCTTCTCTTCTCCGCATTGCGTGGGCGCTTTCGCGAGGGTGTCGTCAGTTTGCCACCCGAAAAATGCGAAGCTTTAACTTCCTCCCTCACCCTTAACACAGTCCTTTCGCTGACACCGAGCATGTCGGCGACAAACTTGCTCGTGTCCTCCACGCTGCGTTCAGGCTGCCTGTTACGCCAAAACATGTAGCAGTGGAAGATAATGTTGCGTGAATCGCTGTTCAGGATGTGGCCGCTCTTGTTCTTGCCGAGGCTCCTTGGTGGTGTGGTCATCGAGGCAACACAAGGCTCGTTCGGCAACAAAGGATCGCGTTCCGATGTCAACTCGCTGGGCTCAATGGCTGAAAACTGGCACGGAATGCCACGCACGATCGTGCGCGAACTCACGAGATCGCAGGGTCGCAACCGCGAAAAAAAAGAAAAAAAATATTAATTAAAAATAAGCCCAACACATTAAGAAAATAACGTTGTGCAAACACACAAAAAGTATATATGAATCTTATGTTATTAAGCCAGCGACTGCTACGCCCGGTGCCGTCGATCTTGCTCTGTAGCAGACGACGCACAGCGTTGTAGAAGGCACGGAGTTATTTTTCTCTCGCGATCCGGCATGGGCGGTAGCATTTCCATCATGATAGTTTTACCAAACCACTCGTCAAGATACACAAATCTTATTTATACCGACAAATACGCGTTTTAGAAGCAGTCACAATTTTATGAGCGGGACTATTTCTTGAGTCGCGGCGGAAATGGCTGCTGCGCTTCGGTCAACTGGGCGGGGCCTCCTCCAGTCTTCTAAAGTTGTACCCGACTATAGGCGCCGTTGTTCCCTTGTTTGAGGCGTATGCGCTCTCCCCCTCCGTTGAAGTTGCCGCGGGGCCGGCGTGTTCTTTCGCTGGCTTGCGTGACACGCGTGGCGCGCGCTTGGATTGATCGCTGTTTTGTGACACAAGACAAGGGTAGCAAAGAAGAAATATTTCTCAAAGCTCGACCTGGCAAAAGGGTATTGGAAAATACCGATGGAAGAAACGTCAAAAAGGAAAACTACATTCTCGTGTTCAAAGGAATGATTCCAATTTAGATAGATGCCGTTCGGGCTGAAAACTGCAGCAGCTGTGTTTACGAGGTTGATGAGGCAAGTGTTAAATGGTGTGCCGCATGTCGAGAATTATATTGGTGTCATTCTAGTTGCCACAGACACCTGGGAGGAACATTTACTAGCCCTAGAACAATTATTAGTAAGAATAAATGATGCAGGATTGACAATGAAACCTACCAAATGTGAGTTAGGTTACGCTGTCGTGGAATTCTTAGGGCACAAGTTAGGAATGGGCATGGTCGAACCTGGAGAGGTTACGCTGGAGAAGATTCAAGAGGTGTGTAGACGACGGACTAAGCAACAGGTGCAATCGTTTCTAGGATTGACAGGGTTCTATAGGGAGTACATCCCACGTTACGGTGAAGTGGCAGGCCCTCTGATAGATTTAACAAAGAAGGGGGCGAGCAACATAGTAGAATGGGGAAATAGAGATCAGGAGCCTTTGAGATGTTTAAGAACAGTTTGGCACACCCGCCTGTTCTTCTAGCACCAGATACACAGAAAGGGTTCGTGCTTCGCACAGACGCATCAGACAAGGCGTTAGGAGCAGTACTCTTACGAGAAAAAGAGGAAAAGCTCCATCCCGTGTTCTTTGCTAGTAGGCGACTAAATAATGCTGAACAAAATTGTTCTACAGTAGAAAAGGAATGCCTAGCTCTCGTGAGGGCTGTGAAAAAATTTCACATATCTATTCGGCAAACAATTTCGGGTGCAAACAGACCACCAACCCCTACAGTTTTTGAGTAAAGCAAAGTTGAAAAATGATAGGTTAATGAGATGGAGCCTCACCTTACAAGGATATTGCTTCCATATACAATATATGAAAGGCAGACAGAATGTGGTGGCAGACTTCATGAGTGGGGCAATTGAGAATTGAAATCGCGGAATATAACGCGGACTGGACTAAGGTAGATACATAGGTGTGGTGAATAAAGGGAACTCTTGAACGCGGTGAACAGTGCCTCTGGTGAATTGTGCGGAACAGTGTGGTGTTGTGTTGTGCATTAAGACTTCACATGAACCAGCACCAATGTCCCTACGAAGAGTCACAGTCATCACCTGAAGGCCACAACAACCCCCCCCCCCCCCCCTCTGATCGGGAGCAAGCAGTTTTTTGAAGCACAACACCCTTCAAACAGGGGCCCCTGTCATAATTAAGATGACGGCGGTACACGAGAACGAAGTAGAAGAAGATCGCGGAGCATTCGAAACCGCGCGAGCGCTCGAGGAACGCGAACCGACGTGTAATCCGCGAGGGAGAAGCAGTGAAGCAGCATTATCGACGTGGCTCTCGGACTGAAAGGTCGCTTCGTCAGCTACGCTGTGACGATGGGAGTACGGAGAGCCCGGCCACGAAGCTCGTGACGCTGGCAAGGCCCAGGCGTTGCTGTAGACCTCGGAGACGTCCGGGCGAGGCTCCTGGGACCGGCTGCTGCTGCTCACGGTGGTTCCGGTCCTCTTCGCAAGAATCCCACTTACTCGGCCGAGCCAGATTGACCGATAATCACCAGGACACCGGGTCGCCATGCAGATTGATGGAGGGCGAAGAACGCTTCGTTAAGCCTAACCAGGCAGTTGACACGTCAGCGGCGGCTACTAGGGCACCAGCCACGTACTCGGTCAGGTCGACGGAACCGCGAGTCGTCGGCACTTACGTCATCAGAGACACCCGAACGAATACGACGTGGACTTCACGAGAAGATCTTCGAACCGACGGTCCGTAAGAACCTGCATTTCTGCATTGCTGCGCAGCTAGGCCGAGTCTAGGGTGGCCAGACTTTGATGTGGGTCAGGGCTAGGACTGACTTAGAGACCTTAAGACGGAGCTAGGCTCGGAAACCGAGATGGAGTGTATAGTCATTCTGGAGTTTTGTGTTGTAGTATTGTGTGAGCATTTTTGTTGAGTGATGGCTTTAGTTTTGTGTGCCTTACGCTTTTCTCGATCCTGTTCATATTAAATCATTGTTTGCTGTGCTGCCAGTCGTATCTCTTCTCCATCGCGGGTAACACCTGCGTGCAACCCTTCTGCTCCCAAGTGGAGGTGACACATACGTATCGTAGAATACTACAGTTTACATTCGCAGTTGTACCGATAAGAGCAATCGGAACTGCAACACCACGCTACCCAGACGAACTGTAAATAGAGAGTTTTAGATTAGGGGGACGCAAGCGTTGGGTCCCGCTAGCGCTTGCGTCCCCCTAATCTAAAACTCTCTAATATCTGCATTGCATTGCGCGCGTCACGCAATGCATTCCCGGCCATCACCACGGGTAGGCCGCGGGTGCACCGCACGGCAGAAGAGGCTGCCGTACGCGAACGTAAACGTGAGCGCGACCGTGCCCATAAAGCCGATCCCGTGTAACGGCAACGACAGAGCCTCTGAACGTCTACCACAGTGATCACAATGCAATACTGTGCAAGTGTAGAGTCGTCCGTGAAAGTGTGAGTGTGTGCTTGTAATGAAGGGCTACATGATCAGCATTAAAGGTTCTGAAACTTTATGAAATGTGTCTTCATTGAACTTCAACGTTCAAGAAGCACAGTCCTAAACAAGCAATCAAATCACATGTGCATTGCATCGGGTCGCTCAGCATTTGTTTGGTTCGTTGCATGGTCATTGGCTTGGACTTTGATTCAGTTTGCACGGGACAAAGCTTCGCGTTAAACCAACTCTCTTCGAGAAGGAGGCTTTGATCTTTACGTTTAGGCTCCCCTACGGGAGCCTTGCTCACAATGGAACAGGCGGCATAGCTTGCGCCTTTTTTATGTGCGGCTCAAGACATGATTAAGGCATTGGGGATACTTGGATGGCAGATTAACTTCGTTGCGATTAAGAGTGTGCGTCGTGGTTTCGATGTTTAAGGACTCAAGATAAAGACGCGTAGAATGATTTCGTTCCCTGGTGATCACGCTAACCGTACGTGACGTGTTTGCGCAGTGTTTGGCCAGGGCATTCGACGCAACCTGTCGTTCTAGAACGTCATTCCTGTGCTGTTGAATTTTTGTCTTGAAGTTGCCTGTTTTTCCGACGTAGACATAGCTACAGTGCGCACACTGTAATGACGTACACCACACCTAAGCACTTGTCCTTTTCCAAAGGGTCTTTCACACGCACGAGCTCGTGTCTGCGTTTCCGGGATTGAACGTACGCAGCTTGCGCGCCATATGACCGCAGAACGCATGCAAGCGCCTCGCTTACGCCTGGGAGGTATGGTATCGAAGCTAGTTTTTTTTAGGGGATCCAGGGTTGGTGGGTACTGCGTGAGCCAGCTGGCGCCCTACTGAGTCAAAGATTAACTTAGGGTATCCACAAGCCGTCAACTCCCGCCGCACAAGTGCATAATCCATCATGTGGTCTTCCGCAGCTCTGCACACGTTTTTCACCCGATGAGGAAGAGAGCCGACAACAGACCTCTTTTGCGAAGCAGGGTGCACCGATGTGTAGTAGACACTATGCCTATTGGTACGCTCGTAATCAGTGATACCAGGTCAAAAGAAACTACGACTTAGTCAGGGTCGACTCTAGTTGCTTTAATCTTTTCAGTGAAGTCTTACGTGATACCTTGTTTCCGCTTCTCAGCCTGCATCACGCAGCCTCTCCAGTTCTGTGTCGAAGTCGATCTGTTCGCTTTGCTTACCTCGTAAGCGAGCAGACGAATGTATTCATTGCTTCCGCGATTGTATGTTCTGTATTTTGCTAAAGGCCTTCCCCCGACATGCGTCGCCCATGTTCTCTTTAACCCTTTTTGCGACATCGGGACAACCCCTGTCCCACCTGCAAGGCAGTAGCAAAACGACGATTGTGAGAGCTGCGAGAGAGCTATGTTTGCTTGAGACCACTGGCGCCATCTAGGAGAAGTGTGCTCAACTATTTTATGCTTTCTTTTTTTCTACTGGGTGGCGCAAGCATTCCGTGCGTGTTTTAGTTTGTTGCTTTTTTTCGAAGGACGGAGCTGTGCACGCACGATTTTCAAAGAGCAACATCCTTCTTCAAAAATGCCAGGTAAGACGCCCATTGTGTTCTCCGTGCTTCTAAATACGTCAGGCTCATATGAGAAAAATTTTATAGTTCGTACCGTATTGTAAACAATTATGTGTTCGAAAATCTGCAGGCATATGCAAATTCATTAGGCTTAGGCTTTAGAAGCATGGCGTCGTGTGTCGTTCGTGTTCCAATGAAACGTATTCATTCATTATGTATTCCTTCGTCCTTGTAGGGGAACGAAGTCTCACCGCTGAAGAGGCATTAGAGATGTTTTTTAGCCTACCTGACGGTTCGGAAAGTGATGTGTCAAGTGATTCGGGTGACGAGTTTACCGTACCATCAACCTCGGCTTTGGCTCCGATAGAGTCATCGGAAAACGACGAAAACATCGAGCCACCGCCCAAGAAAAGACCCAAGAAGGCATACGCACGAAAAAAGAAACCTAAGAAAGCGCGCGCTAAGCCCATTGATCATGACAGTGACCATGAAGAGGAAGAAGACGATTCCCTATCAACAGGATGGATAGCCGGGCAGCCTTGCGACATTCCAGTGCGCATCGCAGAAAATCCACCCACATACTCGCAAAAACTAAATGTAGACTGCAGCGCATGCGACGCGTTTTCTCTGTACTTCGATGAAGAGGTG
The DNA here is from genome assembly GCF_013339745.2 of Dermacentor silvarum. NCBI lineage: Eukaryota > Metazoa > Arthropoda > Arachnida > Ixodida > Ixodidae > Dermacentor > Dermacentor silvarum. The sequence continues at coordinate 151,457,434 of NC_051161.1, forward strand.
TGGAAGATGATTGTTGAGGAAACAAACCTCTATGCTCTTCAAAGAATGATGCCAAACTGGCGCACGCTGACAGTGAGCGAGCTCAAGGCTTACATAGGGATGCTCATTCTAATGAGCATTCATAACTTGCCTCAAGTTTATCTGTATTGGAGTTCAGACAAGTTTTTCAATGTTCAAGAAATATCCAATGTAATGTCGTTTAGACGTTTTCAACAGATCACTCGTTGCCTGCATCTAAACGACAATTCAAAGATACCCGATAAGACCTCACCAAATTTTGATAGGTGCTACAGGGTGAGGCCTCTAATGGAAATGCTGAACATCAATTTTCAAAAAGAGTACAAGCCTTCCTCCTACGTCGCTGTCGACGAGTCCATGATTCTGTTCAAGGGTAGATCAGCAATGAAGCAATATATGCCGCTAAAACCAAAAATCAAGCGCGGATATAAAGTGTGGAGTATCGCTGACAGCCAGACTGGTTACCTCTGTAAATTTGACCTCTATCAAGGCCGCACAGAGCGTAGACCCACTGACATGGGACTCGGTGAGCACGTAGTGCTTTCTCTGACAGAAGACGTGGTGGACGCAGGTTCACAAGTTTTCTTCGATAATTTTTTTTCATCAACGAAGCTTCTCCTGCGCCTCCGAGAGCGAGGCGTATTTGCTTGTGGAACGTTCAGATCCAACAAGAAAGATCTGCCCCAAGAGGTGAAGGTTGACAATAAATTCAAGCGTGGATCATTCCTATACAGATCCAAAGGGCCAGTTTCTGTGTACCAGTGGCGGGACTCCAAGAACGTCCATGTGATGTCCAATTATCACGATCCCCAAGAAGCAGCTACGGTGGAAAGGAAGCTGCCTTGTGGGAAAAAAATCCAGGTCACATGCCCCAAGGCTGTGAAAGACTATAATCGGTGGATGGGTGGAGTTGACCGTTTTGATCAAAAAAGAAATGCCTACGTAGTAGATAGGCGGTCAAAAAAAGGATGGCACAGAATTTTTTATTTCATGGTTGATGCTGCCATCGTAAATGCCTTTATTCAGCACGCAGGTGTTCACGATGCTGGCAGCACAGGCTTGCTGCAATTCAAGCTCATTCTTGGGCGACAACTAGTCGCACGGCAGTCCTTCCGCATTGGAAGATCCCAGGCAGACTACCTCAGAAAGAATGGGCGCCACAGTGGTTCTCTGCTAACTGGAGTTCCACACGAAGTCCGTTTTCAAGGAAACAACCACTTCCCAAAATCATCTGACACAAGAAGGAGATGCCGCTGGTGCTCAACCAAGCGCGCCGAAGTGCGCACCAAGCTCATATGCACAGCTTGTGACGTGCCATTATGTATGCAGTGCTTTTCTCCCTTTCATTCATCAAAGTGAGCGTAAAATACCCACGCAACTTTTTTTTGTGCCACCCCCTCGTGATCGTTGGGACACATGCTGTCCCACCTCCCTTTATTCCTTGTCGTGTGCAGCGGGACACACGTTGTCCCACCTTTTGTGCTAAAACCATTGTACGGAGAGTGATGAAAACTGGTCTGACCACCTTCTCTTAGCCTCAATAAAGTGTATTTGGATAAAAAACTAATTTTTTTTTGCGTGTGACCTCATGTCTTATAAAGGGTTAAACCTACACCAATCAACTGTACGAGAGATAGCAGACAAGGGTTGCTTAACTTTACTAATCTTTATGAATGTCGGAATAACGTCGATTCCATGTGTCTCTACGTCCGTAAACAATAGGATGCCAGAATAGAAGCGCCGCGACATAAAAGTCAAATCCAAGCAGCTACTATAGGTCGCGTCTACTATAGGACGCCTTCTTCAATGTACAGGGATGGCTTGTAACATATGACCCCCGACGTTGGAAGTGCCGTATCGGCGCTTAGAGAAGAGAGTGGTTGCTGTTGGAAAAGTAGGGTTTAGGACGGGTGACGTGAACGAATATCACTACGTGTACGGACGACGAAGAGCAAACGTCCACCCGGGTGATCTCGTATGTGTATTCACTGAGCTGGAGGAGAACTTTGTAGGGGCAAGAGTAACGAAACAGAAGCTTCGAATACAGGCCCACGTGGCGGGACGGCGTCCATAGAAGGACCAATCAGCCTGGAGAGGAGTGAGCGGTTCTCTGGTGGCTGTCATAGTGGACCTTTTCAGATATCGGCGAGGCAGAGAGAAGATCCCGTGCAATCTGGTGAGAGGTTTGAGCCCTAGCAGCAGCATCGCGAGCGTACACTCTGTTCGAGCGTCGGCAGCGGATGACAAGAGAGTCTCATAGGGCAGCGTTGGGTGGCGGCCAAACAACAGGTAGAACGGTGAAAAGCCAACGTGGTCGTGGCGGGACGAGTTGTAAGCGAATGACCCATAAGGCAAATTCCTGTCTCAATCACAATGATCTGCGGTAACGTACACCGAGAGCAACCTGCGATTAAAACACTCGGTAAGTCCATTTTTTTGCGAATGGTAGACTGTTGTTAGCTTGTGACCTATGAAACACGAACGAAGGATGTCGTTAACGACTTTTGAAAGAAACGAACGACCGCGATGAGTTAGCAGCTGTCATGAGGCGCCGTGGTGTAGAATAACATTGTGAAGCAGAAAGTCCGCGACGCCAGTGGCCAAGCTTGTTGGCAGTGCCCGGGTGATGGCATACCGTGTGTTGTAGTCAGTAGCCACGGCAATCGACTTGTTCCCCGTGAAAGAAGTAGGGAACGGTCCAACAAGATTGAGGCCCACACGGTAGAACGGGACCGCTGGAATGTCGATAGGCTGAAGTGGACCCACGGGCAACAAGGACGGGCGCTTGCGGCGCATGCAGGACTCACAAGCAGCAACATACCGGCGTACATAACGGTAAAGGCCTGGTCAGAAGAACCAACGCCCTACGCGGTCATACGGGAGGATCCGAGGATTCCGGCTGTTCGATCATGGTGGAGCTGGTGGAGCAGAGTAGAACGGAGGGTCGTAGGTATTACGAGCAGAAGCTAGGGGCCGTCGGAGTTGGTATTGCGACGGTAGAGAATGTTATCACGCAACACGAACAGGTGGAGGGATGGGTTGGAGTAAGTAGCGCGTAGACAATCGATGATGGAACGCAAGTTTGTATCGCTGACCTGTTTATTGCGTATATCACTCAAATCGGAGATGGCGAGGACGCAGCCGTTGGAATCATGGGCGGTGGAGATGGGACGGTACACGGGATGACGTGATGGGGAATAGATGTCCTGGTGCATTGCGCCGGACTTTTGAAGTACATCAAACATGTATTCTTGAAGCTCTAGCAGCACCAGCAACGCGCAGGACTGTTGTCGACGCCGTCCGCATTTTGCTCGCCTCCGCACCGAACGCGCGCGGTGTCCGTGAATGTTGCCGGTGCCTCTGGCGGTGGCTCGGAGATTTTCTATCAGATCAGCACTGGACACTCGTCGAGCAGCGTCGGAAGTCTTTGCCACCTTCTCGCCTTCTATATAAATAAGCTTCTTTTAGATGCGAAGCAGCTTATGGTCGGGGCTATGTCACTCCCTCCCTCCGCCGTGCGGCGTCCACACCCCTACTGCGCATGCGCATCCTCCCCCCTCCTCTCCTTATCTCATCTCCTCTCCTCTCGGCATTCCTCCTGTCCTCTCAGACGCTCCTCTTGTCTCCGGATTGCGCAACGAATGGCAACACCTGCGGCTCCACGTGCGATGATAGCAGAGCGCCGCTTATGTTCCGCTCCGCTCAGATTTCACGCTCTGAGATACTACAGGGAACTGCATAGATTTCGCATTTGATATGCGCGTGTTGCCGAGACGCGAGCGACGCGCTATCAACTCGGCTTCAAAACGACGAAGAGGCCAAGTAGACACGCTGTCACGCTCTGCTCAGTCAGCTTTGTAGCGGAGCGAGGGATGCGGTCTTCGTTCCGCTGACGGTATGAGCGTTGTGCGCAAGCGCAATGGCGTTCCCATTAAGCGGCTGTGTGGCTTTTGCTAACATATGCCGGTGTGAGCGGAGCGTACAGCAAGCGCTCAGCTAAAACACTCTAATGCGAAGCAGCTTAGGTTAGAGGCGCGACGGTAGGCGCCCCAGAGGCACCGGCAACAGTCACCAACGCCGCGCGCGTTCGGTGCGAACGCGGGCAAAACGCCGACGGCGTCGATAACAGTTCTGTGCGTTGCTGGTGCTGCTGCATGTCCAAGTATATACAGCTGATAAAACTACCTTGAGTAGACCCCATGGCTGCTTCGCATACTGCTCAGGGTTCCCCTACGGGAAGATGGTGTAATTTTTTTGTAGATGTGTGCTTACTTGTGCTTAATTAAGCAACTTCTTCATGTGCAACAGATGCACGCTACATTTACAAAGCTTTAGCGCCCAGCGACCAAGTCGTCCAGTCGGGTTTTTGAGGGACGAGAGCCAGCACAGTGCATGGTGGTCCATGAGGACCGAAAAGGTGCGGCCAAACAAGTACTTTCGAAACATTGTCCATTTATTTCAGTAGGTTTATTTCAACTCGACGCATATGTGTGGATTGCCGAACAGTGTCAAACATTACTCACTTGGAAGCTGAGAACGTTTGAAAGACTGGCTCGGAGTACTTCGTCTGTTGGCCGACCTTTCAAAACGCAAACAGCATCTCGGCGGCTCGCAGGCTTGTGCTTAAACACGGACGCGACGTTGTCGGGGTGGTCCGGAAAGCTAGATGGTTCTCCTGCAAACAGAAATCGTTCTTGTCCAATAATTTACCCTTCAGTCCACAATCACCGCAGCTTTATCACACACGCAGAGCGATGACCTAGCTTTATATCCGGGCAAACGTCAGTAGTCGATGCGCAACTAAAACCATTCCGGGCGTTTACATGAACCAGACAGAAGCGGGTCGAGTGGACTTGTCAGGCTGGGATATGTCTGTCGAGGTCCTGAAAACGCGGTCACGTCGGGCTCGGTCATCCCAATTTCTGAGTCGACCCGCTCACGTCGGGTTCATGTAAACGATTTTGTTACATATCTCCCCGCTCACGCTTCGTCTTCGCGGCGGCCGCACCTCGCCCGCGTTATCGTTAGCACCACGCTGTCTGCTTAGGTTCGCGGCACATGTCAACCACTTGCTTGTACACCCCCTGATGAGGGCAATCTCCCTTTGCCCTCATCATTCATCTGATATCACGAAGCTCGAAAAGCAACAACATAGGAAAGGCAATGCTACAAAAGCGGCGATTGTCGACAATGCGCACCGTTTGCCCGAAGTGAATCTTATCAATGCGAGCGCAGGTGGCCTTACCTGATATGAAATGCTCGCTGCAAACGCGCGAGTTAGCTATTGGCTTCCATGTCGATACGTCGACGTTTATTCGGCGCATCGCCTGGACCCACTTTCTTCTTTTCGCTGCGTGTAAAGGAGCTGCAAGGAAGCAAAAAAACCTGACCTTCGGAAGCTTGTTGCTGGCATTTGTGCACTAAAGCCCCTATATATAAAAAAGTAGCGCCATCCACTTCCCTCCTCCTCCGTTCCACTATCGCGCTCGGCGCGACCAGCGCGATCGAGGCGCGATATCGACAGTGGCGCCGCCTGCGTCGGGCCTGCCGTGGCAGACGACAGCTAACGCGCTACCAGAGGAAATCCGAGGAAAACTTCGATCGCGCCCTGCGGAGACGTTTTCGAGGCGCGATTTTGCTTCGTCAGTCAGTAACTGGTCTTAATAATGCCGTTTTGGAAGTAGCAACGCGACGATGTGAGACGGCGCAAATATCAAGTGTGCACCAAGCGTTTGCGCACGCCGGATGGTAAACAAAAAAAGCCTTTTGCCCTCGCCTTGTCGGTTGCGGCAACTTAAGGCGCAGCAGCATGCCATCACAACGAAGTTCTTGTCCCTAACACGTTTGATCCGTTTGTGCGTACAGCACTTTCGTCGCACAGGCCCGAGAATGGCAGTCGGAGCGCGCTGGAAAGAAAAAAAATATACAAAAGCGCGACGCGAACTTCCACGTGACACGGATTGGCCAATGGGGGAGCGGAGGAGGCTGGGGCGACAGGAGGCGGCTAAGAGAGGGCGAGGAGGAAGCACCGGGGCGAGCGCGGAGGCGGCAAGATCTAAGAATGGCGCTACTTTTATAAATATAGGGGTTTTATTGTGCACCCCACAGCGGCGCACCTCTGCGGCATGACAAGAAAGCTCGACAGCGGAGCGGCGAGCGGGCGAGCCGGAGAGCCTAAAAAAAAACATGGCGCTCACGTCCTTCCCGGCGTACTGTGCGCGGCCATCGCCGCGCATGCGCAGAGGATCCCTTTGGAAAAGGTCAATTGCTATCGCAATAAAACGTCAGCAACTGCTTCGGACAGTAATCAGTATGCCAAGCGGCGCATACGCCACGAAAACCAAGTTAAGCCAACTCGTGGGGAACGCTTCTAGAAATTTGAGCGCCACGTTAAAGACATGTGCATTCGGTATAGCAGGCAGGCAGACAGGCAGTGAACTTTATTTTAGGTCCTGAGGAGCGACTCCGAGAACCCCTTACGGGGGAGGAGCCACCGCGGGCCGGTCCCACGTTTGGACGGGCAGGCCGTGCCTGACCGCCGCGTCGTGGGGCCTGTGGACAGCCCGTAGCTGAGCGGTGAGGTCGGAGCTCTTGAGCGCCTCCACCCACTCTTCTTCCGTGGTGAGATTATCGTGGTCCCGTAACGAGGGACACCGCCAGAGCATGTGTTCTAAAGTGCAGAAGGGATCGCCGTAATCCGGACAATCGGGCTCGAACGAGTCCGCGTACCTGCTGACCCTGGCTAGACTGGGATAGGACCCGGTCTGCAGTATGCGAAGGGTGGAAGACTGAGGCCTGGAGAGCTTGGCGTGGGGCGGGGGATAGACCCTCCTGCCGAGCTGATAGTGCTTTGAAATCTCGTTAAACGTGTGGAGCGAGTCCTTGTGGAACCATCGTCCGCGCCCTCGAGCGGCGTTTTCCCGGCGCGGTGGGTGAGTTCGCGCGCGCGGGCGTGGGCCAGCTCGTTGGCGTTGGAAACGACGGTGGAGACCTGAGGTCCCTTGTGGGCCGGGAACCAAGTGATGACGTGGGGGGAGACGCTCCTGCCGCAAAGCAGGGAGGCCGCTTCCCTCGAGACCGAACCCGTGCCGAAGGCCCTGACCGCCGCCCGGGAATCCGTGTAGATCTGCGGCCTGCTTCCGTCCCGGAGGGCGAGGGCCACCGCGACCTGCTCCGCCAGTGCCGGAGACGAGCCCCGCACCAACGCGGCGTTAAGGAGGTTGCCCCTGTGATCTACCACTGCCGCCACGAATCGGTCAAATGAACCGTATTGGGCGGCGTCGACGAACGCTACCGATCGCGAATCGCCAGCGACGGATCTGAGAAGTGCAGCCACCCGGGCCCTGCGTCTGCCTACATTGTGTTGCGGGTGCACGTTGCGCGGGAACGGCGAGACCGTGATGGCTTCCCGGGTCTCCGCGTCGAGCACGCACCGCCTCTCTCTGACGGCAGTGGGATTGCCGCCCAGCTCCTCCAAGATCCGCGTCCCCACAGGCGAGGAAGAGAGCCTGACGACCTGGGCCGTCTGCTGTGCCTCGACAACATCGTCGAGAGTGTTTCGGACTCCCAGCAGCCTGAGCTTCTCCGTGCTGGCGGCCATGAAGATGCCGAGCACCTTTTTGATGCTCTTGCGCATCAGCGCTTCGACCTTTGCCCTCTCGTATCCGTGCCAGCGATGCGCGGCGGCCACGTACGTGATGTGGCTCATTAGGAAGGCGTGGTACAACCTGAGGAGGTTGTCCTCCCCCAGCCCTCCGCGACTGTTGGAGACCCAAGTGATGAGCCTGACCATGTTATCCGTTTTGGTGGCGATACGAGCGATCGTCTGTCCATTATAACCATTTGCCTCGATGAGCATACCGAGTACGCGGATGACCTCCACCTTGGGAATGACCTGCCCGATGGCCGTGCGAATGGAGATGTCAACCTTTTCCAGAGGCACCTGACCCTTGGGGATGCGCCCCCTCCTGGTTGGTTGATACAAAAGAAGTTAGGACTTGGACGGGGAGAGCCGGAGCCCAGTGCCCGTAATCTCCGTAACGGAATCAAGGATGTGCCTAAGGGAAATTTTATCGAAGGCCTTTTCAAGATCCAGTGCTAGGATACCCCTGACGTCTCTGGTGTCCCTATCGATGATCTGGTGTTTAATGAGTTTCATGACGTCCTGAGATGACAGGGACGGACGAAAGCCCACCATATTGTATGGGAAGAGTCCGCGTTCCTCAATGTACCTAGATATCCGGTTGTGAATGACGTGTTCCGCGACCTTTCCCACGCACGAAGTGAACGAGATTGTTTGCAGGTTGTTTAGTCCGGGAGTTCGACCTGGTTTTGGAATCAGAACTACCGAAGCGAGCTTCCAATCGTCCGGGACGTCACCCGAATTCCACACGCGATTGATCTCGTCCGTTAACGTGGAGATGGCATTTTCGTCCAAATTGCGAAGAAGCCTGTTCGACATTCCGTCCGGCCCCGGGGCCGGACCCGGGTCGTTATAGCTTTTGTAAAAAAAAATATAGCAAGTGAATGAAGCGTCGAGCTGGCGTTTTTAGATACGTTTCCCAATGTGAGATAATTGAGCATTACACAATGTCTGCATTTTTATAAATCCGGGGCATGTTACCGGCAATGCGTCCCGAATGGTTCACTTTCCTGCCATAATCAGGCAGGAAAGTTACTGGGCTGTTACTATTTCTTTATTTCCGTGACTGATACAAGGGTGCACATAATTTCTCCGGTGCCCCTGGTGAACTATTCAAGCCACATGGTTTATATTTGAGGACATTAAGGAGTATGGTATAGGCAATCTGTACGCTCAATTAAAAGCCTGTGGGATAATTACGGTCTTTGAAATACATTGCGTATAAAGTGCTTTAGAGCGTTGTGAATAGATGTTTTCTGAGTGGCGCAAAATTTATCCAGCTTCCCTGTTGGGGTCAACATAGGTCAATTTTAGCGAAATTTGAGGGAAAGCGAATGCAACTCTTCGCGTGCGAAGTTAAACGCGTGTGGATCAAATACTGCCTTTGTAGAAATTCCATAATAAATGCCGAAAAGACTCACGTGGCCGTTATTGTATACCTACGTGTCCAATGTTTTGAGAGACCGCTGCGTTACAGAAAGTTCACATTTTGTATACATTCGAGGCATAATAACTGGAATGTCTTCTCGAATTTTCAAGGTTAGAACCGCACCAAATATTTATTTTACCATCCTTTTTTCTGTCGGTTGTTTCATGCATGTTATGGCGTTTGCCTTGTGTCCTCGGTGAAATGAACAAATCAGCTTGTTTATGTTAGCTGACAGTAAGGACCAGGTAATTGTTGATGTGCAGGCGAAGTGGAAAGTGCGTGTGGTAAATGGGGGCCTTCTGAATACATTATGTATTCAAGCACTCTGGAGCGTTCTGAGGGTGTCCTACAAGCGGCGCCAAATTTAGTCTGCTGCCCTGGCAGAAATACAAATGCAACCGAGTTTAAAATTAGCAAGTTAAACACTTGTAGATGAAACAACCGTTGTAAAAATTTCTTAATGAAGTCTTGGAAAGTGTAGTACGGGCGGCATCAGCCTTTCCCTATGTAGTGACATGTGTGTAGCTTTCACCGAGTTTATACTTCGTGGAAATGGGGGTCATGACAAGCGCAATATGTGAGAAACGTTTTACGTTCTTCACCTAAATAGGAAGGTTGCAAGTAAATATTGAACACTCGTTTTTTTCTCTTTTCTTTTATTACTTTCATATGTCATATGACTTTAGTGGTGAGTTTCTTCGATGCCATTGGTGAAACAACCGAAGCACCGTGTCCACGTTCGGCAAAATTAAGCGGCATGTTAAAACTAGCTTGTAGGCAAATTTTATAGTGCGCGGTCTGATAATGACCCTCGCAGCAAACTACGTATGTAAGCGGTCCAGAGCTTTATGAAGGTTTCTTCCGAAAAACGCAGAATTCCTTCCACGGCCCTGGGAGAACCGAAGGAACCGTGATCAAATTTAGCAAACCTTTAGGGAGAAGAACGGAGTCGAGTGCCATAGCGAATAATGTCGTAGCGAAGCAAATTGTGTGTGAATGAAGTACTCCCTGTTTACGAACAAAAAACTGCTAGAAAGTGTTATGTGCGGGCAAGTTTTCGAAAGTAACACTAAACATCGGACGACGTTTTCGGACAAGTGACTAAACTAAGCACAACTTTGAGTGGAGCTGCCCAAAAGCAACAGCTTCGTTCGAAATTTAATTTTTTCTTTTTTTGCATGTTCGCACTAGTCTGCTGTAAACTTTTGATAAAAATGTACATCAACTTTTCAGATTTCGATTCAGCTTAAACCAGTGGAACCGGCGTCCTTATGTTGAAATAGGAGACGATAGAAACCAAAACGGGTACTACGTGTACCAACTGTCGGACGGAGTTATGGCAAGCCCACTACGTCCTGATCTTGTGCCCTCAAAAGGAAGCTATTATTGGATTCGCTTTTACGTGAAGGCCCCCAACAAATTTCGAGTGAGTTATTTTTTAAAACTTGATGGCATTCACGACAGCGAGCTCACCGTGTGTTGTTTGTAGGTCCAAGCTATATTACACGTACCAAGGAGTAAACTTGATAATGAACTTGCACCTATGAATACTCGCTCGAAATAACACAGGGAAATCACAACGCCACTGATTTTTCTGGATTCATAGGTGAAAATTACTTTAGGCATCGTGAGGTTTTGTAGTACCGCGGCCATATCCATGCAATGACAAACTGGAATTGTGTTCTGTTTCTATGAACTTCATGACTACCAGTGGCCACGTTATCGTCGGTACGCAAAGATCAATGCCAGAGCAATGACAAATTTTTGTTGACATCGAAAACACAAGAAATGAAGAAGCACAGAAATAAAAAAAGCAGCAATTGCCAACGAGAAGTAAAACGGTACAGCTGACGTTGAATTAAATCTTGTTACATTTTTCCTCATACCGGGTGTTCAAAATTAAGCTTTACGGAATCTTTAAAGATCGCCTGCGGCAGGTAGTATAATTCTTATTGTTGAGCAAGGTTATTCGAAGAGGCGGACATTAGTAGCACGAGAAATCGAAGACCATATCACGTTTCAATATGTTAGATTTATGAATCTGAGCAGAAACTGAGGCTCCAAAAGCTTCTTGAGTTTCCCGACCTGGATGCCGTTGCACCTTGTGTTACCAGCGCAGATCTGCAAGTCAAGCAATTTCATGTTGCAGTGAAGGATGATGATGTGAAGCAAAAGGAGCCAATGCTGCCAGCTATCACATATGTAGAGGTCGCCACCTGTGTGCCTTGAGCAAGTGGCCATAAAGCGGCGCTACAAAGACCTGATATATATAAGGGTCTTTGGGAGAGTGGAAGAAAGTTTTTTGTTTTGGTTTCCGCTTGCCAGTAGTCAACCTCGTCCCTCGGGTCCTGTGCTGAACAACATATGTAGCTGGATATTGTGCGCACGCTGCAGTGAAAAAAACAAACAAAAAAAACTTGTCTGCTCTTCCTGCCGAGAAAACTTGCTTGTCAAGAATCGGAGCATTGAACTGGAAGATGATGTGCTGATAGCAAAAGTAACACGAGGTGGTCTGAAATTTACACAAGCAGAAGTTGTGCATGCCGTACTGACCATGGAAATTGTGCTTGACAATCTGAGGAGTGCGAAGTACGCATCAAACGTTTTTGCTTGTTCAAAACAAAAAAAAAGTTCTTTTAGGCCTCACGACTACCCTTGTCGAATGCAATGAAGACCTGGACTTCTGCGATGGGGGCCACTCACCTGAACTAGTACTAAATTATGTTCTCAGCGCTGCTGCCAACACACTGCTGTACAATCTGTGCAAAGTTGAGAACAAACTGACAGAAAGCAAGGCTGCGAAGCGGAAACTGAAGACTCCTCAAGCGTAATGCGCTTCCTGTGGAATTGTTCTGCCTGCTTGCATTAATATGTGTCATGAATAAATATACCTCATAATGGGAATCCATGCCTATCTTAAACTACACGAAATAGTTGTGCACGCTGTTGAAAATCTCATGTGTGCATCTCGATGAAGTGCCTTATCAATTATTTCAAGATTAGATTTATTTAAGCATTCCGCAAAAATTAAGTAATAAAAATATAAATTTGTGTATGGTCAAGAAAGCAAAAAAAAAAACAAAAACAAACCAAACGATCGGTAAAAGGGCAACTGAGAATGAAAAACCGCGATCATGTTCGGTGAAGCCCACTTTTATGTTGATCCCACTGCGGTGACGTCACACAGGCATGCACAGGTCTTCTCCTAGTCTAGGTGGTGTTGGCGAAGCGCGCCCGCCCGCTACCACCTGCTTCATTTCGTATCGCATGCGGCGCGTTGAAGCGCTTGTTTGAAACGCGAATGCTCTGGGTGCATTTTCACAAGGCTGTTCGTACGTAATATACCTACTTAATTCATAGTGAAATCTTTTTGCGCACACAATTGACACGGACACAGTGAAGGGGAGACACACGAGCGCTTACTCACAACTGTTTATTTTCGGAAAGATACAAAACATATATACCACAGCTATCTGCACTGAGCATGTGCAACAAGAGTCGTCAGTGTAAACAGAAAAGATTAAAAAGGTTTCAGTGTAAAGTCGTCAGTGTAATCAGAAAAGATTAAAAAGATTACCCAGTATTCAAATATGTAAATTCTCTGTCAGAAATTGCAACCGATGCTTCACTTATGCATTTATCAGCACACTTCATGATATGGAACGCTTCTGTTATTTCACGTGTTAGTTTGTGTTTATCTGAAAACAAAATGTCAGTGTCAGTAAATACCGGATCACAATGACATAGATTACAGTGGTTTGATAAATGTGAATGATTTTCTTTACCGAGAGAACGTTCATGTTCTTTTAGACGGGTGTTTATGCACCGACCGGTTTGTCCTATGTACATCTGGCCACAAGTCAACGGAAGCCGGTACACAACACCTATTCTGCATTTTGTGAATTTTTTATCTTCTTTAAGACCGCAGCTGCATTTCTTTACCTTATTATCAAACTTTTTTGAAATAGCTTGGCACAGTTTTTGCACCTTGTTAGGTGCACTGAAAACCACTTCAACACCATACCGGCTGGCTACATTCTTTAGCCCATGGGAGAAATCGTCTCCCATGGGCTATGGGAGAAATGTAAAGTCGTCTGTTTACACTGACGACTTTACACTGAAACCTTTTTAATCTTTTCTGTTTACACTGACGACTCTTGTTGCACATGCTCAGTGCAGATAGCTGTGGTATATATGTTTTGTATCTTTCCGAAAATAAACAGTTGTGAGTAAGCGCTCGTGTGTCTCCCCTTCACTGTGTCCGTGTCAATTGTGTGCGCAAAAAGATTTCACTATGAATTCGTACCAACTCGCCCAACTATCAGTTCTGCTGCAGTTCATACCTACTTAAGATATGTAGTACCTTCAATTACTAGTAGAATCTGCGTCGCTCAGACGAGGAAAACGAAAGGTAGAACAAGTTAAACACAATTCTAAGCAGTCTTTACTACTGCTGATTGTTTCTCGGAAACGAATGGTGTTCTCTTTACCTGACGCATTTACGAAAACAATAGAGCTACATCAAACTATGCACACACAACACGGCGGAGACATTTATGTGCTAAATACCCTCGACATGCTTTTGTTAATTTCTAAAATGCATCTGCGCGCTTTTGTCTCCCCCTCAGTTATATGTTTTAGTTCCCAAGTGTGCGCACGCTTTCTGCGTTTTGCTCTTTAATTGGTGACTCTTCCTTTATGCTTATTTTGTGAGAAGTCATGTTGGTATTCATAAAGAGCTTAAACCAGGACTTGTTTTTTTTTTACTCAGTCGTTGGCTGATGGTGAACTCGCGAACGCACCCACCTTTCCGCGTTCATTAGAGAGTTTTAGTATTGCGGAAAATGTTTGCGTTAGCGTTAGCGTGTTACGCACGCTAAATCTTTGCGGAACGCTGTTCGATAGAGTTTTAGTATAGCGTAAGACAACGATGCGGCGCTAAGCGCAAAACTTCGCCGCGCCATCTAGCAGCGAGTAGTCAAAGCAGCAAACTGAGCAGCTCGACAACCAAACTAGCCGTGTGGATCCACGCCAAGCCTTGAAACGAGCCTGCATGTCAAGCGCTCTAGAGTTACTGTAAATGCTCGCATATACAGTAACGCTAAAGCGCTCGGGCCGAGGGTGCCGCCATGTATGCAACGCTAAAAACTTAGCGAGCGTTTAGCGTCTCCGCGATATTCGAAAAATAGCGGACGCACGCTACGCGCAAAACTGAAATAGCGTTCTGAGCATGCGCAGTCTGACCCCGCTAATTTTTTGCGTTTAGCGTGGTGCCATTTCCGCAATACTAAACTGTCTACTACTAAATGCGTTCATCGCTAACTGCTCGCCGTTTGAGATTTCGCTTGCCATTAGGAACCGCAATAAGCTTGTGCCCCCCCTTGGAAATGCTAATTGAACATCCATCAGTACATCAAGTCGGAATCGTGCTGCAGCCGAGGGCGTCTTCAAAAATGTAAAAATGCCAACGCTCACGCACAGCGCACATGTGTCCCGGTGTTTCTGCGCTCACTAACGGCGCCGTTTTCCCGCGAAAACGAAAGCCGCTAGGGGTCATCGAGGTGATTCGTATAATAATGAGCGGTATACAAAAATGCGAGATAAAGAACATGTGTAGTATACCTGATTAAATCAAGCAGGCTAGGTGACTATTTGTCGCCGCCCCGTTTCAAAGGGGATGCCAATAAATCATCATCATCATCATCATCCCGTGTCAAGCCTCGTTCAATGGGACAGCGGAAAACGATACAGAAGTCAGGAGAGGGATACAGGGCGGAGGATAATCTCCTTTCCTATTTGAACAATGGTGTGCGCTACCTTTGGAACATACAGGGACCTTACGACGACGGCCGTTCGAGCGCTGTACCCATATGTGGACGGCACTGTACCATGGATTAACAGCGGAGCTGTTTAAGCTTGGCAACATTCCGGTGTGCAACGCTAAAACTTGTTGAGCGAGGAGGAGCCACGTTTCTCGCGAACATAGCGTGTGCTCGCGACAGGGGAGCCTGGACCTTTACGTCATAGCTGTGCCGAGCGCCTGTTCAGCAGAGTCATGCGACCGCGCTAATGAAAGCGTGCGTGCAAGGAGGTGCGTGCGCGCGGCGGCGCCCGCGCATTTCTCCGCACTACCGAGATATGGCTTCACCTGAGCACACCTTGACGCCGGAAGAAGAGGCAGCGACTTCAAGCCACGCAAAAAGGAATCGCCGTCTCCGTGACGATCCAGCCAACCTCGCCAACAAAGCGCCGATATGCGACGTCACCGAGCAGATCCAGAATACCGAGAACGCGAGAATCGAGTGAAGCGTCAACGCCTAGCCGTGCCCTGATAGCCAAACCTTGCCTACAAAAAGCCAAGTTAAGCCACGTTAAACCTACATCAACTAGCTGCTAAGGAACGTCGCCCAGTTCCGCTGTTTCTTCAGACTTGGCACCGCTAGTGTCAAGCTGACCGCATTTTTTTTTTCATTTTTTCAAACATTCAATATTCGGCTTTAAAGATCCACGGTGTCCCTTTCACGTGCAGAGAGCTCGAAAGTGCGCGGCCAGACTTGCCCAAACGCTCGCATTCCATCGCTCAAGCGTGGACGCGGTATGGAGGCACCAGCGAAAAAAGGAAAAAAAAATGTCACAGTTTCGCAAGGGCGAAGCAATGAATGCGATAGAAACACAGCAATGTCATACGAAGTAAGGTGAGCGGCTTTGGTAGCAATATGAATTGTAGTAAACATGAGCTGATTAAGTAAGCAGGTGTGCTGCGGCGTAAGTAGACCGACATGATGAGAGACTCGATGACCACGAGAAGGCGCGTGTGAAACGGTGGTGTTGATGGGAAGCGCTTCCCGTGGGCAGCGCGTGCGAAGGGACACACCTGTAGCGCTGCACTGCCGATCCGGGCAGCATTGCATGTGTAGCGTACGTTGGAAAATGTGGCCCGACTATTACTAACTGAATGAACAAGCGTGGTGTGAGCGCGCACAAACAAACATGAATAGATCACTCTGAATGACTGCAGACAACGACCGTCAAAACTCTGGCAGCAAGCGGATACGCCTCAGCGGCGAATGTACGTGTGGTCTATCGCTCCAACGGAAACTGAGCGGCGAATGCACGGCGCATACAGGTCAGAGCCGTATGGAGATAAGAGACGGTGCGAGCGAGCGACGAGCGCGGTTGTTGGCAGAGTGGAAGTGCGCCCCCCCCCCCCCCCCCGCTCCCTCCGGCGCTGGCTTCCCGCTTCCTTGCTTACGCGTGGGAGATTGAGTGCGTTCGCTCTCCGTGATAGCGCGCGTCCCCGCACGCTTCCGCTAGGGCATACGGCACGCGGCGAAGATTTTACCTATAGGGAACCTCACGGCGACGGCGACGGCGACGACGACCACGACGGCGACGACGCCGGCAGAAATCCGGTTGAAGTGTCCTTATAATTGCTATCGCAATAAAAACACTCAAACATGTTCATCCCGTTAGCCGGCTCCCGACTAGCTGGCGGAAGTCGGAGGGAGATCTATCGTCGCGCCGCCTGGTGAGCGCGCGAGGCGCTCTCGCCACTTACGGCGGCGATTTTCGCCGGGCCTAGTTTTTCCGGTCTCCAGCGGGAGTCAAATGTTTGGACACCGAGGGTTGAGCGTCTGCCGCCATGCGAATCTCGTCGCTTTGACGCAGTTTTTCTACTCCATGTATACCGGCTTTAGTAAAGCGTGCGCTGTTGATGAGGGCGCCGTCACGCAGGAGCAGAGCCGGAGAGGTCATGTGACCCGCTCACCGGCAGGAGAGGAGCTGACAAATCGGAACGCGCGCCGGGGAGGGGGAGGAGAGGCACCGGGGTATAATTAAAGTCCCTATATAAGAAAAGTACCGCCATCTACTCTTTCCTCCGTCGCCTCCTGTCCTAAAGCGCTTGCTTTTTTCTTTACTTTTTGCTTGTGATAGCCAAGTCGACGGTGGCGCACCTAGAAAGTCCACGTTGAAGCTTTCAGGTCGGGCGCGCGCCGCCGCCTCTGCCGGCGACTGCGGCTGCGCAGAGGACTTTCAACATGGCTCTGAGGTGGAAAACAGAAAATATAAAGAAGTGAAAAGCGCGCGCCATCATCGTGCAATCGGAGATACAGGAGAGAGAGAAGCGGCGTTTATGAAAGGATGGCGGTACTTTTCTTATATAGGGACTTTAGGTATAATATCAGGTGTTTGCGCCGCGCGCTCTTCGCACGATGGACGCCGCTCGGCGCCCATCGGCCACGAAGCACGAGCGGCTTCCAGAACACGTGCCACGAAGTGAAAACTGTTGAAACAGCGTAGATGTGGTCGTTGTAAGGTGGTTGAAATTCCAACCTCCTTGGTCGTTCCTTCGGTCTAAAACAGACTACTACATCGAAAAAAAAAAAAGAAACATGCGCGACAATCGCAGAAACATCGAGCACGGCTCCGCTGTTTCGACAGATTTCACTTCGTAAAACTGGCTGCAGCTTTTTTTTTTCTGCCGCGCGTCGCTTCTCTTCTTGCTCGCACACCAAGGAAACGCGTACCTTTGTCGGCCCGTCGCTTCATCTCCCGCCTCGCCACTTCGGTTCGCATCACATAACTCTGTAGTCTCCGCAGAGCATTTGTAGTTTACGCTCCTCTTCTGCTTCATACTTTCGACGGCCCGTTGTTGTAGCTGCAAGTAGAGGTCTGCGCTCAACAAAGCGCCGCTAACGTATCCGAGCCTCGTGTATTTGTGGAGCGCACACCCTTACCGGCGTGTGCAGCAAAGATGCACAACAGCGTCTGGCGGCATCCGAGCGGATGCATGGGAGCGCGCGCATATCGGCGACAAACTTTGTCACCTTAGAAGGCCTTGCGTTTGACCTTGGCCCCGACTAGGCAATCAAATGCTTCGCATTAATAATCAATGCTGCTGCAAACGGAGTGGGGTGCACATGTTTCTTAACCGCATGTTTTCGGCTTTCACAGTCACTGATGTAAATATTTGTTGCCCTTAAGTAGAGCATACCTATTATAATACTTGGATGGCAGAGCTACACAACTACATTTTGTTTCAGGGGTACTATTGCGACATATCTTTGGGAGAGCAAGAAGTCGATTACGCTAAACTTGATACCTTCTTCGTGCACAGATCAGATATTAACGCATCGAACATAATATCTATTCATATAACAAAAGCCTTGACTACCAGCGCACCATCACCCCTCCAAGTAAGTATTATACCGCATTCACTATCAGTATTACCAAGCCTGAGGGCTATTTATATTTTAGGGCAGATTAAACACATCCTTATCTGGCACGACCGGGATTGCTTAACTCAAATGTATTCGAAATTTTTGAGAGCAGCATAGTCTTCACAGAGTAATGACAACATAATTATTACGCAATAGGACGCAGCATGATCATCATCAGCCTATATTTATGTCCACTGCAGGACGAAGGCATCTCCCTGCGATCTTCAATTACCCCTGTCTTGCGCTAGCTGATTCCAATTTGCGCCTGAAAATTTCCTAAATTCATCACTCCACCTAGTTTTCTGCCGTTATCGACTGCGCTTCGCTTCTCTTGGTATCCATTCTGTAACTCTAATGGTCCACCACTTATCCATCCTACGCATCACATGGCCTGCCCAGCTCCATTTTTTCCTCTTAATGTCAACCAGAATATTGGCTATCCTCGTTTGCTCTCTGATCCACACCGCTCTCTTCCTCTCTCCTAACGTTAGGCCTAACATTTTAGTTCCATCACTCATTGTGCGGTTCTTAACTTGTTTTCGAACTTCTCTGTAAACCTCCAAGTTACTGTCCCATATGTTAGCAGCCGTAGAATGCAATGATTGTACACCTTTCTTTTCAACGACAGGTGGTAAGCTCCCAGTCAGGATTTGGTAATGCCTGCGGCATCCACTCCAACCCAATCTCATTCTTCTGTAAATTTCATTCTCGTGATCAGGGTCCCCGTGGGTAACTGACTTAGATAAACGCACTGTTTTACATACTCTAGAGGCTAACTGGTGATCCTGAATTCTTGTTCCCTTCCCAGACTATTGAACATTATCTCTGTCTTCAGCGTATCTTTGTCTTCAACCCCACTTTCTCGGTTAAGGTCCTCAATCATTTGTTGTAATTCGTCCCAATTGTTGCTCAATAGGACAATGTCACCTGCAAACCAAAGGTCGTAGAGATATTCGCCGTTGATACTCACTCCTAAGCCTTCCCAGTCTAAGAGCTTGAATACTTCTTTTAGGCATGCAGTAAATAGCAATGGAGAGATTGTCTCTTCTTGCCTAATGCAACATAGAAGAAAACAAATGTGCATTGGCTTCCGTAAATGTCTTTTTTATAAGCGGGACCAACTCTGAGAGCACATTAGCCAAACATAACGTTCGTCAAACAGCTGCATGGTAGATGTTCCAGTTGTTTGTGCTATTGAAAAAAAAAAGTTGTCGCAGTTTCACCTGAAAGGCGAAGCATCAATTGCGATAGCAAATTTGTAGAGAGCTATACGGAGTAATGATATTATCTTTATCAGCTGTATAAACTTGGACATGCAGCAGCACCGGCAACACGCAGAACTGTTGTCGACGCCGTCGGCGTTTTGCCCGCGTTCGCTCAAAATGCGTGCGGCGTTGGTGACTGTTGCCGGAGCCTCTTATATAAATAGGCACTTGGTGCCGCTAAAGCCCCTATATACAAAAGTAGCGTCACGCTTTGAAGAATGCCGCCGCCTCCTCGCACACCCTGTCCGAGGCCGACGCCGCGTTGGTATTGGCTTAATGGCATCACGTGGACCGCCGAGCCGCCGGACGCTGGCTGCGTTTGTTTACGATCACGCTCCGTCGCCATTTTCGCTTGATAAGCGTCTACCGACTGGCGAGGAGCGCACGTTGGTACCGTTGCTCTTCCTTGTTGTTTAAGTTTGAGAATGCGTTAAACTAAGTTTTGTCGCAAGTGCGACATCGCTTCAAGGCATTTTCAATAACCATGGCTTGCTGCGCCTTTGGATGCCAAAATACTTCTAGCAAAGGCAAGCGACTCTTCTCCATACCGCCCGGTAAGCGCGACGGGTTAAGAAGAAAGACGTGGATTCATCGAATTGGCAGGAAGAACTTCAGACCAACACCCTCCACACGACTATGCGAGGTAAGTTGCGAGTACGTGTACTTTGGTGTATTTGGACGTGTATTCGGCGCGCTTAATCGTTTTGTACGCCTACAGGCTTGCATGCGCGGGCACGCGAGCCTTCGCGCGTGCTTTGAAGATTGGCAAGCGCGCATGTTGACGGCTTTGTATCTTGTAATGCCCTATCGAACCTTCAGAGCAGCGGTTGTTTGTGCCCTCTGCCAGACTTTTTGCATCATAGCTGATACGCGTCGCGAATTCACATGGTATGGACGGTGCGGATTATTTAGGTTACCGAGGGCTTGCTGGAGGCCAAGATGTTGACATTCAATCACAAACTCATTATTTACACCAATTCGCAACAAGATCTTGCGACACGCGCTTGACAAATGTTACGTACCTAATTGTAGCGCACGCGATACATTCGGAGTCGTCATGGTACGGCGTTGGCGCTCGTTTAGGTACTTAAAATACTCGTTTAGGTACGTTTAGGTACAGGAATAAACGAAAACCTGCCGTCACTGAATTTATATAACCCTCCTTACAGAAATTCTATGCTGTACACGAAGTTACTCGAAGCTAGAAAGCAAACGCAAACGCTCAAACGCACCGCCTTGCTAAGCGCGCATTCACTCTGCGGAAGGTCGTCTGCTACGCTCGAGCGGTGTAGGCGGCGCCACGGTCGAGGAGCGAGCGCGAAAGAGAGGAGAATCGAGGAGGAGGGAAGGTGGAGGAGGAGAGTGTCGCTACTTTTTTATATAGTAGTAGTAGTAGTGATTTTATTGAAGAAGAAAGTAACGCTTATTTCTGCTGCCCAATAGGGAGCACGGCGCAGCGTCAGGGGAAGGGGAAAAAGGAGATAAAGATGTTGAAAGGAAGGGAAGAGAAGAAGAAGCAGCAAGAGTCTCATCCGATCATGAAGGAGGCTGGTGATGGAGGCGATGGCCTGCTAGGGACGAGCGCTTAGCGATGGGCGGAGATTCCGTTCAATTCCACAAACTCCAAAAGGCTGTGGAGAGCTCGGAGGTGGGGAGGCGACGGGAACAGGAGGTCGCTGGTTGTCGCAGCAGGTAGACCCTGTTGTCTGTTGTCTGTAGGCAGTGATGACCCTTGAGCGGCCCTGTGCCAGCGCTGGGCATGCACAGAGAAGGTGCTCGAGGGTCTCGGGGTCGCCACAACGTTCGCAGGCTGGTGATGTGGAGCGTCCCTTGGCGTGCAGCCGCGCCGCCGTCCAGACACAGCCCGTGCGCAGTCGAAGCAACGTTGCGCGTTCCCTCCTGGTAAGGCCACACTCTGGAAGTGGCCTGGGACCGTTGCCATTTGCCACTCTGGCATCCGGGTGGACGATTGTGAGCAGTTTTTTCAGGCGCTGCCTTGAAAAATCTGAGGAAGCGACTGCTCGTGTGAGCGGCACTTCAGGATGGTGGGCGGTTTTGGCGAGGGTATCCGCTGCCTCATTACCGGCTATTCCAACATGGGAAGGCAGCCAATGAAATGAGATGGTGACCCCCGCGGCAGCCAATGCCGAGAACTTCGAGCTGAGCAGGGCCCCCGTTAGCCCTGATCGGCGGTGGTTGATTAGGCTCTGGAGCGCTGGCTTCGAGTCGCAGAGCACTGCCACCGGTTGCCCAGGAGGGTCCTCAGCCAGGACATCGGCGGCTAGGTGGAGCCCCGCTAGTTCTGCCGTGGTGGAGCTCGCGGCAAAGGGGATCCGACATTGTCTGTGGACCGCCATAGCCGGGATGGTGCAGGCTGCAGCGGCCGATCCGTTCGCCAGGACTGATCCATCTGTGTAGACCAGCAGACTTCCTTACAGATCCTCGTGCAGTTTGCAGGCAGCAGCCTGTTGCAGTGCTGCAGCTGGTGTCTTTCGTTTATGCGCTCCACTGAGCGAGAGGTGGACGTCCGCTGGTCGATGGTGTGGTGGAGGCAGCGCGACTGTCACAGGGGGGTCCGTGATCATCTGCTCGTACAGCTGGCACAGACCTCCCATCCGTGAGGACGGCTGGCTGTGGAGTCTAGCCAGCAGGTCTCCACCATCCGGAGCACGATGAAGGCGGTCAATGTGCCCCAGGGCGCGTTCAAGCATCCTCAGCGAGAGTGGCCATTCACCAGCCTCTGCCAGCGTTGCAGCGACCGGTGAATACTTTGGGAGCCCTAGGATACTCCTAATAGCACCTCTGTGCAGACCCTCTAGCTGCTCTCTCCTGGCCCGAGTGAGGTTGACCAATGGAAGGGCATACAAGAGCACGGACGTTGCTGCGGCCTGGTTCAGCCGCAGCGCCCACTTTGTGTTGCAGCCACGGCCATGTTGCTGCAGCTTGCTGACAGCTCCCTGCACGCGGCGCACCTTGGTAGAGGCGGCTTTGGCTGCAGGGATCCACGTGAGCCGGTGGTCAATGGCGAGCCCCAGGTAAGTGACCATTTGCTGCCAAGGTAGGGCACGGCCAGCAATCTTCAGCTGCTTTGTGTAGCGTCGAGCTGAGGCCAGTGGATGAATCAGCATGGCCTCGGTCTTGGCTGTGGAGACGGTGAGGCCTATGCTACCAAGGAATGCGGTCACCGCATCTAGTGCCCGTTGTAGCGAGCACCGAATGGATGGCATGAACTTCCTCAGCCCCCGGGTCCAGAGTGCCACGTCGTCGGCATAAATGGAGCAGCGAACAGGGAACCATGGGTCCGCCGGGAGAGAAGCGGGTAGGCCCGCGAGAGCCATGTTGAACAGGAAAGGGCTGAGCACCGATCCCTGTGGGACGCCAGTCGTGATATCCCTGGGCTCGCTGAGTTCCTGTCCAACGCGCACCCGGAAGGTTCTGCCGGTCAGGAATGCGGAAATGAAGCTTCTGAGGCAGCCGCTCAGGCCGAGGCGGTCTAGGCAGGCCTCGATGACCACGTGTGGAAGTCCGTCAAAGGCACTCTTGACGTCCAGAAGCACCAACATTGCCACGTCCCCCGTGGCTTTGGCATCCTCCAGGGTGGCCACCACATCGGAGATAGAGTCTGCCGTGCAGCGTTGACACCTGAAGCCTGACTGCTGCTCCGGGAAGTACTGGAGTTGGGCAGCAATCCACTCTAGGCGTGCCAGTGCCACCCTTTCCATCGCCTTGCAGGCGGCTGAAGTGAGGGACACCGGCCTATATGAGGATAGGGCTATGGCAGGCTTCCGAGATTTCAAGATTGGTGTCACCACTGCAACCAGCCAGCTCTCCGGGAGGACACCAGTGTCCCAGATGGTGTTGAAACACTCGAGGAGCCGCTCCTTCTCGGCATCAGCCAAGTTGCGCAGCATTTGGAATGTGATTCTGTCAGCTCCCGGAGCACTGCGTCGCCTGGTCTGATCGAGTGCCGCCTTCAACTCGTACACGCGGATTGGTTCGCTGCACAGTGCCTGTATTTGTGCAGCCACCCAGTCCGCATGATGGCAGGAAGATGGGATTGACAGGGCGGCTGCCTCCGGAGGTGGTGCCTGCAGGGCTGGGGGTCTGGCCGCGAACTGGTCCGCGAGAAGCTCGGCCAGGTTACCCGCGCTGATGCCCATGTGGACCGCTACGGACAGTACCTGGCGATGTGCACGGGGCGCCAACAGGAGTGACGTCAGGAGGCGCCAGGCTTGTGGTCCGTTGGGAGAGCGGTTGATGGAACAGCAAACGCCCTGCCAGCTCTGATTTCGGCGTCGCCGAGCATGACGCCTGCAGACGGCGTCTACACGGCGGAACGCTGTTCAGTGTTCCGGTCGAGAGGTGCGCAGTGCTATGCGCTCTGCGCGGCGCCTCGCGGCTCGCAGTTTTAGGTGCTGGATGTCCGGGACTGGCTGGCCCACCTGAGCCGTAGAACGGATGGTGGCCGCTTTTGCACTGTCTGCTACCAGCTGGAGAAAGGTCCTGGAGTCAGCATCTTTCTGGCAGTGCTTGCGAAAGGCCCTCCAGTCGACAGTGAGGCACTCCCTACTCCTAGCGGTCTTGCCTCTGAACGGGTTGATCAGGAGCGGAAAATGGTCCGACCCCCAACTGTCCGGAAGTGGTGCCCACGTGTAGTTACAGCCCTCCGTTGCCAGGCTGACATCGATGGCGGATAGGACCACCTGCGCCGCGCGCCGGATGAATGTGGGTGCTCCGGTGTTGAGAATTGACAGGCCTAGTTGGTTCACGACGTCCCACAGTCCTTGGCCTCGTGGGCAGCAACGGCGGCTTCCCCAGGCGGTGTGGTGGGCATTGACATCCCCGCAGAGGAGGAAGTCTTTCCCGAGGCGTTGGGCCAATGTCAGGAGGCTGGCTGGGTTCCATGGCCGGCTTGGCCGGACATAGGTGCTGGCCACGGTAGTGTCGGAGTCACCCAGTCGTACCCGAACAGCACAGCATTCAATAGCACCGCTCAGCAGGTCTGCCACGTGGACTTCCGCCTGTGACAATTCTCGCCGCACGTAGATCGCACAGCGTGGTGATCCCTGCTGGTGGCCCTCATCAAGGCAAGGGGCAGACTGGCAGGACTCTCGATTGCAAGAAGTGAGGCTGCTGTAGCCCACGTATCCAGGAAGGCGCAGGTTGGCTGCAGCAGCGTAGACCTCCTGCAGAGCAAGCACATCGTACTCGTTCCGCAATAGATGCATGGAGAGGTCTGCCTGCCGCCGCCGCAACGAGTTTGCGTTCCACTGGAGCACGCTCGGGCGGCGGCGGCAATGTCCTGCTGCAGGCGGGAGGGGACTAGCCATGTTGACTACTGGGTGAGGGCGCGCCACCTGCCTTGAGGCAGATAGAACGCAACTGTTGGTTCTCTGGAGGCAGCAGGTCGGCGATCGCCCTGAGGAGGAGTCGCAGGTTCTTGTCCTCCTCATCGCTGGTTGACTCAGGAGCCTCCTTCGGGGACGGCCCTAGCTTGATGCTGCCCCGCTTCTTTGCGCCTGCCTGTTGTACATGTTGCTGCAAGCGGGGTTGGGGGTGGTTGATAGAGGTAGTGGCCTCCTTGTCAGGAGCACCGAGTGCTGCAGCGTAGGTTTTGCCTCCTGTCGGTGTAACACGTGGCGGTCCAGAAGCAGCTGCTACTGAGCTGGTGGGGGTAGCCCGTACGACCGCCTGGGCCTCGCGATGCGACAGGTGTGTGGGAGCTGACGCCTTTATCGTGGCCAGGCGCCGTTCTCTCTGCCACAGCTGGCAGTTAGGCGAGTCAGCTGGATGTGGTCCCCCACAATGCAGGCATCTGACCCTACTCGAACAGCACGATTCCGTCTGGTGTGGGCCACCGCACCGCAGGCACCGTACCGGTCTCTGGCAGGTTGCTGTGGCGTGCCCGTAGCACCCGCAACGTAGGCACTGCAGAGGGCGAAGCCGGGAGGGTCGCACCTCGAAGGGCATGCTGAAGAGGTAGATCCTTGCGGGGGGGTAAGGGGCAGCAAAACGCAGCACCAGGGTGGTGCCCTGTCGCTTAGCCGCGACCACCCGTACCTTCGACGATACGGCAGCCAGCAGGTCCTCATCGGCGTAGTTGCCATGTACGCCTTGCACCACGCCACTGCTCTGGGTGCGGTCGGTTGGAAGGCGCGCGGTCATGGGCATCCCGGCGATCTCTGACGTGGCCAGCAGGTGCTCCGTCCATTCCGGTGATGCCGCGTCCGCAGCCACAATGTTCTTCTTCGTGTTCACGCGAACCTCCTTTACTCCAGGCAGCGCGGAGAGCGCCTGTGCGATGGCGAGGCGGGAGGTACGGGGAAAGGCGGCGCCGTTGTGTGCCGGACGAAACAGCACTGTGGGGGATGTCAGTGGCGAGGTGGGCACAGAAGTTCTGGGAACCCCGGCAGTAACAACGGGATCCACGTCAGGAGGTGCAATAGGCGCAGGTGAACTACAGGGAGCCGTAGGTCGTGCGGCAGGAGCGACAGCAGGCTCGGTCCCGGGAGAAGGGATGTTCCCGGCTAGGCCCGGTGGTAACGCAGAACGCTGGCGGCGTTTCTGCGCCTTTGACAGAACCTGCTGAAACTCGCCTTCGGTGGTAATGCCACTAGCCAGGGTGAGGTGGCGATCGTCTTCACCTGTGACATGTGGCGGCAATTTAGTCGTCGATGCATTGTGTGGCGCAGTCCCGACTGCTTGCACCTTGCGCGAGGCACCCTCATCATCACTACCGAGCTCGCTGGGACGCGAACGCTTACGTGTAATAGTGGTGTCCATATCTTCGAGGTTTGCGTCTATCGGCAGTGGGACGTACTGCGGTTCGACGAGAGACGCACCCGGCAACCCAGTAACAGCGACGAAATCCCCTTCAAGCAGTACATCCGAAGAGCTCGTGGGGGTTGTCGAAGGCGCAACGGCTGTATCGAGTGTGCCGGCCGATAGTGTATGCCGAGCCACCGCAGTGGCCAGGGAGGCAGCAGCGGCGGTAGCGGAGCAGGAGGATCCCGAAGTAGGCGGGTTCCCGGCGATCTCGTGCAGGTGCTCGGCCGGGTCATCCGTCAAAAGAGGCGGCGTCGCGAACATCCTCGTTCCGGAGGTGGTCGTTGAGGAGGCAGTAGATGTCGGCCGTCCGCTGATGGCCCGGCACAGGCGTTGTGCCTGCTCGTGTTGCAACCGCACTGCCTCAGCGCTGGTGAAGAGCTGCCACAGAGATCGTGGGCAGGCGACGCTCACCGCGCGTTTGCGCGACGAGCCGCGTACGAGGGAACGCCGCGGGTGGTCGGTCGGCTGCGCCGGTGAAGCTGGGGGCGCCCCTGCCATCCCAGCCGCGAAAACGGCTGCGTCCGACAAGCGCACAAATAGCAAGAACCAAGTCCAGCTCGTGGATAGCAAAAGGCGAAGAGGAAATCTGCGGAGACGACGTCGTTGACCGGGCGAGCAGGCAGCGAGGACGATGGCCAGGCGAACGGGCTCGGCGAAGTCCACTCACAGTTGCAAGAACGCACCAGTACGTAGTAGAAAGGGGGGAGCGTTGCATGAGATGCCACAGCGTCTCCCGCAGACGCGAAAGCTTCGAAAGACACGTCCGATCTCCTCGAACGCTCGAGCGAAACTCCTAGGGCTTTAGGTGCCGCAGCTAAACGTCGCCTCCCTTCCCTCCCCCTCCCCCCCTCCCCCACGGCCTCTAGTGCGTCGGAAGAAGGCGCGTTTGCTCTACATATATGGTGATTGTAAAGGAGGAAAGAGACGCCTACTTCTACAGCCCTTAAGGGAGCACGGCGCAGAACGCACGTTTGTTCTCCGCCGTGCGTTCATTCCCCGTGAAAGCGCGCGTCCCTCGCGCCCTTTCACTCGCACATACAGCGTTCGGCGCGCGGCGACGATTTCATCTCCATTGACGTCATACGGAACCTCACGGCGACGGCGACGGCGACGGCAGAAATCTGCTTTTGAGTGTCCATATAATTGCTATCGCAATAAAATCACAGCATATCATCCACGGGGTGAATGATGATGAGTGGGCGAAGCTCCGGAGGGAATCATCGGATCTCCCACTTAAGGGGACGCTAGCACAAACGCGTTAGAAACGTGCAGTACTCTCTAGCAACGCCTCCTAAAAAGGCGTTGTCTCTAGTAAGGGGGAGCGGCCACAGCGTCTTACGCAGCCATTTACACATTCCGGAACACCGCGTTTGCCGACGCCATCACATGACTGCTGAGAGAGTATAACCCCATATTCATATAAACGCTCCTCGACTTGAACTTGACTTGCCACCGCCTTGGGCAGCGCGTTCGAAACGCGTTGAAGGTAAGGCGGAGAGGCCACAGCGTCTTACACCAGCTTCTTAACGGGCCGTAACGCGCTAGCACAAACGCGTTAGAAACGCGCTAGAAACGCGGCCTTTCGTTAATGTTGGGTATTTATTGCCATCGTGGTGCGTGTGTCTATGTGCGCTTCGTGGCGTAGTGGGCTAACGCCGCGCGCTCGGAAGCGAGGGGTCCCTGGTTCGATTCCGCGATACGGACACAACTTCGGAATTTTTAAAGACGATAGTCTTTCTTGGGGAACTTAAACGCTGAAAATTTGGTCTGTCTGTCTGCCTGTCTGTCTGTCACCCGATTCAGCCACCCGGCCAAAGTTGGACCACTTGCTTACCGCCCACACTACTTAAACTGGTACGGCTGTTCATACTTGTGAACGTTATCGATCACAAATTAAATATTACGCATATCTGAGGCGCAACATCACTAGGTAAGTATTAGGAGGTGTGTTCCTTTAATAGAAAATACACAGATACGTAACTCTAAAGACCCTAGTTTCTTAAGCTGCGCTGAAAATGCCATGCTATGCGCGCCGACGAATGACGTTCCCCGACTGCGCGCCGATGAACGCCCTCTGCCATGGAGGAAGGAAACCCTCTGCACAAGCTTATGTTTCCCGATGTATTGCCAGATGGCGTCCATGTCTCACGCAGCGCCTCCTCAATTTTATCAATGCCAGCCAGATGCGGCCGATTCAACATAAAGGAAGCGCTGTCTGAGGCAGGGCAAAACATAAATGGGCGCTTGATGAAAAAAGTTGTCGCAGTTTCACCCGAAAGGCGAAGCATCAATTGCGATAGCAACTTAGTAGAGAGCTATACGGAGTAAGGGTAGTAGTTTTATCCGCTGTTCAAACTTGGACATGCAGCAGCACCGGCAACACACAGCACTGTTGTCGACGCCGTCGGCGTTTTGCCCGCGTTCGCACAAAATGCGTGCGGCGTTGGTGACTGTTGCCGGAGCCTCTGATATAAATAGGCTCTTGGTGCCGCAGCTAAACGTCGCCTCCCTTCCCTGTCCCCCTCCCACGGCCTTTCGTGCGTCAGAGGAAGGCGCGTTTGCTCTACATATATGGTGATTGTAAAGGAGGAAAGAGACGCCTAGTTCTGCAGCCCTTAAGGGAGCACGGCACAGAACGCGCGTTTGTTCTCCGCCGTGCGCTCACTCCCCGTGAAAGCGCGCGTCCCTCGCGCCCTTTCACTCGCACATACAGCGTTCGGCGGCGCGCGGCGACGATTTCATCTCCATTGACGTCATACGGAACCTCAAGGCGACGGCGACGGCGACGGCAGAAATCTGCTTTGGAGTGTCCATATAATTGCTATCGCAATAATAATGCGGTAAAATGAAATCTGTTCAAACAAACCTTCATGCCAGGACGGAAATGGTACGAGAGCAGCATCACGGGTGACCGCGGATCAGACCAGCACTCATGTAGTACGGCCGGCAGAAGACTATCGTCTTTCGACGACATTTGCAGCGAAGCACGCAGATACGCGGCAAATGTTTTTTCTCATTTTTCTCAGACTGGTTACACACTACTACTACTAAGACGGGGACGGAACGGGTGCCGCTATAAGGAGCTTCGCTCCTAAAACATTATTGCAGTAGTAAATATACGGTCACTGGAGCCCTCATTGGCGCCGTGACCGTCGTGCGGTCCTGGTATCGACGGCACATGCGTGGCGCGCGGGCGGATGGGTTGGAAGGCCTCCTGGCATGCGCAGTGAGTTTGCTTGTGTAAATGACGCATCCACTTGGACGCACCGTCACACACTTCCCACTCGGTTGTGCTGAGGTCAGGGTAGCGTTCTGGCTGCCGCTGCTGGCATGAACGATGCGCGCACACACATTAGGGCTCTTGCTCAGTAGTTGTGTGCGTACCACACAGTGGTTCAGAGACTAGTCTGAACGGAACCGATAGTAAGCGTCAAGCTGCCTATATCTGACAAACGCCGCGGGTGTTCCATTGGTCTCATGACGTGTACCTTTAAGGTCTGTGACGTCACTGCCGGGCGTTCCTTAATGCGCCAGTGTTGTGACACGCTTGCGCTGCCAGGCCTGTGTTCCTGTTGCACTGCGGCAGTTGTCTCGAGTTCTACGTCGCGCCATAACGTCTCCGCGTGTTATTAGAGCATCGTGTGAGGGGCTCGAGCACAACGATAAATCTAGCTATCCCTTTCCATGCATTACGTTCTCCTGAAAGTGCAGTTTTATTGTAACAGCAACCTATCCCCGCAATAGGATATTTACCATTGCGCGAGTTTTAAAATGACCTTTTACGAAATTAGGGTGCTGAAAACAAAGAAACGCGTTGCCTTGATTACGCTGTGATGTTGGTGCCCGAAAAAAATAATATTATGGTATTGTACTGTACAAAGACACCAGACAAGTGTAACAGAAAGAATGGCAGGCTCACCTGTATTCTTTGAATCGGCGCGGAAAACGATGGAAACGCAAAAAGGAAGATCAGGACGGCTTTCGTTTTGCCGTGGTTTTCAGCGCTGACTCAACGAATGCATCAATTACAACTCGCCCAGCTTTCCACCGCACTGCAGCTCAACGCGTCCAAACATGGGCACCCTCTCGAGGGTGCCCATGTTAGCTCACGAGGGTCTCCTTCGCCCCCATCTGCCCTCACCTTCACGTACTGAGGTGAAAATTGACTTCGAGAAGATTGATGAGGGTGAGGTGGAGAGAAGGCAGACGTCGTGAGGTGAGGTCGAGGGAGAGTGTGGTGACGATGTGAGGTTAAATGAGGAAAAGGCGATTCATAATTTTTAAGTACAGAAAAGTCACTCAGATCGTATGCGTGGTGGGTTTAAAGTCTAATGTGTTGAAGTGGGCTGGCAGGAAGTATCGCTAGAGCAGATGTACGTCGAAGCCCACATTTAACCGACTAGAGTCATAATGTTAGTTTAACTGAACCTATTTAAAGCTGCAGCCACTAAAAGCGGCAACGATAGCGGGAGGAGTGGCGGCGACTTCTTGTCGTCACTCTGAGTAAACGTTTCGTGAGTCTGAGTGCGAGTGAGCCCTGAGCACGACAATTTATGTTGTGAGTGCGTCTCGGTGAGTTCTGTTTATTTTGCCAACCTAAACACAAAGAAAAACATTGTTCACTTCGCGGCGGGGGTGGCAATATGGTATTGGATACATCACACCAGTCCATGAAAAAAATTAAGCACGGGAATACGCGGCTCTGCATCGCAACTGCGCTTTCCCCCTCCCTTTCACGAACAAGTGCCGCCCCATTTACTCGCGTCTTTCGCGGAGCACCGGCAGCGAATGTATAGGCGCCGCTGCGTCCCGAGTAGCGGACCGGCCCTTCCACCCACCCCTCCATGTATTTCCTCTGCTTGGCATTAGGCAGGATTGGAAGGGAAGTGGCGGAAGAATCTCTGCAAAGCGCCAAGCATCCGGGCCCCTGCGAGTATAGTGCATGCCATGTAAGCATTCCCTTTCCCTGTTGCAGCCAAAAAAAATATTATCCAAGATAAGTACATCCGTGACAATGAATTGTCTAAATAAAGCATTAAAAAAAACTTGGTCGCTCGAGTCTCCATGCAGACGCAGCGGTGGCTGCCGTTAGCCCTGACTTGACTTGGTCGCACTGGGTATTAGTTGGCCGTGCTGCTAAACTACGCTTGTGCCATTGCCTATGATGCAAGATACTACTGTTGACTCTGTGGAGCGACCGGTCATTCCAAACGCCCTGTGAGAAGCGCAACATTCGAGAAGAACGAAGTGAGACGAACTTCCAGACGAACTTTCCTTAATCGCAGTACGATTGAAGGTCGCTGATGTTGCTTTCGAGCACACACTTGGTGCGTTGACGGACGGAAAATGCAAATAGAAGGGAACATGACACCGAGCAGCTAGCCTCGGCAAGCCCGCCTTCTACAATGCCACCTCACGGCATTCTCTCCAGAGCCAATCTGTGCAATCAGTCTTTCGGAGTAGGCCTTGCATGGTTATTGCCTTGGTCAAACACTGTATAGTATACGCGATAGGCTTCAGTGGCGCCCTCGTAGCGCGCTGTCCATTCTACACGCTCAGCGGATAAACATTGATTTTGCATCACGTGGTGAGGGCCTACTTCACACGAGCCTCTTAAAAATATTTTGGCAGTGCTTCTAGATGATCACGTGACGCACCCTGTTAGATCTTTTCCATCCTCCGCGGTTGGTGCTCGCGTTCAGCGCGATTGTCAGAAAATATGGTTGTCAGCAGTGTCAGTGCTGGAACTGCGCATCTGCACTCATGGTTCATGTATAGTGTCATAGAAGAAACTACAGTTGATATCGCGGACCAAACAGGACTGAAGAAATTCTCAGCGGGTAGCGGTTATATGCGACAGCTCAAAAAGCATTACAACGAGCTGGACCTCCTGCGGTTGTATTGACCCTTTTCGCGGCACTCCCGTGGGCGCTGCCATATTTGATCACGTGGTGACGCGTCCATCGCTTGCCTCAGCCGCCTCCGTTGCCTCCGCGTTTACATTGCAAGCGCGTGACGCCGGTGCGGCGCAGCAAACCGCCGTTTCGACGCATATCGTAGACGATGACTGTGTGCACGACACGAAGCTTTGGTCACAGCTTTAAAGAACATGTAAGTGCTTTCAGAACTCATTACGCCTTGTCCAAACGGCGCGAGTAGCGCATACGGTTCTTGTACTAAATGCGGGGCTAGAAATGTATTCCAAGCTGTCCAAACTTTCCGCTTAAGAATTAAATCGGGATCAGTGTGCTCTGCGTTCTTTATTGGGCAAACATTTTGAACCATCGGCTTGTCATATTTTTGACTCAGTAAAGTTCCTCGGTGCGGCCACTGATTCTTTATTTTCAGCGTAATCACTCGCGGGTGTGCTCTGCTGCGATAAATTTGTTCTTGCTGCGAACAAAGCTTGGAATTTAAATATTCTCTACTTTGCGGTAGCTCGTAGCAAAGACGTATTATCGGTAGTCCCTCGCTTACTCTGTGGACCGTCACGAAACATTCAGCTTCCAACATTCGTGTCTTGTCGATGTAGTCGCCGTCACTCACGTTGGCGATAGGGTGGCCATAAGTTTTCGGGCGAGTAAGGGTGGATGTGTGTAGATAACGTGCGAGAAACTTACTATGCCAGTTAGTGGCACTACTTAATTTTGTAACGAGCGGTACTCACTCCCAAGTGCCGACGTTCCGGAGTTGAAGTCCTTTCTTTGGAGGTTGGCTATACAGCGCAGGTGGTTGAATTATGTTTTGTTATTCCTGAGGAAAGCCGTGCATCCCGAAGGGCGGCAACACAGGCAGTCCTTATGTAGCAGCGGCGACACGTACAGGTTGATTTCATTCATTAATATGTGAATCACTATTTTTGCAGCGAACTACCGCACCCATCTTCCCTTTATCGTTACACATTTTGCAGCATGAGTTGGGCACAGTACATTAGCGCACACCCAGTTGCATTTTCGACAGCTGATCGCACAGTAGCAGGACAGAAACAGTAATGGTTTCGTATTCGTGCGCATTCGCTTAGGCAACGTATGGCGCGCGGCCGAAAGCACCATCTCGTTCCTCTAGAGCAAACTGCTCCGCGAAAAGGGTCAATAGTAAATCGTGGATAAGTGCCATTACGTAAAGTGAAGCTTTTTAACAGCGGAGCTGTTTAAGCCGATGTCAACTCGTGTGCCGCGAACGGAAAATGTGGGCGAATCCTGGCGGTAGTGCAGAAAGGGGCGCAATGGCACATACCCCTGGGAACTAGCGAAGGTGTTTAAGCCTTGCCCAAAGACGTGGCCAATACCTTGCGATAGCCAATCAATAGCTAATCGATCACTAATCAATAAATTCCTGAAAGTGATCGGGATGACTTGGTAGTGCTTAGCCTAGCCCAAATACGTGGTCAACACCTGGCGATGGCCCATCGACAGCCAATCAATAGGTAATCAATGATCGATCAATAATCATTAAATTCTTGAAAATGCTGGGGATGACTTGGTAGTGGTAGATGCCGATGAGCTCCGCTGTTGCTTTAGCCTTGCGCCACAAGTGCAAGCTACGCATTTTTTTAGCGTTACATCGCCGGCACAGGCTAGCGTATACAAGCTTCGCTTGGAAAAATGACATTTGCCCACCTCTGTTCACGTCTACGCAATGCGAAGCATTCATGATTTGTAGACAACTGTCGTATGTAAAATTTAAGTGTCCTTTACTGGGCTAGCTGTAGGCTGCTTTGCAGGCTGAGGTGTTTATAATTTCCTAAAACTGATTATTTGTCATAGTAATTGTAAGCGCAGTATCCAGCGTCCCAGGCGTCCTGACATGTTCTTCATAGATGACAGCCAACACAGAGCATGATGGTCGGTTACGATGGTGAAGTGGCGACCATAGAGATACGGGCGAAACTTCTGAATGGACCAAACAATAGCCAGGCATTCCTGCTCTGTGATCGTGTAGTTCCGTTCAGATGGCGAGAGGGTCCGGCTAGCATACGCCACAACCTGCTCTTTAGACGCGGGACCCCGTTGTAGGAGCACTGCTCCGATGCCTTGCGCACTTGCGTCAGTGTGGAGTATAGTGGGTGCCCTCTCATCAAAATGGCGAAGCACCGGTCCGGAAGTGAGATGTTTCTTAAGGGCTTGAAATGCCGACTCACAGTCTTCGGACCATGTGAAAGAGGCGCCGGTGACCAGGAGCTTATGTAGAGGAGCTGCTATTGTAGCAAAATTGCGTATAAAACGGCGAAAGTAAGACGCCAGGCCGAGAAAGCTGCGCAATGTTTTTTGATTTGATGGGCAAGGGAATTGAAGCACAGCAGCAATCTTCTCAGGGTCAGGTTGGACGCCGTCTTTTGAAACGACGTGACCCAGCACTTGGATGCTTCTGCTGGCGAATGTGCACTTTTTAGTATTAATCTGGAGACCAGCATCTGAAAGGCATTGGAGGACTTCGTCTAGTCTCTGTAGGTGTTGGCTGAAGCTTGAAGAAAAAACAACGATGTCATCCAGATAACAGAGGCAGGTCTTCCACTTAAGGCCACGAAGAACAGTGTCGATCATACGCTCAAACGTGGCTGGAGCGTTGCACAGGCCAAATGGCATTACATTAAATTCATAAAGTCCGTCCGGCGTGGCGAAAGCGGTTTTCTCTTTGTCAGCCTCGTTCATGGGAATTTGCCAATATCCCGACCGCAGATCAAAGCTGGAAAAATATTCCGCTCCTTGTAGTGTATCTAAGGCGTCGTCAATTCGAGGCATGGGATACACATCCTTGCGTGTAATCTTATTGAGCGCTCGATAATCAACGCAAAAGCGAACGGAACCATCCTTTTTCTTCACCAGAACGACAGGAGACGCGCAGGAACTGGATGAAGGTCGTATAATATTTCGTGCTAGCATGTCATCAACTTGGTCTTCAATGATCTTCCGTTCCGACTGCGAAACTCGATATGGGCGACGGCGTATAATTGCAGAACCGTCGGTTTCGATGCGGTGTGCAGCTACGGAAGTCTGGCCCAATGCGGTGGCACAGCTATCAAAGCAGGATTTGTGCTTAGCCAAAAGGGCGAGTAACGCATCCGACTGGGCAGCGGTTAGGTCAGAACCAATTAGGGCTCGGAGAGAAGAAGATTCCAAACCTGAGGTTGGTACTGGTGACGAAGAAGGGGAAAGCGCTGCGACAGAGATTAGTGGCGGGTCGGTGAAGGTTGCCACGGTCATCCCTTTGGGCAACAGCACAGGATCTGGGGTTGTGTTGCAGGCGTACAGGAGAGCTCGGCCACATGAAAACCGGACGAGACAAGGGGCGACTAGAATTCCTCGTGAAGTGCAGCGTGAAGAGGGGGTAACCAGTGCGTCTCCATCGGTTAGCTGGCCGGATGTGACAGCTACAATGTGTTCGTGACCAGGGTGCAGGACGTAATCAGCAGCGACAGCCAAGTTCAAGATGGAGGGTGACGACTCCAAAATAGGTGCATCCGTGGTATCTGTGATGTGGACGACTTTCTCCCTACATGATATGACAGCGGAGGCAGAATGCAGAAAGTCCCAACCGAGAATAAGTTCATGGATGCACGCGGGTAGCACAATCATCTCAATGTGTTGACGAATGCCGTCGATCAAAACACGAGCCGTACATTGTCCGTCGGGGTGAATGGGTACGTTATTAGCGCCGCGTAAAACGGGTCCAAGATAAGGCGTTCTGACTTTACGGAGCCGTGAGCACAAATCACTACGCAGAACGGAAACAGCGGCACCAGTATCGACGAGAGCTTGCACAGGAACACCTTCGAGAGTTACAGATAGCATATTGGCCGGGCGACAAGGAGGTCTTTCCGAAGTTCGACAGGACGCAGTTTTCCCTCCAAAAACTGCAATCCTTAGTTTTATCGTTATATTTATCATCCTACGGGTAACAAGTGGGTCCCAGTCATACCTCGCTGCCTTCGTCTTCGAGTTTTAGAAGCATTTCATGATGACGTTGCCGCCGGCCACTTAGGCTTCCTCAAGACCTACGACCGCATCAAGACCCGCTGCTTCTGGCCTGGATTGTCCACAACGGTAGCCAAATACGTTGCCTCATGTGCGTTGTGTCAGCACCGCAAACGCTCCACATCCCCGCCTGCCGGTTTTCTTCAGCCTCTGCCATGTCCGACCGAACCTTTCGAGTGCGTTGGAATTGACTTATACGGTCCCTTGCTGTTGACGCCCTCCGGTCACCGCTGGATCGTCACAGCGGTAGACCACTTAACAAGATACGCCGAGACTGCGCCTCTTCGATCTGGTGCTGCTTCTGAGGTTGCTGACTTTTTCCTGCAATCCATAGTCTTGCGCCATGGTGCTCCTCGCGTTCTTTTGTCCGATCATGGCAAAGCCTTCATGTCCCACGTCCTCGAAGAAGTCTTGCGGCAGACTAATACGAAGCATAAAACCACTTCTACATATCACCCGCAAACCAACGGCCTTACTGAACGCTTCCACCGAACGCTCTCTGACATGATTTCTATGTACTTACGTCCTGACCACACAAACTGGGACAACATCCTTCCCTGTGTTACATTCGCTTATAATACTGCGACACAACGAACTACCGGTTACAGCCCTTTCTTCCTGGTGTATGGACGATCTGCCTCCTCCGTCTTCGACTCCGAATTCTTTTTCTCTCCTGCTTCGCCTAACACCTCCCTCCCAGAAGAGTTTGCAGCTCGACTCGCGCATTGCCGTGAAATTGCTCGTCGCAACACCGCCGCTACCCAAGAAGAAAGAAAACGTCGCTGCGACAGTAAACGCCGCGACATCGCCTTCCATCCTGGAGACCAAGTCCTCCTATGGACGCCGGTTCGAACCCCTGGACTTTGCGAGAAATTCCTTCACCGGTACATTGGGCCCTACACAGTCCTACAACAAACTTCCGCAGTGAACTATCTCGTCACTCCGCTTCAATCCGTCGAGGACCGCCGTCGTCGTAGTGCAGAAATTGTTCACGTCTCCCGCATGAAGCCCTTTATTCCCCGTTCAGCCGATCTTTAGATTGCGGCCAGGTTGGCCGCTTCCACGAGGGGGGGAAATTAGTGTAAGCACATTTCACGTACTTCATCGTTCTCATTTGTATATAGCCATCATCATCCCTGTTTCTCTTCTTCTTCGTGTTTGAGCCTCGGCCGTGCCGGTGGAATAAACGGGTCTGCCAGTGCTGCCTGTCCTGATCGTCTTCCGTCTTTCATAATATATAAAATTGGAAGCAACCTAAACCCCTGCTGTACATACACAGTGGCCTAACCTAACCTGTCGCTCCAGCGGCACATTAGTAGTCGACCTTCTCGCGCATAATTTTTTAATGCATTATCACCGGGATCGGCCAGGAAAACGTCGAGATAGACTCGCCTGCCAAGAAGCGGCTGGACTCGGAGATGGTGGTGGTTACAACTTCTTTATTGAAAATCATAGTGGGGTCTCAGGGTGGCCCCTATCGGGGGCGACTCCCTCGGCCCAAGTGACGACATTCAGTTGTTCCCCGAGATCGACGGCAGTCCTAAGTAAGGTCTCCCAGGTAAGTTTGGAGGGGGCTGGCAAGAGCCTATTTGGGGGAGGAAAACCCCTACATCGCCAAAGGAGGTGGCCTTGTGTTGCCAATTCGTTCATGTTACAATTTTGACATATTGGGGTTAAATTCCCCATTTGTGATAATCGCCAATCTGTATGGACTGAGAAAACAGTCAGTCTGAAGCTGGCGAAGGACGGTGGCCTGCGCTCTAGTAAGGTCCCGATGAAGCGCCCGGTAAGTGCGCCTCCTTTCTTTATACAAGTTTGTTATTTCATTATATGTGGTCACCACCTCACACAGAGAGTCCGAGTCGGAGCGGCGCGCCTCCCGGCTTGTTAAACCTCGGGCGATGCGGTGCGCCTCCTCGTTCCCAGGATTTCCGGAGTGGGCGGGGACCCATACTAGATTAATAAGTCTGTCCGCTTGACAAAACGTGTGGTAATAATTGTTTAACATTTGTTGCGTAGTTTTGTTAACAGTGCCTTTACTGTAATTTAAGATCGCGCTTTTGGTATCGCTAACGACTGTATGAACGAGGTCGTTCATGATGGCTAGAGCGATAGCTGTCTCCTCCGCCTCAAGGGCGGAGAAGGCCTCCACCATGGCCGCGTTTAAAATGCGGCTGCTTCCGGTCACTACGGTCACAACCTATTTTCGGTTACCCTGCGCCGCCACATTCACATAGGCAACAGAGTGGTCGTCTTTATACTTATCCCACAACTGCTTTGCCCTGGGCGTACGACGGTTGTCGTGCCTTCTGGTGAGCATGTTTTTAGGAATAGGTTTATTGATGAGCTGCCGCCTGGTGATTTGTGGCAAGGGGCTTCGTCCCACAGAGGTGATTGTGGGATTCAGGGCCAGCTTGTCTAGCATGTACCTTCCGGCCTGTGTACCGGACAGGTGGAAAATCTGGGCTGTTTTGTGCGCCTCGATTAGTTCTTCTATAGTGTTGTGTATTCCTAATCTAAATAGTTTGTCGGAATTAGTATATTTGGGTAGCCCCAACGCTGTTTTGTATGCTAGACGGATAAAGGCGTTAATTTTGTCCCTATCCGCTCGCCTTAGGTGGTAGTAAGGAAGGGAATACACTATGCGACTCACCAGAAAGGCCTGAATTAGCCCCGATATAGGTTCTCCTCCTTCATGCCTGTGTGTTGTTGCGATTTTTTTTATCAATCCGCAAATTTGTCTAATCGCGGATTGCAGCCCGGCTATAGCCTGTGCCTTGCGGGTATTGTTTTGTATGAGAATTCCCAGCCACTGGATGGTCAGCACAGGCGGGACCGGGCCAGACTCCATTCGAACCGCTATTGTGGAGGCCTGCTGTTGGCTGTCTGTTTTGTCTGTTCTGTTTCTGATAATCAGTAGTTCGGATTTCTGGGCAGAGCATGTTACCCGTTTATTTTAACGTAATCTTGGACCGTGTACGCAGCCGTTTGCAGTGCCTCTGTGATTTCGCCATCTGATCCAGTGTTTTTCCAGATTGTTATGTCGTCTGCATATATTAAATGGCTAACGTGGGGTATTGCATCTAAGAGGGGCGGCAAGGTTTTCATGGTAATGTTACAAAGGAAAGGTGAGAGAACTGCTCCTTGCGGGGTTCCTCGTGTTCCTAAGGTGAAGCGTTCGCTCTTAAGGTCGCCCAGATGAATTTCTGCAGTTCTTTCCCTGAGGAAGTTTGAGATACATGCGAAACTGCGTTTCCCCACGTTCAACTGGTTCAGGTTAGTTAGGATTGGATGATGCGTAACACCGTCAAAGGCCTTGCTTACGTCTAGTACTAGTACGGGCCTTGTGACTCTGGTAGGGCCTGGCTGCAGGATGTCGTGCTGTAATTGCCACAGGATGTCCTGTGTGGAAAGATTGGTCCTAAATCTACCATCGTGTGAGGGAATAGCCCCTCCGTCTCAGCGTATTCGTTTAGCCTTCTGAGTATAATATGCTCCATGACTTTTCCTAAGCAAGAGGTCAAGGAAATTGGTTTTAAGTTTCCTAACTCGAGCTTTTTGCCCGGTTTGGGTATAACAATGACTTTTGCGTGATTCCAGCTGGGAGGGATGGTGCCATCTTTCCAATGAATGTTGAAGGATAGGATAGGAATAAACTTTATTTGTCCAACGGTTATGGGTGTTGGTGCCCAGGCTAGGCTGTCAGGGATCCATCGCCGGAGAAAAATCTTTCGAGATCCTCGGCAATGGCCCTGGCCCGCTGGACGGCCCACTCCTGGTCCTCGGGTCCCTCGCTGAGGAGGGCGGCTTGCCATCTCTCAGCGAGGCGCCCCGCTTCAGAGGGTCCTGCTGTTGTCTTCCCTCTTCCTATTGGTCCTCCTTCCTCATGGCGTTGGCATTCCCAAAGTATATGGCCCATCTAAGCCCGTTCGTGCTCACACCACGGGCAGCCGGGCGACGGGTGCAGTGCGGGCCACAGGCGGTGCAGGTGGTAGGGGTTGGTGCAAGTGCCCGTCTGCAACCGCCTCAGGTTGACTGCCTGGCACCTGTCCAGCCGCCCTTGGGGTTGTCGATATTTTATACGTTCTTTCCTGTAGTGTTCAAGAACCTCTCGGTACGAGGCTGGAAACTCCTCGATATCGCGGTCGGCGTCCCTGTGGCCCCCAGCTCCCTCCGCCGCGATTTGGGTTGTGTTGGTAACTCCTCCGCTGGGGTCCCGCACAACAACGGCGGCTGCCCTCTGGGTGATCGCGTCGCGGCGGGTAAGCTGCCTCGTGACGAGATGGGCACGCTCGTTGTGGTTGGGCGGGTTGCTGGTGTGTTTTCGGCCGTTAGTGTTGTTGTTGTTGTTGTTGTTGTCGCGGCTGTTGTCTTCTTTAGTGCCAAGCTCCCCGACGTGCGCGGGGAACCATTTAGGTGACTTCTTCGTAATCGTGCCGGACACGAAGTCCCCGGCTCTGGCATTGAGCATGCGCGCCACATCCGCGGACCCCTAATCTTTGGTGTAGTTCCGGGTCGCTGATTTGGAGTCTCTTACGATCAGGCTATCCTCCGTACCTCCGTGGAGTACCGTGAGGGCTATGGCCATCTCCGCTGCTTCGGCGACGGCAGCCTCGCTGATGCCGTGACTAGGATCCTTCCCTTCGTATCTACTACCGCCATGAAGAAGGCCGGCTCCGCCGCCCGTCGGCCGGCCGTGTCGTTGCCGCTGCTGCTGCCGTTTTTGTCGTAGTGGTAGTAGCGATGGTGGTGTTGGCTTCCCCGGTTCGTCTCGCACATTTCGTTGTCGTGGCGGTGGTGGTCGTCGTCCCTCGTCGCCATCAACGTTACCGGTGGGCCGCGGGTACTTGGCTGCATCGGCGAAGAGGACGCCTTCTCTTCTTCCGTGCTCCTCGAGGATTGCTACCACCCTTCGTTTACGTCTTTGCACGTCATGCGCCGGGTGCCTGTTCTTCGGCATGTTTTCAGTCTGTATGGCGTCGCTGACTTCTGGTAGCAGTGTTTCCTTTAGTACCCGCGCCTCATGATATCAAATCCCGAGCAGGTCGAGGATTGGTCTTCCCGTTTTGGTGCCCGACAGCCTCTCCAGCTGCGCTATTCTCTGCGCCTCGGCGACCTCCTCGAGCGTGTTGTGTACGCCCAGCTCGAGGAGCCTGTGGGTTGGTGTGTACTGGGGTACCCCCAGGGCGGTCTTGAACGCCCTGCGGATCGCCACGTTCAGCTTGTCGGTTTTGCTCCCCTTCCAGTCGGCATACGCGGCGACGTACGATATATGGCTCCGCGTACGCCTGTATCAGCCTTGTCACGTTGTGTTCTTTCCTTCCTTTCCTCTTGTTCGCGACCCTCCGCACGAGGTGCGTGGCGGCGGCTACATTCTTCTGGAGTCGGGCAACCAGCTCGCGGTTGTCACCGTTCGCTTCCAGCCACAGGCCGAGCACTCGCAACTTGGACACTGTCGGTATTAGGGTCCCCTCCCTCATCGTGACGTGGACGCCCGAACGACGGGCGTCGAGCACGCCCTGCGGGAGGGGTCCTTTCTTGCGCGGTCTGTGTAGTAGTATCTCTGACTTGTCAGGCGAGCAGACGAGTCCCGTGTCTTCAAGGTGCCGCTCCACCTCCCGGACGGCCCGCTGCAGCCGGTTTTGCATTTCGCCGACGCTCGTGTTCTCCGTGGTCCACACTGTCACGTATCTGCGTAGATCGTGTGATTGATGCCCTCTATCGCGTCGAGACGCTCCGGCAGGCCGATCATGACGAGTTTGAAAAGCATGGGGGAGAATACGGAGCCCTGCGGCGTTCCGGCACCGCCCATTCAGGCCGTTCGCGGCGTGGCCCCGTCGATCTTGACTGTCGCCTCGCGCCCATTCAGGAAGCTGCTGACATATCGGTGGAACCTCGCCCCGAGATCGAGTCCGCTGATCTTGTACAATATGGCCGTGTGCTTCACAGTGTCGAAGGCGGTCTTGAGGTCTAGCCCGAGCAAGGTGCGCACGTGAGTGCTCGGAGCCTTCACAACCTGTTCCTTGATCTGCAGCATGGCGTCCTGCGTGAAAAGTCCCTTCCGGAAATCGATGATGTGGGTGCCGAAAGCGTCCTGCTTCTCGAGGAGCGTCGTCACCCTGTTGAGGCATGCATGCTACATCACTTTCCCGACGCAGGACGTGAGGGAGATCGGCCTCATGTTTCGGACCTCTAGCGGTTTGCCCGGCTTCAGTATGAGTATAACGTCCGCGGTTTTCCACTCTTGCGAAATGCGGCCCTCCTTCCAGCACGAGTTGATGTACCCGCCGAGCTTCTCGATGGTGTCGTCGTTCAGGTTCCTCAGGATTTTGTTGGTGATCCTGTCAGGACAGGGCGCCGATTTGGTCTTCAATAGCTGGAGGACCGCTCTAATTTCCTGCACGCAAAACTCCGCGTCCAGCTCTTCGCTGCGAGCCCCGGGGT
The DNA here is from genome assembly GCF_013339745.2 of Dermacentor silvarum. Taxonomy (NCBI): domain Eukaryota; kingdom Metazoa; phylum Arthropoda; class Arachnida; order Ixodida; family Ixodidae; genus Dermacentor; species Dermacentor silvarum. Next base: position 151,500,255 of record NC_051161.1, read on the forward strand.
ACTCGGAGTGACTCTTCCCTTCCGGTCGAGTGAAGTGCGTCTGCACGATCTCCTCCGCGAAGGCTTCCGGGTCGTCCTTGTACTTGTGTCGCAGCTTGGCCGTCTTTGTAAGGGTCGCCGTTCTGGCGCTTCCTGGTTCGAGCAGGTGTCTGAGCATCTTCCAGGTGCGTCCCGCGCTCATATCATCGTGTCACACAGCTCCTGCCATTCTTGCTCGCACAGGCGGCCGCAATGCGTCTCGATCTCCCGGTTGATTTCGGTGATCTTCTTGCGTATCTTCCTGTTGAGTTTTTGCTTACTCGCTTTCAGCTGCATGGATTTCTTGGCCGCAGCGGGATGGGCCAGCCGGCCGTCCACTCTGGACGATTGGGGAGCGTCGTCGTCCCCAGCTCCGCGGGATCTGTCTCCTCCTTCTTTGGGGGATTTTTGTCGCCAGTACGTCCATTCGATCTCATCGGTGGCTTTCTCTACGTCCGCGAGTAGTTCTCTGCACCATTCGCTGATGTCTTCAATCGAGCCCCCCTTCTTGTCTCGTTCTCTATTTTCCGGAATCCCCGTCTACGATTCTTGACTTTCGGCAGACGTCCTCCTCGCTTTCATTCTCTCCCACGGTCACACACAAGATTCTGTGGTCACTCCCCAGGTCCTCGAAAGAGTTCGACCAAGTAACCACGTCCGCGCCCGACCAGACGGAGAGGTCGGGGGATGTGTCGCGGCACACTCCCTGTCCGATCCTGGTGTGCGAAGCCCGTTCGTTGAGTACAGTCAGGCCGAGCTCGTCCATCAGTACGGCTAGCCTCTTCCCTATCGGCGAGTCGGCTCCGTATCCCCATTGCGTGTGCGGCGCGTTAAGTCTCCACATATCAGCAAGGGATTGGAGGCGGCCTTGGACATCGCTTCGCGAAAGAGGGCGTCGATAGTGTGAGTGCGGTTTCTTTGCGAGGGGGAGCTATATACGTTGAGCACGAAGAGGCCAGTCTTCTTCCACTACTCAGCACTACTTCGATCAGGACGTGGTATATGTCCGACTCTTCGTGGAGCACGAGTTCGTGTTCGATGAAGGTCGTTCCGCGCTTAACCAGGGTGCACACCCTGACGTCCTTCCCCATGCATTCGTAGGAGGTACAACACGTAACATAGCCCGGGAGCTGGGCCCGGTCGAAAGGTTCTTGCAAGGCAATCACGACAGGAAGTTCGCTTTCGAAAGCGTTTTCATGTATTGCACCATTGTTGCTTTTTTCTTTTTGAAGCCCCTGCAGTTCCACTGCCAGACTATGCGTCTCTTGTCGGACTTGCGGGACACAGCCATGATTGTTACGCAGAGGTGTTGGGGGGACACAACTGTCCGTGCGTCCCTCCTTCCCCGGTGCGGGGAGTGTTGGCGTTGTTGCCGCTGGTGAGGATGGCCGCGACATTTACCGCTTGTGGGGACGGTACCCCGGCCCTTCCGGGCAGGTGGTGGTGATCAGCGTTACTAGATTACCTCTTCCAAAGAGGTAATATAGTAACGTTGGTGGTGATCTTGCTGCAGCTGCATCGTCCCGCGTTCCAGATCTTCAATTCGCTCATTCATGGCCGCGAGTTGGGTGTTGACCGCTGCGTACTGCGCGTTCCGTCCCGCGTCGGATTCGTTCAGCCTTGTCAGGAGCATGTCAAACATTCGCTCGGTCTTGTCCGTCAGTTTTAGGGGCGAAGCTCCTTATAGCGGCACCCGTTCATCCCCGTCGTAGTAGGTAGCCACGTCCAGTTTTATGAATTGCCCAATAGATGGCGTTGTGTGTCCGTATATGTATGTATACCCATATATACATATATATGTATACGTATAGTATAACCGGAAGCAGACTTCCGCTTCCGGTTCCGCTTCCGTTTACACTTCCGGTTCCGCTTCCGCTTCCGGTTCCGGAAGCCAGCTTCCGGCTTCCGGAGAACGCTTCCGGTGTTTTATGAAAAAAAATTCCGAAAGTTGTGTCCGTAGCGCGGAATCGAACCAGGGACCCCTCACTTCCGAACGCGCGGCGCTAACCACTACGGCACGAAGCGCTTTTTTTTATTGCGATAGCAATTATATGGACACTTCAACCGGATTTCTGCCGTCGGCGTCGCCGTCGTCGTCGCCGTGAGGTTCCGTATAGATAAAATCTTCACCGCGCGCCGTATGCCCGAGCGGAAGCGTGCGGGGACGCGCGCTATCACGGAGAGCGAACGCACTCAACTGCCACGCGCAAGCAACGAAGCGGGAAGCGAGCGCCGGAGGGAGCGGGGGGGGGGGGGGGGCGGGGGGGGCACTTCTACTGTGCCAACAACCGCGCTCGTCGCTCGACCGCACGGTCTCTTATCTCTCCCACGCGCAAGCAAGGAAGCGGGAAGCCAGCGCCGGAGGGAGTGGGGGGGGGGGGGGGAGGCGCACTTTTCCTCTGCCAGCAACCGCGCTCGTCGCTCGCCGCACCGTCTCTTATCTCCACACGGCTCTGACCTTTATGCACTAGGCCGCTCAGTTTCCGTTGAAGCGATAGACCGCACGTACCTTCGCCCGCTGCTTGCTGCCAGCGTTTTGACAGTCGTTGTCTGCAGTCATTCAGTGTGATCTATTCATGTTTGTTTGTGCGCGCTCACACCACGCTTGTTCATTCAGTTAGTAATAGTAGGGCCACATTTTCCAACGCACGCTACACATGTAATGCTGCCCTGATCGGCAGTGCAGCGCTACAGGTGTGTCCCTTCGCACGCGCGCTGTCCACGGGAAGCGCTTCTCATCAACACCACCGTTTCACACGGTGGTTTCCACCGTTTCACACCATCGAGTCTCTCTTCATGTCGTTCTACGTACGCCGCAGCACACCTGCTTACTTAATCAGCTCATGTTTACTACAATTCATATTGCTACCAAAGCCGCTCACCTTACATCGTATGACATTGCTGTGTTGCTATCGCATTCATTGCTTCGCCCTTAGGGCGAAACTGTGACATTTTTTTCTTTATTGCCTGGCTTTGACACACAACATTTCACAAAAGGAACAGTACAATATACAATTACAATATACAGTAGAGGAAGGCGTATTCAACCACCATCGTGCTGGCTGCGTCTATTTAGAATTCGCGTAGATCCACAAGCGGCTCTACTCTTGAGAGCCACTCGGGGGGTTCCGCTAATGCCTTATTGATTTCAACAAACCAGTGCATGCTCTCACGAAAATAAATTCGTGCAGGCCGTGCATCCTTATCAACGTAGTATCCTGCCATTCTGGACCGCCAAATACAGCGGAGGCCCATAAGCACAATTAAATAAAAAGGCGCCCCATCCTCGTTATCTACGCTTAAGTACCGAATGCCATACGGGTCCAGTGGAAATTCTTTCCGTACTGTTCTCTGTAAGACATCCCAAAAATAAACGCCTTCCCAACAGTGTAAAAAAACATGATCGATTGTCTCTGGCTGCTTGCAAATTAAACAGTGTGTTCCCCAAGGTAAAAACAATTCCTTTCCCTCCAAAAACTTTTTAGCTGGTAATGTTCCGGTGTGTAATTTAAAAAAGAAAGTTTTCATTCCTGGCGGCACCTGCATTTTTTTAACTCTCTTTAAAACATCACTGCCTGGGCCTCCGCTGTACACGGACCTGTACAAGGGCACTGGGAAAACAATGTCACACAAAGCACAATACAGTTTTTTTCATTTCACACTGAATAGGTAATCATTCGAAAACCGCGCTGTTAGAAATCTTACACTCGATACGATTTCTTTGTAGAAACCACGAATCCCTCCCGAAAGCTCTTCGGTTGAAACAACGTACTCGGGCAGCCGTCGGCTTAGCTTCATTTGGCATACAGTACGCAGAAACGGGTCTGTGGCGTCCCGAAAAAACAAGAAGCGGTTTACCAACTGCCGTATAAAGAGGTGACCCAGTCCCAGACCCCCGTCTTTTACCCTCCGAAACAAGTTGGTACGGCTGCAGCGCTCCCATTCAGATGCCCAGACAAAGACTGCGAAGACCCTGTGTAGCTTCTGGACGTTTAAGCGTGAACAATGCAATACCTGCATTACATACCACAGCTTGCTAATGAAAAAAAAGGTTGCAAACGGTAGCTCTGGCAAAAATCGATAGGTTGGCTCCTTTCCACTTCTCCGCTCTCTCCCGAATGATTTTAGTCTGCTCTTTCCAATACTTCTCACTATCGCTATAAGCGTCGAGCGGTACGCCCAAATACTTGCCCGGGGTCGTTACCCAAGGCACGTTGGCGAAGAGGTCTGGCTTTTCTGGCCACGCTCCATGCCAGAGCCGAAGACACTTGGACCAGTTAACTCCACTACCTGTGACATGGCTGAATTTACGGAGACATTTGACAGCCTCGATTAAACTGCCCTGATCATCCGTTATAACTGCAACGTCATCAGCATATGCCAGCAGTTTCACTTCGGCTCCTTGTAACTAAAATCCTCTAATGCTGTTGCTTTCCAATATCTTCATGCACAGGGTTTCAATGTATATACCAAATAAGAGCGGGCTGAGGGGGCAGCCCTGGCGCACCGAACGGCGCACGCTTATGGGGGCCCCCAGACTCTTATTTACGATCAATCTGGTCATGCAGTTTCGGTACGCCAGGGCCACTCCCTCGCAGATAACAGAACCTACATTAGCGTGGTCTAAGACGGCAAACAGAATTTCGTGAGCCACGCAATCGAAACCCTTTTCGAGGTCGATCTGTAGAATGGCTACCTGACCACTAGTATCATCACTGCATTCAAGTACACTGCGCGCTTTCTGAATATTTGTGACGATGGAGCGCCCCTTTATCCCACATGTCTGGTGAGGCCCGACTATGTCCTGTATCACCGTCTGCAATCTTCGAGCCAATATCTTCATAAAGATTTTATACTCTACATTAGTGAGTGCTATGGGACGGTATGCTGTAACCAGTCTTAATTTCTCTCTATCATCAGTTTTAGGTATGAGGACCGTGTGGGACAACCCATAGGATGGAGGCAACGTGTTTAATTTGTAGGCCTCGTTAAAAATTACAGTCAAAACAGGGCTAATTTCGTTCTTGAACTCTTTGTAAAATGCGGCGCTAAAGCCATCTGGTCCAGGGGATTTTCCGGGGTTTTAGTTATCTATTGCGTGCTCAACTTCAGTTTCCGTTATCACCAGTTCCAATCTCTCTTTTCTTTCGTCATCCAGTCGAGGTAGAACCCTCAGAAACTCATTCTTAAATGTGGTCACATCTACTGTATGAAACGCGAACAGCGCCTGATAGTGCTCAATAAAATCGGCTTTGATGTCGTCTATGTCTGTTGCTAAGTTCCCGCGCAATTCTATTCCATCAACGTGGTTCCTTTGAGCTCGCGATTTTTCTAATCCTAGCGCTCGTTTTGATGGCGCTTCACCTGCAGCTGTGTCCTCTGCCCTTGCCCTCACCAGCGCTCCTCGATAACGTTGTTCATCAATTTGCTCCATCTTTTGTTTAACTTTTCTAATGTCTTCCATCCATTTCCCCGGGGCTTGGCTTTCCTGCTTGAGCAGCTCATGAAGTAGTGCCTGTAAGTCAGTCTCTCTTTGTTTTTTCTCGTAACGAATACACGTAGCCCTGTCTATTGCTTTTATTTTTAACGTTTCTTTAGATATTTCCCACTGTTGCCATACCTGAAGGTTTTTACTGGGGTCTATTTTGCTTATTTCCTCTTTTACTGCTCGTTTGTAAAATTCATCCTGAAGAAGCATGTTATTTAATTTCCACGTTTCCCATGAGAAAGCATCGCCTCTCTTTACAATTCCTATGCAGCACTGAACTAAACAATGGTCTGAAAACGACACTGGCACTACCTCATAGCTGTTACATTTTGGAAGGACATCAACTGATGCATAAATGCGGTCAAGCCGCGCGTGACTTGAGCCTTCGAACCGTTTATACTTCACCGCACGCCCTCCTTCGAGACACTCTGTCACATCTTCAAGGTCCCAGTTCTCAACCATTTGCGACAACACTTCAGTGCTTTTATCTCTAAACCCCAGAACGCTAGTTTTATCTCTCGCACTCAGGACACAGTTGAAATCGCCCATTACTATGAGTTGTCTTCCTGTGCAAAGGCGCTCTTGGATGTCATGGAAAAAAAGGGCCCTGTCATCCACCTTATTGGGCACGTACAAACACACAATACGCCACTCAATGTTGTTCAACGAAAAGTCAAGTACACCACACCGGCCCGACGCACACGAATAATGTGCATGCACATCAAGCCCCGGCAACTTCTTTACAAAAAATCACAGCATATCCACGGGGTGAATGATGATGAGTGGGCGAAGCTCCGGAGGGAATCATCGGATCTCTCGCTTAAGGGGACGCTAGCACAAACGCGTTAGAAACGTGCAGTACTCTCTAGTAAGGGGGAGCGGCCACAGCGTCTTACGCAGCCATTTACACATGCCGGAACGTGCACCGCGTTTGCCGACGCCATCACATGACTGCTGAGAGAGTATACCCCCCGTATTCATAAACGCTCCTTGACTTGAACTTGACTTGCCACCGCTTTGGGCAGCGCGTTCGAAACGCGTTGAAGGTAAGGCGGAGAGGCCACAGCGTCTTACACCAGCTTCTTACACGGGCCGTAACGCGCTAGCACAAACGCGTTAGAAACGCGCTAGAAATGCGGCCTTTCGTTAATGTTGGGTATTTATTGCCATCGTGGTGCGTGTGTCCATGTCCGCTTCGTGGCGTGGTGGGCTAACGCCGCGCGCTCGGAAGCGAGGGGTCCCTGGTTCGATTCCGCGCTACTGACACAACTTCGGGATTTTTTTTCTCAGACTGGTTACACACTACTACTACGACGACGACGACGGGGACGAACGGGTGCCGCTATAAGGAGCTTCGCCCCTAAAAGTACGCATCCAGCCGATGTGCCCACAGCATGACTAACCACGGCAAAAAACCTAGACGTGAAACGCCGCACCATGCTGCCAGTCTCGTCTTCACCGTCGACTTTGGTCTCCTGCACGGCCAGCACATCTATGTCGCACTCCGTTATAAGCCGGTACAGCTGGCCTTGTTTTCTCTTCCCTGCCAGTCCTCTAACATTTAGGGTAGCGACTTTCAACGGACTAGCAAGAGCCATTTTTACACAATGAGAAGCGACCGACAGCATGGTGCTTACCTCCCTCGTCTAGCGCGTGGCTAGACCCCGCCGTCATCGTCCGGCGCAAGCATCTGAACGTGATCTAGGTGCTCCTTAATGCCGGAACGTTTGTCCGCCGAAACGTTAAGGCGCGGCCGAAGAGACGACCGCCGGACTTGAGCCGTCTTAGCTGGGGGTTCCTCGACGCCAGACGCCATCGCCTGGACACCGTCAGTGCTGGTCTTTGCGTGGGGACGCTTGGCAGCTGCGGGGATGCTGGTCGGCGTGTGGGCGCTGCTCTTGTCCTGATGCGGCTTGGACGGGTCCTTAGGCTCGTCAATCTTAGGCACCGGTGCACTCTCCTCGTCCTTTCCCGTCGTTTCGCTTGTCCCAAGGGAGTCTCCAGATGATTGTTGGATCACTGGAGCATCGACAGTACGGGCGTTGCTGTCAGAGGATGCTGACGCATGCTGCGTCCCGGCCTGGTTGCCCGCCACGTCGGTTCCCCTCGCTGCATCCTCCGCTTCAGCAATGTCCATGAGTTCAGCGTTCTCGTTCTCCTTGACCTGCCCGGTAGCAGACGCATAGGTACGGACGCAGTCCACGTCCGCGTGCCCATAGCGCCTGCACTTGGAACACTTGGGCACTTTGCAGTCTCGGCGAACGTGCCCCGTGCCATGGCAACGCAGGCACTCCATCGCCCGCCCAGGCACCACAACGAGGGCCAACTCTCCGGCGACTCGAACCTGATGGGGCAGGTCGTCCACCTTCATTCCTGGCTTCATCTTGAGCAGCACGGTTCTCGTCGTTGAGCCCTTCTCTTTCATGCCTTGGACGCGCCAACGCTCCCGCGTCACCTCGGTCACTTTCCCGAACGCCGCGAAAGCAGTCCGGATGTCATCGTCTTGAACGCCGTGGAGCATCCAATGCAGACGCAGTTTAACCTGTTGGTCCTCAGGGTCAAAAACGATGCAACGGCGACCTTTCACTTGCAGCTCCTTGAAGTCGGCCAGTTTCCTTGCAGCTTCCACGCTGTTGAAGGTCACCGCCCGCACATGGTTAATCTGGTATGCCCCCAACGCCACAACGTCGGGGAGCACACCAGCGTCCGCGAGGGCGTCCCTGAAATCTTCGACTCTGTAGGGCCTCACCCTCACATCGCCGTGCAAAAACAACGTGTTTAAAGCAACACGACCGGTGGGCAGAGCAGGCAGCACGATCTCGTAATCCGTGTCTTCTTCGGAGGTGAACCTGTTTTCGCGGCCAGCAAGGGCCGCTATCGCCGCTCCGTTGGAGCACATGATCCTGCGTCCGTTCGCTCGCGCGTCAGGAAGTAGAATGCTACGCCACGAAGCGCACATAGACACACGCACCACGATGGCAATACCCAACATTAACGAAAGGCCGCGTTTCTAGCGCGTTTCTAACATGTTTGTGCTAGCGCGTTACGGCCCGTGTAAGAAGCTGGTGTAAGACGCTGTGGCGTCTCCGCCTTACCTTCAACGCGTTTCGAACGCGCTGCCCAAGGCGGTGGCAAGTCAAGTTCAAGTCGAGGAGCGTTTATGAATACGGGGGACATACTCTCTCAGCAGTCATGTGATGGCGTCGGCAAACGCGGTGCACGTTCCGGCATGTGTAAATGGCTTCGTAAGACGCTGTGGCCGCTCCCCCTTACTAGAGAGTACTGCAACTGCACATATTTATAACCAATAGCCGTTAACTCGTCGAAGGTCCAAGACGTAAATGTATGGCGCCGGGAACATGCCCCAAGTTGCCTAATTCAATTTACATTTAACATGCCGTGTGTATGTTTGAAATACCTACTATTATTTTTTGCGCTTCGATGCTTGGTATATAAGGTTTGCGACCCCCTGTGTGTGGAAGTTTTTCTTTTTCGCTGTTGTATTTTGGTTTACACGTCACGCCTCCTTTACCGTAGCCAGCCACTCGCGCACGGCGATTAGTTTCCCTTGCGTTGCGCGTGCTCTTCGCGTTCGTTGCAATTATTTGACGATATCTACGCGCAATTTTGCTTTTTTTGCCCACAAAACTGTGTGCTGACAGGATTAAGCTGGTGTAAAAATAACTGCGATGTGAAAATAAGGTTTAGTTAGTGCTGTAGAGAAACATGTAACGTAACTTGTCTGTGTCTATCTTGCGTAGTACACACGAGAAACCAAACGATGCACAAAATACATTCACTTATAATGTCTAGTACAATTAATCATGAAAGAGATATGTACATGAAAAATTATATGTACTGTGTGGCGCCTGAAGGTTATGTTGAAAGACGAGATAAAAAAAATTCGCAAGGTAGGCTCGACACACAATTCGGGATAGTGAGAGTTTTTTTTTAATTTATTCATTACATTGGGGGGGGGGGTTCAAGTGAGTAAATCAACCTCATTACACACAATATAAATCGAAAACAAGAATGCAAACAAGAAAACGCAACCGCGGGTAATATTATTCAAGATATCCAGCCAGAATACATCAGCTACGATCAAATGCGTCGCATCAGCCAAACACATCGATGGCGAGTACAGAACATTTTATAAATAACCATTAGAACACTGATAACTACATTGACAAAATAAACAACACTGCATACATATCGCGTACAAAAACCGTAAATGAAACTAAGACAGTCAAATACAGATTAGCAATGTTTTTCACTTCGAAAATATAGTCCATGATGATGTAAGGCTGTTGACTTTAACAGATGGCGCCCATCCTGTCGATTTCCCTCGTACTGGTCCTCTTCAAAGTGTTTCTAAGTACAAGTAAAACAACAAAAGTGATTATTGATATGAAAAGTTGCCTTGTAAATACAGCTAGAGAACCCTTTACAGTGCTTAAAAATAAATTTTCGCAGAAGTAATGCTGTATTACCTCGCGTCACACGTTTCGAAGAAATGCACAGGCTACAACAGACACCATGCCAGAAAGCGCCGAAACATTTTGGTCCCATGATGCCCCTTAACTCTACTACACCTGGGTATACCGTGCACAGGTATTTAAAGACCGTCACAGTACCCACTACGATCGGGAATGAGCACGAATGACCATCGGCTTACGAGCACCACGCTACAAATATATTCGTCTAAAAAATCAGCTATATAACGTAACAACCTGAGATCCGCAAGATATCTGCTGAGAATGGAGAAAATCACAATGCTTCGCTTGCCACGTACACAACAGCCGCTCTCCCCAGAAGAAGCACTGCGTTCTTTAGTCCCAAATAACCAGTAGCGAAAAAAGAAACTGAGAGAAAAAAAAAGAAACAAGAGACACACGATGTGTTCTTCCCGTGAAAAAGTAAAATAGGTGGTTTACATGACGATTTGTAGCTAATGTAAAGCTATTTCGCGGCGAAGCATTTTCGTCAGTTCTTAAAATAAGGGTACTACTCGCATAGACTGCGCTGATCAAAACGGCAAAAGCCTATGCGACGCGCGCTCGCAAACCATAGGCTACTCAACATCGGTGCAGTGCTTAGTTCGTGAGCGAACGTAGGTACGTGAGCGAGGATCAGAGAATACTTTCTTATTTATGAAAAACACGATGCGATAGTCTAAACTTTATTGACACTTACCTCGCAAATGTAGGAGCTATCCGGTGCACTTGGGAACACAACAGCCCGTCATGTCGACTCGATGCACTTGACAAGCTTGTCATTCATGCGGCTGAACACTGTCCAGCAAGTAGAAGCGTCAGCGAAGCATCCGCGCGCACTGTGTCTCGAACTAAGCACCGGCACCAAGCACTCGCAACCGCTCGCTGTGACTCAAGATGGCGTCGCAGCGAGAAAGCGGCGGCGCGGGTGCGGACAAAGGATGGCACCACCCTGAACGGCGGCGCTGGCATCGAGGCACCCTAGCAACAGATGTCCATCTCCCCTACTTCGCCTTCTGTCGCGGTCGCATCGCCTCGCTCGGCGGCCTCGTGGGAGGTGGAGGAGGAGATCCTCTCATGGGAGGATCCTCTCATGTTCTTCAAGATTTCGTTTAGCGTCTGCTGTAGCTCGTCGATTCACCTCGCTGATTGTTCGTTCTGCTCTCTGGCCCTGCCCAGATCTTCTCGAAGTTCCTTATTCTCTCGTTCCATTTTCTCCATCCTCGCCGCCAGGAGGGGGTCGGGTACTCCACTCGCGCTGCCAGTGACGGGGGTGCTCTCTACAGATTATCCATTTCTTCCCACGACTATGTCGGACCACGTGACTTTGCGCGGCCCTGTCTGTGTCTCGTCGTGTGTGGCCCGCACGCCGTCCGGCAGGGGGCGGTTTCGGTTCCGGTTGCGGCTTCCACTCCGACTCCGACTTCGACTTCTGCTCTTACGTCTGTTACGACTTCGGCTCCGTCTTTTTATCGGCGTTAGGGATCTAGATCTCGAGCGACTTTGGCCTTTTCCCTCCTCCATACTGTACCCCGATGGTGATAGGGTCCGCTGAGGGGTCGTCTTTCCTTCTTCCAATGTGCGTTCCCTTTCTGCTCTGCTTCCTGCCCGCCACCTTCTCTGCTATACTATGTGTGGCAACTTGTATTTTGCCTTGCACATACGGTCGGCCGTGGGATGCACCTCGCCGCATATCCGGCACTAGGGTGTGCACTCGTGCTCGCTGCTTGGGTTCTTCGATCCGCAGGTCGGGCATAGTTTGATCTCCGGTCTTGGGCACACATCGGGTCGATGGCCGAGCCTGCCGCACTCCTTGCAAAAGTCCATCTGTTTCCGATAGAGGGATACTTTTATCATGATGCTATTGAAGTAAGCCCATGTGGGGACTCTGTTTCCTTCGTACAATATCACGGTGGTCGTGCTGCCGAGCCGCTTGGCGTACGTTAAAGAGGCGTTTCTCGAGTTCACCAACGCATGCGTGACTGGTCTTGGGTATACTTCAGGGCAATGTTGTGGATAATCCCTTTTACCATTTGCTCGGGCGCCGAAACGTACGCTTTGGTCTCGTGCCTCTTTCTGTTGATCGTCCAAACCTTGATCTTAGCGATTTTCGTCGCTGTTGTCTCGTCCGGTGTGCTTATCACCAGGATGTTTTGCTTGGGATTGGAACCGATCGTGACCATCTCGTCGTCGCCCAATCGTATCGCCTCGTCGAGACTCATTCCGCGCGTGTTCCTTATATTCAGCCCGTCTTTCGGTCGAACAATTCTCTTGATATCATCCCTGGGTGGGTGGTCTGGGCATCCTACTTGCTCGTAGAACTTTGTTCACTATGCTTCTCCCGCCTCGGCGCATGGAGCTTCGCGAGCGGGTGTCGTCCTTTCCCGCCATCTCGTTGGGGTTCGTTCGATGCCTTCTTCTGTGGGTAACTTCGATCCAACCGTCTGCAACGCATTCTGCGTCTTCTCCCGTGCAAACGCGTTTTGCGCCATCGGGTTCGTTGTCCGGGATTTCCCCACTTCCTGCCTCGGCCAGGCCCAACCGTCGTTAGGCCTGGCCGCGCTCACACGGGACTTGTGCGATTTTTGTGCCGCAAAAAATCGTAAAGTTCACACTCACCCAAAACGTTGGTGTCCCTGGGTTCACGGTGACTTGGTCTTTCCGATGATGTGCCGCTTTAGGGTGTAGGATTAAAAAACCCGCGGAAACACTCATAAATCGACGGAGCCGATGCGGTGAATATTGAAGAACTTCGTAATTTCTATGATTGAATGGTCATCTAGGTTTCTGAGCATCTTATTGGTGACCCCGGCTTTACCGGCTGCAGCTGTCGTCTTTATGCTATTAAGAACAGCTTGGACTTCAGCCTCCTTAATGTCTTTATCGAGGGCTTCATTTTCTTGCCCTGTGTAGGTATTTGAGACTGAGAAGTCTCTGTCGACGTTGAAGTAGCGATTTTTCAACTCTTTAATGAGAGTGTTGTCATCTCCGGGGAAGGAATCAATAATTCTTTGCACGTTTTTCCGCGATGCAGACTTGGTTTCATTAGGGTCGATTAAGTGCCTAAGCCGGGACCATGTGTATTTATTGCCAAACTGTCCGTTCATTCGATCGCAAAGCTGATGCCAGTGTTCCTGACTATGGAACTGGGAGTGCTGTTCAATTTCCCTTTCTAATTGTACGAGCTTTTTGCGAAGGATTTTGTTATGTTTTTGTGACGACCATCGTTTTGTATGCTCTTCTGTGCTTGCCATAAGTGAATTAGTCTCGAGTCCGGAGTGTGGCCATCAACTTCCATTTCCGACTCTATGGTTGCGTTATTGGCGTCTTGAAATATGGTATCGATCCATCCTTCGAGCTCTTCGAGGTTAGTGATGGGTGCGGTAGTTCGTTTATAGCGAACTTGACGAAAAGCGTCCCACCTGGTATGCAGGATAGTAAGTTTACGTTTCCTGTAGCCCTTTAGAAAGGCCGTGATAGGTAGAATGTAGTGATCACTTGCCACGTTCATTTCAGTATTCTCCCATGTGGTTTTTGCAATGTTTTTGACGAAGGCTAGGTCAGCGGACGTGTTTCGACTCACACTATTGCCAATGCGTGTGGGGCGCTCCGGTTCGTTTAGAAGGGTGAAACCATAGCCTTGTGCTGTTTCCCAAACCTTGTTGACTTTATTTTCCCCCTTTGGGAAGCCCCAGGCTGAGTGCCGGGCGTTAAAGTCGCCCAGCACTACGAGTGCTGCTTTATGGGCGTGCTTATAGGCGTTGGTCATGAATGTGTATGCGGATGGACTTTTGTCTTTTGGGGGGCTAGACAAATTTAAAACGAAAAGAGACTGATCTGCTCTTTTTTTAGGTAGACTTTCAATGAATGTGTACGCTACCTCCTCACATTCCAAGTCTATTTGAATTGCTGTCAGATTTCTATGCACCATGAGCGCCCTGGTCGCAGAGCGGCCGCATCGAAGAACTTCCGTGTAGGTTGCATAGCCTGTTAATTTGGCTGCAATGCCAATTTATTGGAGTGCCAAAAAGTCGGGCTTTTCTTGCGAATCGTTAATTGTGAATTCAAGGGCTCGACGTTTTTGTTTGAACTCTCTGCAGTTCCATTGCCATAAAATTATAGGTGTTCCAGCCATCAGGAACGCCTGTGAGGATCTAGTCACGCCGCGCCGATGCTGTGCGATCTGATTGGCCCCCCTGCCGGGTGTCGAGCATCTGCCTTTGACATCAAAGCTTCAGATGAGCCATTGTCTCCTGACAGGTGCAAGGGCTTTACGTGCGGCTTACGTGCTGATATAATCTCGACCGGGTGAGGTGGGTCGTCACCGCAGGAATCAGGAAACGACGATGAAGGCGGGCATCGTGATGATGAAAAATAGAAAAGATTGTATTCACTTCATTGGTACATGGTTTTGACTCTATCTGAGTCTCGAGCGGTTCTGATTAACACGGGGGCCAGGACGGCCTTAAATCCCCTCGTGGTGGCCGGCGTTTCCTTCGTGGAAGTCCTCTCTCCGGTGGTCAAGTTGACGACCTCCTCGCCCTCGGGTCCTCCTTCTTGGTAGCTCGCCGTTTTCGTCTGCTCCGTAGAGGTGAGAGCTCTCTCGGGGCTGAAGGGGATTATCTCGTCACGGGAAAAGCGCTGAGGCTTGCTTCCCACATTGGAGAGATACAGATTCCAGGCATAACCTGCCGATGACCCCTTCGGGGAACTTGTGGAAGTGTCAGACCTCTGTCGGGCGGTCAAGTTGGCGACCTCCTCTCCCTCGGGTTTTCCTTCTTGGTAGCTCGCTGTTTTCGTCTGCTCCGTAGGGGATGAAAAGGGGATTATCTCGTCACGGGAAAGGCGCTCGAGCTTGATTCCCACATTTCACAGGTGCAGTTCCAAGGCGATCATAATAGCCTTATCTCGTCACGGGAAAGGCGCTCGAGCTTGATTCCCACATTTCACAGGTGCAGTTCCAAGCCGATCATAACAGTGCCATGTCAAGGCCTGTATGGGTGGCAAGTGCCTGCACTGTCGTGCTCAGGATAAGAATGTTTTCTGTTTGTTTCTTAATTTGCTCGGTTAAATTGCTCATGTTATTTAGAATGTGCTCAAATCCGGTTTCTAGTTGAGCTACGCGCGCATCTATCCCTTCCGATTTGTCTTTCTTATCACCTGTCGATTCTGTTGGGCTAGCTGCTTTCCGTTTTTTGCCTTTAGTTATGTCAGTTTCCATATTTTTGCCTCACTCGGAGCGCAAAGCACTGGTCTGTTCACACAGAGATTCTGCGAGTTACTAATTGGGGTTGGTTTGTTTTCGAGTTGTCGAATTTTATCATTAGCGGCAGCCAATTGTTGTTTTAGAAATTTTATCTGCTCTGGCAGCTCCCCCACCTGTTGGTCCTGTTGCTGTTGTGGCTTGCTTTGCTAGGGCCTTGTGGGGGTGCCCTCTTCTCGGGCAGCTTGGCTGGTCTTGGAGCCGCAACGTTCTTCCCTTGTCTGCGTCGTTGTCCGTCCGTTTCGTGATTGCGGCTAGGGCGGTGTCCCCAATGAGGTGGTCACTTGCGGTGTTGTTTTCTCGTGGTGGTTAGGTTTACCGCTTCCCCAGGCTACGTGCTTGGCAGGTTCGTCTTGCTGGGAGGTGTTTCCTCCGGAGGTGGACTGGTCAACCTCTCTGCTGTGCAGAGGAGGGAACGACTCGGAGTGGTCTCGAAAGAGGCCTTGGGTTCGCCCTGGTGAGTGGGAACGCCTGGTCTCTCCGGTGGTTTGGGTGTCGCTTTTTGACGTTGTTTTCTGGTTCTGTTTTGGTTGTATGAAGCGCCGTTTGCAGTTTCGACTAGGCGTTGGGTGTGTCCCATAACAAACGACGCAGAGTGAGATGCACGTCGGTTTCTCTCCTTCCAGTGGAGGTCCCCGCACCTTCAGCATCTGGGGATTTCTGGTCGTGGTTGTGGACATACGTCGGAGCGATGTCCTAATTTCCGACAATTGAAGCAAGATTCCGGCCTCTCTCTGAAGGGGTACACGTTTAGAGTGAAACACCGATAACGTATCAAGGACGGTAAGTCTCGGCCGGCGAAGGTGATCACAAAGTGTTTGGAATTACCGAGTGTTCTTGCATTCACAATAGGTAATTGCGGGTTCTTGTTTAAAATTTCATCGTGAATGGCTTGGTCCGTTTCGTTAGTATAGGCTCTGTAGACCAGTCCCCGTATGGAGTCGTCCGGAGCCGGTACGTACGCCGATACCGGTATGTCGATGTTATGCTCTTCACAGCGTAAAAATGCAAGAGTCCGGTAAACGTCCGCCCGCGTTCTATCGGGTGTACAATGGTGATGGTGTTTTTGATCGGGTGCACTCTCACCTGGTCGGCTTGCTCGGCTTGCGCCTGGTTGATTTTGGATGTCGCGTAGATCGCCTACAAGAGCGTGATAAGTCCAATCTTGGTCATATTCACGGCACACTTGGGTCGCAACACAATTTTATAGTCCTCCTCGGGCAGTCGAGGCATGGGCTTCGGTCGCGGTAGCTGCGGCGGGCTCGACTTATTCTTGGGGGCAGCCGAAGCACCGGTGAGGCCTAGTTTCTCGGTCAGCTTGGTGGGGTCGGTTTTCTTGCGACGGAAGCGCTTTTGGAGGTCTAGCGGGTCGGCCGGAGATGTCGGTTGCTGCCACGTACCATCACGCAGCTCCGCGGGGTCGATTTCTTCGCCTTCGACGGTGTAACTCATCACTGCTTGCTCGAAGACGCTGCATGGCTGCGTCGATCGGGCGAGCAAGGGCGTCTCCGTTGTCGCGCTAGGCCAACGCCTCCTCAAACTTCAAGGCCTGCGCCCAAACATTTGACGTCACATCCCGCCGGCAATCGCAACCAGCGTTACTAGATTACCTCTTGAAAGAGGTAATCTAGTAACGTTGATTGCGGCCGCGTCCCTGCGCCGCCGTGGAAGTAGAGCGGGAAGTCGGGTAGTGCCAACGCCGGCGTTGGTAGTGCTTTGTCGGCGGCTGAGATTATAAGCATAGCTGTCGCGGTCAACGCAATCGTTCGCCATCGCGGTTTGTGCGCGTTTTCTTCGTGGTACGCTGCAATGCCTAATAATTGCTGTGTACCGGGCTGCTTCGGTAACTATAGTGCCGAAAAGAAAGTTCCGGTGTTTTCGTTTCCAAAGGACGACGACACGTTGAAGAAGTGGTTGCGTGCTATTCCGAGGAAGGAGTTCGTGCCAACGTCATATACCCGGGTAAGAATACCTTTCAAGTGCATTCCTTAGTTTGCATTTTTCTCGAAGTGCTGTTTTCGGTTTTCTCAGACTGTCAAATGTCGCGCGTGGGAATGATATACAGGTGTCGTCGCTATGTTGTCACATAGAAAAACTTTTTTTGTTACCCCTTATGCCCGGTGCATCACGTCGACTACTTGCTCCTAGGTTGCCGCAGTGTCTGTTCAGTTCTTTGTACAGAGGTCAACACTTACGTATAGAACAACGGAGCGTCGCGCTCGGGACCGCACTAGCGACATCTACAGTATGAAATAGGTCACATCTGAGCATGCGCGGCGCCAATGACGTGCCTGCCTTGCATTTTCTCTCCTTGTTTATCGCCCCGGCTGTAACAACTGCTTTGGCCGTCAGAAGCGATGTCACCGGTGTAGCGCCGAAAAAAAAAAAAAAAACTTGGAATCGCCCGGCTCGGCGCCATTATACTGCAGGCTTATTCTCAGTTGGCGGTACATCACACCGCCATTGCGTCGCCCATATATCTCGCGCATCGTGCCGTGGATTTTGCATAGCGCATTGCGTTTATGCCGTCTGTTAAGAGTGAATTTTACAAACATACTTTCATAGTTTATTGGTCGTCAACCCACCAATGATGCGTTAATTGCGAATAATTGTAGGTTGCGATCACACACAGAAAAATGCTGCCTAGATATCTTGAACTAAGGAGATTTATTGAAATGAACAAATGCAGATTCCTCAAAAACGATGCCAAATGTAAGCACAACATACATGAGGGGGAAGCGGAAGCATTTCGTTGAGTGTTTCAGGGGCGAACATTGTCAAAGCTGACAGTACTGCAAAGTTTGAGGAAGGGGCGACTTAGGCACTGCAGAACCCTTGTCGTAGTGCTTGTCATTGGTGCCGCAGAAGATTGCAGTAAGGCAAACTAATATCGCGTTCCAGCTCCACCAGACAGCTATACGCTCCAAATTCTCGCAGGGAGAGACTCGTAAAGGTGGTCCACAAGAGTGGGGTCATTCCGCAGACGTACCCACTCCTTTTCAACAGCGCCCTACAGATCGTCGGAACTGCATCTTATCAGGCCGGGCTGTTTGGCGAGACTTTTTTTTCATCTGACCCCATACATTTTCAATAATATTGAGGTCCGGGCTTCTGGCAGGCCAGTCCAAGGTCATTGCGCCAAGGCTGTCAAGAAGTTCTCGAACTTTAGTGGCTGTGTGGATGGACGCCCCATCCTGCTGAAAGTGGTAGAGTCCGTCTGGAAAGGGGCCGTCAGGCACGTAAGGTAAAAGGACCGTTTCTATTATGTCCGTGTAGGCTGCTGCCGTCATCCGTCCTTTAAGCCTGTGAAGCGGTCCTAGGCCTTGATAGCTCACTCCTCCCCACACGGTGACTGACGTACGCCCACTGGAGCGAACATTCCAGACGTATTTTTCGTCATCCCTGCGTGATAAACCGTACTTGCTTAATAATAATAATAATAATAATAATAATAATAATAATAATAATAATAATAATAATAATAATAATTCAAACTTGTATTCAGCACTGATAAGCCGCGGCGCGGCATTAATTGGAAGAAGCTGGAATGCCAAGCATTAAATTAACGTTGCTACAATACTCTTGTCAAAGGCGTACACATCCGAATTCCCCATCCCCAAACCCAAATACAACATAAACACACATATAGTGTCAATAACGTGAAAGAATAATTATTTACCCTAATTAGTACTAAGACTAAGACTCGCTGTTAGCATGGCTGTAATCTTTGTCTTTCATAAAAGGACATACTCTCTCGCTCTCTCTGTCTAGAACATTATGCAGACAATTTTTGCGCGCTAATGGAATATTTGCAGCATACCAAGTGCTAGAAAACCAAAATTACCGGCTGCTCTCTGGACGCCACACATGTTGCCTGTGGTCCCAGCGTGTACAGAAGGTGGCTTCGTCGCTGAACACAACGGCCCGCCAGTTGTCTGCTGTCCAGTTTTGGACAACGGAAGCAATGTCCATGCGCTGATTCCTGTGCGTTTTTTCAAGCTGGGTCCTCTGAGCAGCAATTCCGCTTTTTATCGCGGCTGAATGAAGCCTCCGACGTATGGTTCGCGTGGAAACCTCCAATCCCAGAATATCCCGAATTTCCCGGGCGCTGAGAAAGGGGTCTTCCACAGACGCAGCTACAATCAGTCGGTCCTCTTCATTGGTTGTAGCCCTTTCTTGGTGAAGACGGGCAGCATCAGCAAGCCGACCTTCCTTGTAAAAAGCTTGGAGCACTCTGTTAACAGTTGCCAATGGACGTCTCGTAGCCGCCGATATGGCTCTTTGAGTCATCGTACGTCCCATCACCGTGATGGCTTTTCTTTCATCGAGTGTCAAGCGTGGTGCCATTGTTGAAGTTCTAATGCAGCATCAGTAAAGTCGCATAGAGAATATATAGGCATTGCTGCAACAGCTGACTCACTCGCGCACGCTCCGAGCGCTAAATTCAGGAGCGGCCGAGCATATCCTCTTCCGAGCAGCCTGGCGCAAGAAACCGCAGAAAACTTTATTCAGCTGATAAGAGGGTTCAAATGTGCTGCCGGAAAAATGAGACCGGGAACACAGAATAAGCTTGCAGCCTGGCTTGCATCGGGCGCCGAGAAGAGAAGAGCTATTCGCTGCGGTATGTTTTTTTTTTGCTTGTTAGTTTTTGTTTTTGCGCTACACAGTTGACAGCGCTTTTGACGGCCAAAGCAGTTGTTGCAGCCGCGGCGTTATACAGGGATAAAAAAATAATTACACCATCTTCCCGTAGGGGAACCCTGAGTAGTATGCGAAGCAGCCATGGGGTCGACTCAAGTTCCCATTACGCGAGCCCTCGTTGCATCAGTAGCGGCTTCTCGGCGGCGTTGACGTTTCCTTTCGGCTTCGCGAGCCCGAATTTCGGGATCGGCCTGTCGCCGCTGCCGTTTCGTGGCAGCGGCTCGAGTCCTCTTCTCAATACCGCATATCCCCGAAGTGAATAGTGATGAGTGGGCGAAGCACCGGGGGATCATTCGGGCAAAACGTCGGAAGCGTTCTCCGGAAGCTGGCTTCCGGAACCGGAAGCGGAAACTGGCTTCCGGTTCCAGCTTCCGGAAGCCGGAGCTTGGCGTACGTGCGCAGTAGGGGTGTGAACGCCGCACGGCGGAAGGAGGGAGGGAGTGACATAGCCCCGACCATAAGCTGCTTCCATCTAAAAAATGCAAAGCCGGCGCGTCATTGGCGCCGCGCATGCTCAGATGTGACCTATTTCATACTGTAGAGGTCACTAGTGCAGTCCCGAGCGCGACGCTCCGTTGTTCTAGCCTCCTGAGACCCCTTGTACAATACATTGCACATTGCCTTCCAATTTTTTTTTTCGAAATTCACTCGGAAGTGATTACGCAAAATATTAACTCTGGGTGTGAAGAACGGTGCATGTGTAACTACTGTAAAGAAGTGGTTTACTCATATTCTTGTCATCCGCTTTCGAGAAATATGACAATAAATTGGTTTAGACCTCTGTGTCGTCCCACACGGCCGAAAGACTTCGAGGCGTATTTGGAAGTCACCGAGATTTCGTGAAAATACCGGACGCGGCAGCAATATGGCAATGTACTACACGTAGTTCCATCTTCATCTCAGCGTTTAAACAATGAGATGCAGTTTTTACCACAGCTTACATGAGGAGATGATGGAGAGAGTCATTTTTTTCACGTACATGGAGGCGGAGCTTTTAGCATCTTTCCGTGGTATTATAGCGCCCACCGACGCCGCAACGCGGGGTCCTTTGGTCGGCGCTCTCAGCCGGTGCCTTAGCGCCGGCTGTCAAAGAAGTGAAAAAATTAAGAAGCACAGCGCGTGCTCGAGGCGCAAGCTCGGCACGCCCAGTGTCGTTCTAGAAGCTAGCCACGCTGGTCGTCGCAGCCGCCGCTCGGCTCACCACCTTCGCCATTTTGAGTAGGGACGACGGCACGGCTTGTACGGCCGCTGTCACGTCATCCTACAGTGGTGCTACACTATTGAAATTTTAAAAATTGTTTTTCAAGTTCATGACATAACAGTAGGCAATAAAAACTACCGTGAAGAGCGATTATGTCCCGTTGTTGTGTCCGGGTCTCAGGAGGCTAGACATGACTGTTGACCTCTGTACGTGTGCGTAAATCGTAGGAGCACCAGCAACGCGCATACCAGTTGACGCCGTAGGCGTTTAGCCCGCGTTCGTACCGAACGCGCGCGACGTTGGTGACTGTTGCCGGTGCCTCTGGGGGCGGCTCGGAGGTTTTCGACGAGGTCAGAACGGGGCACTCGTCGAGCAGCATCGGAAGTCTTTCCCACCTTCTCGCCTCGCAAAGTTTCTATATAAACAAGTTTCTGTTTGTAGATGTGTGCTTACTCGTGCTTAAGCAACTTCTTACGTGCAACGCATGCACGCTATATCTACAATATTGGTACCCCGGGCGTGATTCGAACACGCAACCTTCTGATAACTTCGCATAACTGTATTAATCAGTGCATGCTCATGTGTAAGCTGTCAAATACAAAAGTTTTGATGGAAGACTCAACGCTTAAGACTGCGGAAACTAGCCCTAGGAAAAAATGGGCATGCTAATAAGGCGGTTGAATAGCTTTAAATTTTGCTGTAGATGTATTGCCGGTGCCTGCGTATATGTGTAAAGGAAGGGAAGCGCTGTCGAGGACGGGACAAAACTAGGTGGGGTGATGAAGTTAGGAAATTTGGAGGCGCAAGTTGGAATCAGTAATCGGAGATCGCAGGGAGAGGCCTTCGTCCTGCAGTGGACATAAATATAGGCTGATGATGATGATAATCTGTGCGCAGATTTACTGTTCTTTGCCCTTAACGAATAAGGTTTTTTTGCTTGTTTTGTTACACAAACAATATTTTTGTTAATAAGTGTTAGTGCTTAGGTATCTATTATAGAACAGTTAGGAAGGAAATGCGGGAAATCCATAACGTTTGTGGGGCATTTTATTGCTGCGGCAGTCCACGGCTCACGAGTAATTTTTTTCTTATACTGGCTGCTCAGTTATTCACATGCATATCTTGTATTACGCAGGTCTGTGCCATTCACTTCGAGCCATCATGCTTGGAACGAACGACATCGTATACCGACTGGAAGACGGTAAAAGTTGTAGAATAACCACTTCCTGTGCCACATCTGCGCCCTGGGTCTGTGCCTAGCGTGTTCCCCAGGTGTCCTTCATACCTCTCGAAGGAAAAACAGAGCTCGAGAGAAGCGCCAGACATCAAGCGATCCAGAGAGGATGCCTCAGAACTTGCTCGTGCTATTCAAGAATCTGTTGCATCGTATGAAGCGGAGGAAGAAAGGCTAGGCTTTTCAACACACCAAGAAATGAAAGCATGCCTTCAAGCAGCATCAGTGCCAGATGTGTGGACTGTCGTACATACAGAGAGGTGCACAATGTTCCTGTACATTGTAAACGAGAGTGAACCGTGTTTGAAGGCCTCCCTAACAGTGTTTGGCAGCCTCAAACTTAGTGCCTGCTATCAAGGAGTTCCAGTCAAAAGGCTGAGAGAAGGTGTTGTTCCAGACACAGTAAACGATGCAAGATCCTTGTTTTAAGTTTTGGACAGTCTGTTTATGTTGTCATCTGAGGAAGAAAACTGCCACTTGGTAGATGCAATCAGTGTTCTCCTTGACAAGCTTGAAGGCAACATTCATGCAGAAAAGAAAGTGACTGTGAAGTTTTTAAAGGAAGAGCTGTTAACGCTTCCTAAAGGGCATGTCCAGTGCAGTTCTCAACTAATGGTACTCTCATGTTTTTTTTACACCATATCAGCACATGCGTATAAGTTCTTAAGAAAGGTAGGCTGACTGACTTTGCCTCACCCGAGCACAGTAGAAATGTGTGCTCATCTTACCAGCTAGCCCTACAGGCAGAGTCTTCAGGGAGCAGTTTTCTACAATATGTCGCACATAGATTTAAGCAGCTGCAGCCTTATGAGACTTGTGTTACGTTGATGTTAGAAGAGATTCCCATCAAGTCTTTCCTTGACTATAAAGGCGGGAACATATGTGGTGCTGCTGCAAATTCCAGTGACGCAGCAACATCAGCTCACGTTTTTGTGATTCAAAGCCTGCTGACATCATTTCGAGAGGTGGCCTATATTCTTCCAGTGAAAACATTCACTGGTGATGATCTCAATATCATACTTAAGAAAGTTATTTTGCGTCTGGAAGAAATTGGGTTTAAGGTTGTGGCAGTTGTCTGCGACAATAATTCGTTGAACAGAAAAGCAATGATGATGTTTAGTAAACCACGCAAACATCGAATTCGGTATCCCCACCCTGCAGACCCATCCCGGCCGCTCTTTTATGTTGTTGACGCAGTGCACTTACTGAAAGGTATAAGTAATAACTGGATTAACAAAAAAAAAATGCTGGCACCAACTTCTTCTACCCACACCTCTCTAACAACAGCGTACACCCAGACAGCATTAGGAGTGACCCATTCAAGGATTTGCGAGAGGTATACAGACTATAATCATCCCAGCTTTTGAAGTGTCGCTATGGGTTAACGTCCAAGGCACTAAATCCCAGCAACTTGGAGCGGCAGAATGTTAAACTTGCGTTGATGCTGCCCACATGCTGCTGAAGCCCTTGTAGCCGACTGTGAGACAAATTCCCTCTATCATGCGGAAGAAACATTGAATAGTTCGGAGGACCTGAAAGGCCTCGAAGACACAATCCCTGTCAGTGGCACTTACAACAACTTTTGCATCACTGTCAGAGATGCCGAGCTTGCACAACTAAGTGCGCATATTCCTGTCATAGCGTACGTTGGTGGTTATTGCGCCCATGCAGCAATGAAGGTGCCTAAATGTGAAATCTGCCAAGAAAGCCTAGTTGTCGATAAAGAGGAGGCTTAGCTGGAAAGTGACCCACATTCCTTAATTACTCGATTGGACAGAGGTGGCTTGAAACTGCCGTCCCCGTTTGTTGTTAGCGTGGTAATGCATACTGAATTTGTCATCAAAAAGCTCGCAGAGGAAAATCACTTTGTTTTGGTTGTTATTTTCGCAGAGGAAAATCACAACCAACAGAAACTTGTTAGGCAGCTCACTTTACAGTCCCTGCCCCAGTTTCAAGAACTGACATTGTGCAAATGGCCACACATATGAGCTCTTAGTTATACTAATTGCAAACTGTGCCACGAATGTGTTACTAAATAATTTATGTAAGCTTGTAAATGATCTTCAGCGTGCTGAGAAAGAGGAATGCGCGAAGAAAAGGAAGGCACTTATCTTTGTGCACAAACAGTCTTAAATTCTTTTTAACATCCGGTTAGACAACAATTTTCTGCTGTATGTTCAGTCGAAGTGATACCTTAATGACTAAGATGAACTGTAACTAAACATTGGACGTCAGACATCACCAACCTGCTGTATATAAAGCTGCAATGGCTCTAAGAGAGACTAACTGCATATAAACATTGGTTTGGTCACCTTGTTGTCTACGTTCGGTTGTTTGATGAAAGGTAGAGTGGCGTTTCGAATATTTGTAAATGTGGTGTAGCCTTCAACACCTGCCGCACATATTGTCCGCCTAATAAGGAAAATAATGTAATAATGGTGCTGTAGTGATTCCAAATTATCTGGTCAACGGCTGCAGTTCACAATTAAACATTATATTAGCCCTGTTTCATAGCCAGCACTAATTCATGGAATCAAAAACGGCGCTTTCATTTTCGGGTCACTGACATGAAGAGCGCCAAAGAAACCGAGGTCTGCGCGAGCACAATAAAAAAAAAGAGTTTTGCATGCGCCTACTTCGTCGACCGCAAGAATCGCCCTATTGGTGGGTCACATTTGACAACGAAAAATAATACACAAGAGTTTGAACGCGCCCGAAAATGATACACTGAGTTCACATGACGCAAAAATAGGCCGGATGCCAAATCGGTTCGCTTGCTGGTTGTGCGATGTTCATTGTGAAAACACAAACCAGCTGTCATCCACAAATGCAAGGGGCTTTCATTCGTCGTTGACAAAGCCCACGTGATCACGCTTGACCACAAAAAAATGTCACAGTTTCGCCCTAAGGGCGAAGAAATGAATGCGATAGCAACACAGCAATGTAATACGAAGTAAGGTGAGCGGATTTGGTAGCAATATGAATTGTAGTAAACATGAACCGATTAAGTAAGCAGGTGTGCTGCGGCGTAAGTAGACCTACATGAAGAGAGACTCGATGACCACGAGAAGGCGCGTGTGAAACGGTCGTGTTGGTGAGAAGCGCTTCCCGTGGGCAGCGCGCGTGCGAAGGGACACACTTGTAGCGCTGCACTGCCGATCCGGGCAGCATTACATGTGTAGCGTGCGTTGGAAAATGTGGCCCGACTATTACTAACTGAATGAACAAGCGTGGTGTGAGCGCGCACAAACAAACATGAATAGATCACACTGAATGACTGCAGACAACGACTGTCAAAACGCTGGCAGCAAGCCCATACGCTGCAGCGGGCGAAGGTACGTGTGGTCTATCGCTTCAACAGAAACTGAGCGGCGAATGCACAGTGCATAAAGGTTAGAGCCGTGTGGAGATAAGAGACGGTGCGGCGAGCGACGAGCGCGGTTGTTGGCCGAGTAGAAGTGCGCCCCCCCCCCCCCCGCTCGCTCCGGCGCTGGCTTCCCGCTTCCTTGCTTGCGCGAGGGAGAGATAAGAGACGGTGCGGTCGAGCGATGAGCGCGGTTGTTGGCAGAGTAGAAGTGCCCCCCCCCCTGCTCCCTCCGGCGTTGGCTTCCCGCTTCGTTGCTTACGCGTGGGAGATTGAGTGTGTTCGCTCTCCGTGATAGCGCGCGTCCCCGCACGCTTTCGCTCGGGCATACGGCACGCGGTGAAGATTTTATCTATACGGAACCTCACGGCGACGGCGACGGCGACGCCGACGGGAGAAATCCGGTTGAAGTGTCCATATAATTGCTATCGCAATAAAACGCACTGAAAATGGCAGCGTACAAGCTCAACGCGACATACCAACGGCGCCACGGCCGAATACAGCCGCGCGCGCGGCCGCAGAGCCATCTGCCTCCGCGTCGTGACGTAGCCGGCGTCATGGCACGTGACGCGCAGCCATGGAAGTTTTAGGAGGCGTTGGCTAGGCCAGGGTTCGGCGTAGCTGCGAGGTGGCGTGGCGCCTACCGAAACGGCGAAAATCGCCGAAAATCTTGGTGCTGGTTCCTCCAAATGGTCCGTATGGGTGTCGGAACACACAAGGAAAGCCCTTAGTAAATTTGGTGAAACTGCGCGAGCCAGTTGCGGAAAAAGATCGAAAAGGTGCGGAGCGCATGTGAGATGCGTCCGCTCCCTACGAGAGCTCCGCCAGAAAAAAAACGACTCGGAGATTAATGCTGTCCATTAAGAGCTTGCCTACTCTTCATTTATTACAGTATCAGGAATAGATGGCATGGGAGGCGTGGAGCTTTCGCGTCGTAAACGTAACACTTGCATGGCAGAAATATCGAGCAGCAGCGCACACAATTCGGGGATTACCTTGAACCGCAAAGAGCATTCAAGCATTCAGATTGTGCCAAGGGCTACGGATAAATTGTCAGTAAGACAGCTGGTTCAACACTTCGCCCTGCGTTGGCTGAACACAGAGATTTTAAATTTTATGCAAGTAAGCAACATGAAGGTCATATTTATTGAAAACAACAAATCCATGTTCTCTGTAGCGGGAGCCGAATAGAATGTTTTATTTCAATTGAAAATATGACGGGGACTTCATTATCCTAGAGTGGTGACGACTACTTATTTCGCTTAGTGCTGAAAGGGATACGAAAACTTCAATAATTAACGAAAAAGGACAAACACAGTAATTAATGTACCCACAAAACAAAGTGCTCAAGACGATTTGCTCAACCTGGATCGATGTCGACAACGCGCGTGTCGATGCTATCATATATGTGTATGTAGGCATAACATCAAATATATGCTCACGCTGATAAACGTAACGGTCATGTCTTTAAATAGAGACACCTTTAAAAAACTGTTATAAAAATCTATTTAAAAATAACGGAACGTATGCACAGCGTGCTGAACTGTTGCAAATTTTCCTAAACAATGCAAACCGCTCATGGCAATGCAGTGCTGTCGAAAAAATTGCAATTGAATTCTTTGATTTTGCGTGAAAAAACCACGACCATATTATGAGAAACGCCATAGTGGAGGACTGCGGAATAAGCTTGACCACCTGCGTTTCGCTGGCGTGCACCCAATGCACGCTAAACGGGTGTCATTGCATTTGACAGCCGGGAACGTGCGGCCGCCGAGGCCAGGATTTTCTCCCGCGGCCTCTTGCTTAGCGTAGCCTTATCTTATACCCCTGTCACAAGGGCACTCGAAAGTATTTTGAGCAAAAAGACTTCTCCCGAAAAAGAGTTTCGCCCCCAGACAAACGACAGGGAGCGATCTCTTTTTAAGAAGCCGACTTTTCTGGAAGAGGAGTTCGCCGATCTCCTTTATGGCCGAAAAGGAGTAGCCTCGAAGCCAGTGGGCACCAGCAATTATGATATATTAAAGAAAATAAGCGAATGCTTAATTTTCTGGCGCCTAGGCTCATCATAAAAAATAATTTAATGTCTTGCAGAAGTAATGATGTCTCGCAGAAGTAAACGCAGTAATGCTCATTTTCTTCTGTACTCTCGTAAGCAGGTTGAACGGGCTCGGGAAGTCACGTGATGACGCTCTTTAAACTACAACAATAAATCTTTATATTAACATTTCTTAAGTTAAATTTACTTGAAAAACATGAAAACAGTAAGTTTGCACTTTATATTTCGAGATACATAAGTTTTTTTTTTTTTTTTTGCCGATATTGTTTCGAATGCTAGCGCCACGCTTTCGATAGCGTGCCCAGAAGGAAACACTAAAAGGTGATCGTCGACACCTTGGGTCTACTGCGCAACCCCTCTTCATTCAAAAGTCTTTCAACTTGGTAAAAGACCGCTTGCGCAAAAGAGTTTTTGCGTGCTCGTGTGACAGAGGTACAAGTGCATGCCATTACCTTAGTTCTCCAAAATATGGCACGTATGCTATCGAAACAAGCACGGATAAAATAACGGCACTTTAGGCTTTTAATGCGAAAGCATTATATGCCCCATGAAGCGGAAAATCCGGCATCCGGCGTTAACATCCGATGGTACTAAAACCCACATGACTAGGTGATGACCTCAAGTTCCCGGCGTTGGACCTGCTGCGGCTCTCGCTGCGGAATCTCACGGTGAACAGCCACGGCGCCGGACGAACGCCGTAGCGCCCAGCCAAAAAAAAAAAAAAAAAAACTTACTTTGCCAAATTCGAGCACATGACCAAATTAAAGGTATTGCGCGGATGGGTCACAATGCTTTCGCATTCAATGCTCGTAAGGCGACTTAAGTGCCTCTGCAACATTTATTTCATATTGGCACGCACTACTCCGTATTTTCTGCGTTACTAGAAAAAATAGTGGACCTGGTATTGTTTATTCCAGGGGAACATTCCCGCAACTTCGCTCAATTTTACATACGCAACTTCCACCATACACGCCTATGGGGCATACAACGGCGGCAGGGACAGAAAGTAAGCATTATTTTACTCTGCACTCTACTTGTCGTTTCATTTGAGATAAAAGCGTTTAACCGCAATCAACAAGGCTTCGTATAGGTAAGCTTTCTTACAATTCTTTCTTACAAGACGCTTTTACTTATTTCATTTGCATATAACGAGATGGGGTGCATTTGCAAAACATTGCTCGAAGTCGAAATGCTCTGCTTTATTACGTGCTCTCTGCATTTTTTTCCTATTGCACTAATTTTTTTCTGAAGAGATTGAGAAGCATGACCCAAGGTCAGAGGCAACAAGTTATACTAGCACGAAGTTTGTATAAGATGCTTCTACTCTGACGGACAGAAATGAGTGCGAGGAACCCAAAAGCTGTGTTTTCTTTTGTACAAAAATTGCTGCAGGCTAACGAGCTGACACCCCAGAGTAAAACTTCCAAAAAACAATCTAGCAGCGACAGCGGACCTCATTTTCTTATCTTTAGAGGAAGCTCGGTGGCAACTATAATTTTCCCAACTCAAGTGCACGTAAAACACAGAAATCCTTCCAGGAGAGAGCCACTTGACAGATTTAAATTAAATGTGTTGTGCTTGAAAGATTACATTATTGTACAGTGACTGTAGTAAACAGATGTTTTATTTAGGAGCTGCAAGTTTTTACAATAACTCCGAAAATTACCAAGTGTGCAATAATTTAAGCACGAAACTCCCAACTCTTCCCCAAAAACAGATATCGCTGTATTGTAAATTGCTTCCGGTGAATTGTTTACAGGAGGCAAATTTAATACGTGAACATACAGTTTAGCTGAAATTGCCACAATAGACAGTTTTAGAATAGCGTTTATGGGCTTACGCACGAAGTAAGCACGTTTGCGGGACGTTACGCTGCGCATTCTTTCAAGACTTTACTTTACCGTACGGGAACGCATACGTAAGGAAAACGTTATAAAACGGGTTGCCGTCGGGCGCATCGTGCCAAACGTATCCAAGCCAAGACAATCCATTAGCAGCCATCCTGTTGTCGCTATGCGGACGCATCTCGTTAGACCTACTGGCGTCGGAATCACCGAACGGTCTCAGAAATTGGACGCGCTATGCGCTCATAACTAACGTTTCAGGTGAGTTTAGCGAAAGCGAAAGCCTATTTCAATAGTTACTGGCCCTGAAAAAAGGTGAGAGCGTGCCATCACGCCAATTCAAGCTGAAGCGGGGCTCGAGCCGTTGGTGCCGCCATGTTCGCTATTTCTTAGCGTCCGTATACATGACGAACGTTCAACTGGTCAAATGACGTAAGTTATCATAGCACACGTAAACCAGAGCAACCCAATAACGTTCGTAGCATGCGCAGTGAGGACGACGCTATTTCTTTACGTACACCCGTGAGCAAAAGTATACGGACCAAAGGGTCGCCGAGAAAACTGAATTTCTTCGTCATTAAGATGCATAAACTGAAATTGATGAGTGTACTGAGGATTTCGCAATGCCAAGTTTGAATTCCAGTCTTTAATTTCATGTTACATGCACAGGAAGATGAGAAAATCAGCTTTATCGTGCAATCTCTGGTCCGTATACTTTTTCTCACGGATGTACGTAATGCGTTTACGTTTGGTTGCAAACGCTCAACTAAAGCTGTGTAATATTAGCGCAGGTTTTGCAAAGTCCAACTCGGGAATTTGTGGTATATTTCAGAACAGTGCATCATACAACAATTTTCTCAACTTTAGATGTTCTAACAAGGGCATTTTACGGATTCCGAACTTTGTCACTATAAAAACTGCAATTGGCATTTGAAATTTGAGGCGGAAATAAATATCTGCTTCCTACTGTCACTAGATTTTAACCTATTCTTTATTGTTCAACAGACCTTATCAAATTGAGTGCTTTGGTTGCCGAGAAAAGCGGTTTTTCCGTTGAAATGCATTTAGATAGAAGCCCCGGGCCCCAGCTAGAGCTTCTCTTAGAGGCTACTTATGCTGAATTCTGAATAGACAATCATGTGATCCCATTGCTTCATAAGATACTTTAAAGCACCACTACTAGGAAAAATTGACAAAAACTTTTTGCGACGTTAGTAGATCGGTCAGTTCTAAATTATGGCCGGCTGTTCAAAACCAAAGCGGTCACGTCAGCTCTTGTAGGATGTCTTCAACAAGCAGTGGGGTGGAGATGGCCTTAGTGGCACATTTGTGAACTTGCGAAAAGATCAAGATAGCCGGGAAGTCTAGGTTCACGAGGTCCTTAGTTCTGATATTTGAGCATGTCAACTGTACTTTTTTTATTTTTCCCTCTTCTTTTTTGATCAACCCTGGTGGCGCATGCACATTCGTTTTCGTGTAAACCCATGTCTCACCTTTTTCTGAAACATATGAGCTGTTAGAGTGCCTGTGCTGTTCTCTGTCTTGTCGGTGTTTTTTAGCACCTGTAATTTTGTTCCATATCATGAACCAAATAGCCCAACAACGCGTTTTGTTATGGGAGCAATTTCGAAGACAGGGACATTCTGCAATACGAACCCGTAACGTTACTATACGTTCATTGCATAAGCAACATTTACAATGTACAGTTTCCTTTACGCCACACAAAACGAATAAATATCGATCTTCCAGGTTACAGTTTTTGGTTTACGAATACGGCTCCTCCTCCAACCCTACAATACTTGAAATCGACGTGGGACCAAGCAATCCAAGCGTAATAATGTTTCGCATTATGTCATTCGGAATACAAGCAATAGCAGGAGACGGAGTTCTCACGGCAAGCACAACTGCCATGGCAGGCACGACTGCAGTTATTGTGACCATTGTGAAAAACTTCCATGTCGAATCCGTCCGTATAGTGAGTATTCCAAAGCAATATGTGTCCGTATATTTCACGTATATGTTACAGATGTGTGGAGCACGCTTTTCAAGGGGTTCTGCAATTGGCACAGCGGGTACTTCGGCGTTAACATCGTAAGCTTTCTGTTTCTTTGCGTCCACATTTTGGTGCCAACGGGAACAATGCACCACAAGTATCGTATGCTGCGTTTTAACGCGACAGCGTTTAGCGCCCCGTTTCGCAGAAAATCTGGCGTTGGAGTCAGCTTCCGCGCCCGAGATAATCATCCCCAGCCATGTCGGCCCTCCGAATATATTTAGGTTTATGTATATGCAACGCATTCTTATGTGACGTGCGGTATATGCGGGTTATATTGCCACACCATTCTACCACTACTGCTGCTCATACCTTGTCTTACATTCTTCACAAAGCTATTGCTCGGAAGTTTGAGAATGACAATCCACAAACAAATGTCATGAAACAAAATACCCACAGCGTATGCCTTTTATGTTAAATCTTCTCACACTAAAATATGAAAAGTGCGAAACAAGAACGGAAACCTGAAAATGATGTATTTAGTTTGTGGCGCGGTTGTGCACCATCTCCGGGATTGGCCCACGCAAGAGGCCGCGTTTCTACCAGAAAGCTCGCCTTCGTGCTTAGCGTTCTCCGCCAGTATTTTCCGGTAACCATTACGGTTGGATAAGCTGCAGTGGTCGGGAAGCGTGAGCGTGAGCAGCAGTGATGGATCTTTGAATGCTGTCGCGTTCCACTCTTAAAAGCGAAGCTTAAGCGTCCTTTAAATTTTAAACACCTCAAACGAAGAACACAAAGCCAGCAGATCCCACGCCCTGTGGGAATCGATGTTATGCGAAGCAGTGTGCGTGGCAACGTTTTTAGATTACCTCTTTGGTGCGGGGAGCCAACCAAGTTAACGAAATGATCCTGATCACCAAGACGTAGGCTGCTCTTTCATGACCTACATAACCCGCATGTCATAAAATTCATGTCGTGAGTCCTCGAGTCCCTTTAGCTACACCTAAGAGACCTTTGGGCGAAAGCTTTAGTCATACTCGTGACTATGACTTCTACCACCATCCTTTAGTGTTTCCTTCACTTAGTACCCCCGTCCGAACCCATTTCAGTGTTTTTGAGTGTTAATGTTTTTTCGCTGAGTCGTCATTTTTGCTCAGTCATGCTCATGACTATGACTCCTACCACCATCCTTTAGTGTTTCCTCCACTTAGTACCCACGTACGAACCCATTTTAGTGGTTTTTGAATGTTAATAGCTTTCGCTGGGTCATTGCCATGACCTACATGACACGCAAGTCATGGTATTTATGTCATGACCTATGGCTTATGTTCGTCATACACTCCTGACCTACTATACCAAATTTGGTACCTACCAAGTTAACGAAACGACCATGAGAGCACCAAGACGTAGGCGGCTGTTTCATGACGTACATGACACGCATGTCATGACATATCATTTATGTTCGTCATATACTCTTGTCATAGTATGCCAATTTGGTACATACCAAGTTAACGAAACGGCCATGAGAGCCCAAAGTCTTAGGCGGCTACATAGATAGATAGGCACTGTCAAAGTAGCAAATGTTCGCCAAGAAATACTTCGCATTTAAAAGTCACAGGCCTGCGCGGCACACGCAGCACAGTCATGGCGTAAGCTGGAGGAGCAGCTCAAGAGTAATTTCGACACCACGCACAACAGGGTCTTCGCGGCAAAGTCTCTTCGCCTGGTTTTGACGAGAACCATCTGAACTGTCCGCCCGGCGTCAACGGCGAGCTGCCGCTTGTAAAGCTATCTGCACAGCAGTCTGCTGAGCGCGATGATGCCTGGTTGTAGCCGCGCACGTTGCTCTACGATTCGCTTCTTCAGCAGCGGTTCGTACGTTGCGAGGAGACGCCATAACGTGTACCGAAGAGGTACGCAGAATATGTGGCGCACATCTCACATCGGGATCGCGTTGATTGCGCACTTTGTCTGAATCGCATCTCGTCGTCTGCGCCTGCGCACGCTGCCTTTGCGGGCACCTTAACTAGATGGCGCCACCATACTGGAGGAGGCTGCAATAGCGTTGATTGCGCGCCTCATTTAAATCTCCTCTCGTCGTCTGCGCCTGCGCACGCGGCGTTTGCAGGCGCCTTAACTAGATGGCGCCACCACACTGGCGGAGGCTCCGGTCGTCAGCGCCTGCGCGCCTGCCTAGGGTGCGTTTATAGGGCATTTTTTCGCTGCCTGGTAGGAAGCGCTTGCGTGGCTCAGTGGTAAACTATCCGACTGCCACGCAGCGGGCGTGGGTTTGATCCCGGCGAGAGCGGGTACTTTTTTTCGCATTTCCGGTGATAGCGGTTACGGTCCCCAGCGGCGGCGGCGGCAGACACCATCGCGAACCGAAACTGCTATTGGAATGCACCCATAGCAGCTTACGCTGTAAAACCAAAATATTTAGAAGGTTGTGCAGGTGAAGATACGCTCAACCTTTGCTATATTAAAGTTCCTTATTTCGCCACTCACTGGTAAATGCTCCAGGTGAGCTCTAGAGTGTTTCGTTTGCTTAAGATCTGACTGTCATAACTTAGTAAAACAATACAAGTCAATCACGCTTACAAAAATGAATGAGCTGGGCTCCGACTCACCAAGACAGGATTAAGCCTAACGAAACTAAAAAAAAAAGAACGTAGCCCAGGAAGTCGGAAGCAGTGTTGCCAATTTAGCGACTTTTTTGTCAGTCTAACGAGAAACTTTTTCTATTTAGTGACCAACGATTCTTTAGCGACATGACAGAACCATTGGCGAAATTTTAGTGACTCCGAAGTTAGGAAAGGTACTTTCTAAGCTACAATTAAGCAGTCGAAATTGGCTGTACGATGCCTGGGGTTTCCGTCTATGATGAAAAAATAGTTTTGTTCACCTATGTGGCGCTCACATCTTGGATAAGCTTCATGCACTGCATGGTACTAAAAATACATGCTTTTTTTGCTTTTTCAGAAAACCAATAGCAATTAGTCGTAGCGCCGCTTGTTTTGCCGTTTCAATAATTAAGTTCGATTGGAGAACATTCGCGAGCGTAACAGTATGAAAACTTACTGCAACAAAGTGTGTGGTGACTTCTAGGATACAGCAAGTGCATAATTAGACAGATCGACTCTCGGAAAGCCTAAACATTGGAGTAGTTAGGGTTATTCACGTTAATCTGAGCACGTCGCTTTGGTTTCTCATGGTATTGGGACAAATTATTGCTTCATCATGCTTCCAGGGGAATCAAGGGGCAGTAAGGTAGTATTTGACCTACTACGGCAGGTATAGAGCCAGTGTTACGTCTGGAACAGTAGACGTGTGCCCCAATCCCGCCTTTGACCTATACATAAAGATCGCGCAGTTTTCACCGCCGTGTGAACAACATACAACCAAGGGCGTGCCAATGATTATGATTGTTCTCCTTTCACAAAAACGCAGATCTACAAAATTTGCAGGGACATAGCAGTGCAAGTGCCATAACTTCCGTGCAAGAAAATAATTTTCACCGTTTTTTGTTTTATTGCATCGGATTTGTATCCTCATAATCTAAATGTAAAAGTGAAATTCCAGCTTTTCTCATCTGCTGTATAGATAGGCCGTAGTAAATTAATAGCGAACTGCAACAAAATTTCAATTTGGCTAAATCGGTCATAAATTCATTGGATATGCTATCAATTCATTGGATATGCTTCGCATAGCTGCAACGCTGGTAATTGTATAATTTTCTTATTATCAGCCTTTAAGTAACGCCTAAGGAGACGACGTGTGCAACTAACTGGTGGCAAGCGGTAGTAATGCCGATATGGCGAAAGCCCTTGACTCGTCTACGACTACAGACTTGTCAATTTTGCCTAGGCCCCCAGGTACACCGCTCAATCATTTGCTAGTTGATCGGTGTCTCTATGGGCGCGCTATCGCAATGCGCATGTGATTTGAGCTGTTGAAGATTGCTGACGCGTTGCGTGGCCGTCAGATGCTCGAACACGTACTCGAACACGAGCGATGGCTGTGCAATACACTACACTGCGTAGAGTAAGGCAGAACACATCTTGCCTGTCCCACTTTGAGGGCGCAAGCGTGCACCGCGCCGCATGAGGCAAGTGCGACACGCACCAGCCAAAGCGTGATTATAACCACGCGCTTTTCATCACCGAGTGGAGACGGAATGCATCGTTGCTCTGCTTCGTTGAACAACCAGACACATAAAATAGTAGCAGAACATATTTCAAGATGACTGCCCACGGTGATGCGTTAGGGTTGAGTCAATACAGCGGCACAACGTATTGCCACCGCCGAAACGAGTAATGTATGAGGCGTGCACTGCAGCCGGACCCCTCTTTTGCGCTTCTTAAGAACACTCGGCGCCACCTCGCCCTGCCGTCGCGAAGCCTTCATCCAAATGCATTCGGAATGCATGGCGCGCCGGTGCGTGCGAACGCTGATAAACGCGTGATGCGGCAACCGGTCTCCTCACGCTTTTTTTTTACAAGCTGAGCCATCTTGTGACCCTGCCGAGAAGTCCATGCGCAGCCTCCGAGACGAGAAGCAGTGTGCGTCATTGCCTGCGAACGTTAACAATTGTTGCCTCGATTTCCGCACACTCAGTGACCCAAGTTGGCGAGAGGTTCATTGAAAGCGGTTCCTGGAAGAGCATCACGTATGTACACATTGTCACATACTCAGTGACCCAAGTTGGTCTGAGGGTTGGTTTCGGACCCTGTTATTCAGCACAGCAGTGCGATGCGCTGCCCATTAGACCACGGATTACCTTTTGAACCAGGTATAGAGTAAAACAGTAAGAAAGATAGATAGATAGATAGATGGCAGATAGTTATTGGAAAGGGCTCGAAGTACCCAAAGAATGCTAACGCAGTAAATCTGGCAGAACCCATCTCACGACGACTGCCGACGGTAATTCGTTAAGCATTGGATGAATACAGTGACAAAACGTATTGACTTCGACGAAAGGAGTTGTGTATGAGGCATGTACTGCAGCGAGACTTGTCTTTCGCGCTTTCCTACGCCCACTCGGTGACCTCCAGCGGCGGCGCTGCGAAACATGCCAGCGGCCTCCGAAATGCATGGCTCGCCGGTGCGTGCGAACGCTGAGAAATGCTTCGTGCAGCAACCGGATTCCACTCTCGCGCTTCTTTTAGGACACGCTGCGCCGCCTAGTGGCGCTGCCGAGTTGTCACCGCGTGGCGTTCGAGACAACGAACGTGGTACGCCGGTGCCTGCGAACGCTGAGAATTGTTTGCTCGCTGCCCGCACACACAGTTCACTGAAAAGTGGCACATACCTAGTGAACTTGTGGTGCAACCAGCTAATGCGTCAGATTGCTGTACTTGAGGAACAATTGTTACTTGGGTTCAATCCCGCCCAGCACCAGAGAAACTTAAAGAATATATTTTTTCATTGCAGAACGGCACATTGCCTGTGGCACATACATAGATACAGAAGAGTGCGTTAAAGACGTTCATTGAAGAGTGGCGCACACCTGCGGGCACAAAAAGATTCATTAAAGACCAGCACAGATCGATTGGCATGTCGGCGTCAGAGCGTTTCATTGAAGGGCGGTACATGCCCACTCCCACATCATCAGTGACCCATTGCCATATACTCAGTGACGCAAGTTGGTCCCACGGTTGGTTTCGAGCCTTGGTCCTTCAGCACAGCCACCTGATGGCCTAACCATTCAACCATGGACGTACTATAATTGACCCTGCTCGGGCGGGAAAGCGTTAGGCACATACACAAATAGACGGCACCCTGAACGTGCCTGCGAAACCTAAGATACCTGATCGCAAAAAAATTAATCCAACATTCTGGTGTTTTACGTGCCAAAGGCGCAATCTAATACACGCCAGAGAGGGCGGCTTTGAAAGTCTGAAAGCTAATTTAACCTAAATAATCGATACAATTACAAAGTACATATTTTTGGGAGCCAACAAATTTGTTAAAGGGTCCCTACCGATAGTTATAAAGGAAAAAAAACACTTCTACAGCAGTTGCTATTTTATACTCAGAAATCACATAAAACAAAAGCAGTTGAAATAGCTAAAAATGCAGTAGTACAGACATAAAAGGACGCTTAAGCTTCGCCTTTAAGAGTAGAATGCGATAGCGTCACCGGGACCCGTTCACAACGCATCGTTCGCATCAGGCAAGTAGGCTTCATTCACTGCAACACAGAACGCGGGAAAGCCAGCTTATAAAGACCAAGCTTACACCGATATCCTTAAAGTAGGTTTCACTTTTAAACGGAAATGCATTGCTGGAAGGACATTTTTACAGGGGCAATATAAGTGGTCTTATATTAAAATGTGAAGGCCCTAGCACCTTTTGTTCATTATTGTAATAATTGTTTGCTATTGCCCCGACGCGCGCACGTGACCAAAACGAATTAGGAGCTGAAGTCCGAATTTGACCTGCTTTAGGGAACCTACTTGCTTAGGATGCGAGCGCCATCTGTATATCATTTTCGCAAACAAAGTACCCGAGCACGCGGCTGTAGGTCTGGTATAAATGCCGGAAAAGGGGTTTGTGTTTGAGTTTCCTCGTAGCAGAATAGGTTTTTTCGTACGTTCAAATTACAATCCGACGCCGAATGGTAAACATTGCGACGGCGAATGCAACGCCGAATGGTAAAGTCGTACTTTACCATTATTCTGACGGATTTCACTGTGAGAAATTCAATTTTTGTTCACCAAAACCTTGCACCATGTGGAGGGCCTGCGCGGTCGGGGTGGTTGGGGATGATTTTCTCCGCCACAGGCGCCGACATCGCACGCCGACGCCGGTCCCCGATGCTGGATTTTCTGCGATACGCGGACCTTAACGCAGTCGCGTTAAAGTTGTCTTCGTTGGGTTGAGGTGAAGGGCATTTAATGTGCACCAGTGGTGCAAAATTTCTCATTCGGAGTTAAGCCTATTAATTAGGTTGCATTCCTTCCGATCAGATATTATAAGGTTAGTATCGTCTGCATAGAGTACAGGGGTAGTACACAGAAGCTGCGAAGGTCTAGTCATTTATATAGAGTAAAAAAAAAAAGTCCAAGTGTGGACCCCTGGGGAACGCCGAGGTTAATAAGGGTGCTATTGGACTGAAATCTCCTAGTTGAACAATTTGTTGCCGATCTTCTAGGTAACTGCAAATTAACGTCAAAGGTAATTCATTAATTCACTAATGAACCCACTTATTGTTTAATATCAAATGATTTCGAGAATCGGAAGCTTTCGCAAACTGTATGAACAATCCTGCCACTAGGTAACCACTATTGATTTTATTGTTCTCTGTAAATGTTGAGAATGCAGTTTGAGTGGAAAGACCTTTTCTAAAACCAAATTGGCGCTGAGAAAGAATGCTGTGTTTGTCCAAATAGTCATTAGGCGCCTCGCAAACGTTTTAAGGTATTTTGCTGAAGAACGGTAGCACTGAAATTGGACGGTAGTTTTTTATTCTGTGCTTATCCTTAGACTTTTGAAGTGGCAACACCTTGGCAATTTTCATCCGTGCTGAAAACACACCCGTGACAATATCTGTTACAAGTTTAATGACATGCGCGGAAACATTGGCAATTCCAGAGGCTGTGTTTCGCAAACTCGAAATAACTGAAGCGACCCCAAACTCATCTGTAGGGTTAAGGTAAAAAGAATGATGTGCACGTGGAATGTACAGGTGTGGTGTACGCAGCGTCATTATAATTTTTTTTTTTTTTGGGGGGGGGGGTGGGGTATGTTGCTTTACGTCTCGTCTGTAAATCTGGTTGAGAACGCTCCAGTTCTTTTTTGAATCCTTCCCGTTCTGATTATTGCGGTTGCTAAGATAAATTTTCTTTGCTGCATAAAGGGTTCTATTAAGAGTTTGCGAATACCCAGAGTATCTTTCTTTCAAGGAAGTGTTATACGGTTGCCTTTTCAATTTCCTATACATGTATAAATTTGATTTAATTGAACGCAAGAGAGCGCCCATTACCCAAGGATCTCGCGGGATTTTATGTCTATGGCGCACACAGTGAGTGG
This sequence comes from Dermacentor silvarum, assembly GCF_013339745.2. Taxonomy (NCBI): domain Eukaryota; kingdom Metazoa; phylum Arthropoda; class Arachnida; order Ixodida; family Ixodidae; genus Dermacentor; species Dermacentor silvarum. Next base: position 151,539,941 of record NC_051161.1, read on the forward strand.
TGGAGGCGGTGGCCATCGCCTCAGTGAACATGTCTACAAATACGTTGTAGCTTTTGTTAGAACAGCCCGAAGAGTATACACATGACCAATCAATTGCGCGTACATTGTTTACAAATACGTCAGCCTTAAATATTGTCCGGGTAAAACACTTCTTGCTTGATGTCAGGCAGTTTGACATTACAAAAAGCACAGGGTAATGATCAATAATAGTAACATCTGAAACTTGCGCATATTTGCAAACAGGAGTGATAGAGACAGCACGTGGTCTGTAAGTGTACTACTGTGTTCTGTTACACGCGTTGATTTGTCTACAAGCAGTGAGTAGCCATAACTAGTAAAACAAGAGACATACTCATAACAAAAGGAAGAATCAGCATCACTTACATCAATATTAACATCACCCATTACTATCACGCGAGCATTAGAACTCAAGAACGCATTAAAAATAAAGTCAAGGTCTTCACAAAAGCTGTGATAAGATGCAGACGGCGACCTACAATAAGGTTCTGTGACAGCTGCAACTGACTTTTGCCGACCTGAATACATATTGATTTGCAATTAGGTGTTTTAAATCCAACATAATATTGTCGCCTGTACGTAATGCTGTCGTCTATGTGCGGGGCAGCACCACCGTGGGCGATGACAGATTGACCGTCGGTTGCACTACATTTTGCTTCTAGCTTGTAACCAGTTTTATTGTAAAGTTCGACTTCGTTTTCCGACAACCATGTCTCCGATATGCCAATAAAGGAGAACTTCTTGCTAAATAGGCTAATAAAATTACGTATTTGGTCCTGGTTTTTCCGTAAACTGCGTGCATTGAAGTGTGCGCCCAGCAGCACGTTTTCACAAACTGTCTTCTCATTAAAATCGTCCACTGAGACATACGCCATGATGGCGTCCGTGATTTGCTTTCTAGCTGATACGACTAAGATCAGCCTCGCAAGTAACACACACAACAGGGCTATCGATTGCCTTCCGTGCTTTGATTTGACCTTGGTCTGTCCAAAGAAACATCCACTTTGAGCTGTCACTTCCAATGAGCTGTCACTTCCAAAAGCGTTCGGTTTGTTCCTTATACATACTGAAACACTTTAATACTGTATAATAACGCGTTTCTTACCCGATATTTTTGTATATGTATTCTCATGTGTATTATACCTAGTGTTTAATTTACCCTTGATTGCAGTCTCCCCCCTTACACAATGCCTCTAGGGGCCTGTAAGGTATTTTTAAATAAAATAAATAATATGTCCAAACAGAAGAAGTTTACAACTGGAGCACATAGAAGAAAAAGTGAATTTAGGAAAAAACACAAGCATACCAAAAAGTAGTAATGATGCAGTCAACCAAATATAGCACGTAGGTGGTTGCAGCCATGACTAAGTTCCTAGTAAGGTATTCCAGTACAGTGGCTTTGCTTCTGGCGGGAAATTCTAGATGTGTTCTTGGTCATATGGTCGTGCGGCGGTAGTCCTGCTTTCAGAAGTAAAGTTGGCGGAAGCAATTTAATCTGGTTGCTTTGCTTCTATCTGTAAGTGGTTGTGTGCTTGCTGTTTGCAACATAACTGTTGGAGAATCGCTTTGTTTATAGCCTTTATAATCACCATCATCATCAGCCTATATGTTATAGCGATTGCAGGACGAAGGCCTCTCCCTGCAATCTCGAATTACCGCTGTCTTGCGCGCTTTATAAAGATAGCGAGCAACCAATCATTCAAGTTTTATGGCAATATCAGTTATATCGATGCTCTAGGCGAATTTCTGCGATGGCGTCGTCGTCGTCGCCTGGATGTTCCGTATAAAGTCCAAGGGCGATCACTATTCCGGGTCGTTACTCGTCGCCGCGCGCCGTATGGGAAAGACTCGCTGCCCAGGCGGCGCTGCAAATGATGATGATGATGATGATGATGATGATGATGATGATTTATTGGCATCCCCTTTGAAACGGGGTGGCGACAAATAGTCCCCTAGCCTGCTTGATTTAATCAGGTATACTACACATGTTCTTTATCTATCATTTTTGTGTACCCCTCTCATTATCTTTCTTTTTCAAAAATTTAGCTTGTACCGCTGCCTATGATTTTAAGAGATCAGGTCGTATCCATCTTTTCCCTGCTTTTTTTCCACCAGTACTGTAATCGTCTCTTGCTGATCTCTACGGCTGATCTGTTTATGTTTCCTTCCAGTTTAAACCCAAGCGCTTCTGGGAGTTGCACGTTACCTACGGTTCTCGCTGGGTGGATCCCGTCGCATTCCATTAGGATGTGCTGAGTGGTCTCTGGATCTTTACTGCAGCATACACATGTCTCATCTAGTTCCGAATATTTGTTCCGATATGTTTTCGTCCTTAGGCAACCGGCTTGCAAAAGCGCCGCTAAACAGCGCCCCCTACGGCGAGTTCGTCGATTTCGAATAGTGGGAAAGGTGGCCGTATGCTCCTGAAAGCTCAGGAGCGCTATAGAGCCACCGCTTTCGCTTTTGCTACGGTTAGTATTTCGGTGAATTGCAAGCGTGCAAGAATTCTTCAGGCCAAGCAATCTTCGAAAAGGCAGGAGGCTGTTCAACGACGAGTACGTTTACGACATGCAGGAGATCGCAGGGACTATTCAGGCGCGCTGCTACTCGCAAGTTCAGCGAATGTCATATAATATTGAAACACAGGAAAGATCCATGAGGCATGTTGGCGCGATTAGCGACAATGAATGGACGAAGAGGTTGCTTTTAAGAAACCCAAAATGATGTGCAATAAACGACGAAACGGAACCATGAAAGATCCACCGTGGTTCTATACCATTTCTGCAGCACAATCAATTGCGCAAGCACTTTTTCAGCATGCAAGGCAGTTACGCGCTATTTCCCAACATTTGTCTCCGCAAAATTCTTCAAATTGCGTATGTGCGCAGTGGCAGTTCGCAAATTCGCATGCTGACAGTCATGGTTTTGCAATCTACCGCGTGTTGGCTGCGCGCTCCGAAAATAATTTTGGTTGGTATTCGCTGCCTTTGACGGACTCCTTTGTTAACCTTGCCTGGTTAACGTCATTAATTCGTTCGGGGCGCTCGGCAGGTGAACTAGCCGCGTTTATTATCCTACATGTATAGGTTGTAAATAGCTCACATGTATACGTAGCAGACAGCGTTTCTCTTGCGTACTTCACGCGTCGAACAGCACGTATCCAGCGCTCCCATCGTCCGCTTGTTATGGCTTTCCGGGGAAACAAAGAACTTCACATCAGGATTACGACGCTCACGTTCATGACAATTTACCATGCAACAGTAACAGCGGCTACCGCACTTCAGGACTGTGCGCTGCTCAGCGTAACCGTCAGGTTCCCCTGCTTTCGACGCCGTTTGTCGAAAAAGAGAGCGCTCGCTTTCCATATGCGACGATGCAGGCGGCAACGCACAAGGTCGTGCGTACGTTTCAAGCACTTTTCGAGTCTGAAAACCGTTGTATGGGCGCGGCGGCCATGGATTCCACACCGGGCACGCGGGAAACGCGGGGGCACGCCGGGACGGCGGCCGAGAAACTCAAGCAGACGAAGATGGGTACCGAGGCAAAGAACTCTTTAATTGGCGTAGACAGCTCCTTATATAGTAGGGCGCGGTTACAAGTAGCGCCCCCTGGGTGTGGAATATGTTGATTTCTAAAGCGAAACCTCTACAGAACAAAAACTACTAAAAAAATTCAATACAACGCACAAAGTGAGCGAGACCTCTGTAACTCAAGGGATGCCGTCCATCTTAACCTACCCAGCCAACTTCGTTGCGTGCCACCAGGCTGCGTCACAGTACTTTCGAAACTCCAGCGCGTCAGCGCCATGCTGCAGGTGGAAACGAGACGTCTTCCGTCGCGTGAAAGGTGGTTGGGGGATGGAAGGGAAGGAGGGGGTTGGCGACGTTGTGCTGCGGCACCAACTGCGTATCTTGTGACAGGGCGCAAGGGGAACTGGCGACTCTATCTCGCACGTGAAAGGAGCCAAGCGAGAAGACCGCGCGGGAGGGAGGGGCTGCGGCTTGCACTCTGCCAGCAACTACGTACTTGTACATTGCGCGGCTGCACCGTATCTTGAAAGCGATCTCCACACGGCTCCTACCTATGTATACGCTGTGCTTTCGCCGCTCAGTTTCCGTTGAAGTGATAAACCGAACGAACTTTAGCTCGCTGCTGCAGCGGCGCTTGCTCACGCCATCGTTTTAACAGTGGTAGTATGCGGTTATCGAGTGTGATATGTCCATGTTTCCTTGTGCGCGCTGACACCAGACTTGTGAATTCAGTGTCAAGCGAAAGTGTCCAAGTTTGTACCGTCGCTAAAACTACTTTCCTTACTCCGTACTTCCTTACTCTACTAATTTGCTATCGCAATTGACGCTTCGCCTTTTGGGCGAAACTGCAACTTGTTTCTGCTCTTTCATTACCTACAGCTCCGTTAAGATCCCTAACATTACTGCAATATTCAAGCAAAGGTCTATTGTATGTTTTCTAAGCGCTAATTTGTGACAAATAAGCGGAGTGGCTTAGTTTGACTATCTACTTACGGGCTGCAGAGGCTTTGTTATCAATGTGCGGCATCCAGGACAGATGAGAAGTTTCAGTCATTCCCAAGCACCTAAAGCTTTCTACATTTGTAATCCGGTTATCATTTATTCTGTAGAAGTATTCTAGCCTTCGTGATTTGTTTGTAATACAGAAATTCAATATTTTGTCATGATTAGTAAGCATATTTCATCTATCACACTATTCTGCTAATCTATTCAATGTTGCTGCAGAAAAAGCTGATCGGAGACCAATCAAATGGTACTAAACGCTATAAAATAATCGGCAAACAATTTGACGTACATAGGTGACGTCTCAATATTAGCGAGATCAATAATATGAATATTCAGTAGCACCCTCAGGTACGCCTGAAGTAAGCTCCACAAAGGGAGAGCATGAACCATTTATATTGTTACGTGTGAAAGGACACAGACGAAAGAGGCTATTTACAGGCTATTTACACAGAAGCCAGAGAGCCAGGCCCACAATCGCTCGCACCAAGAGCACAGACACACTTCGTCGTCTTTCGCGCGGCGGCTCGTCTCTTCAACATCTTTCAGTGTTATCGTAATACTACCCCCCCGGCGGCAAAAGCGCCGTCACGGTGCTGTTAAATATCCAAGGTGCTTGGAGAGGTGTAGGGTTTGAGCCGGGCGACGTGGACAATATCACTGGTGGTCACAGCGGAGGACGTAGTGGGCGTGGCTAGAACGATTTCGTAGGTAACATCGGTGACTTGGCGGAGCACGCGATATGGGCCTGTGTAACAGGAGAGCAGTTTTTCACAAAGGCCAACTTTACGCGATGGTGACCAAAGCAACACGAGGGTGCCGGGCGCAAAATGCACATCACGGTGACGGAGGTCGTAGCGTTGTTTCTGTTTTTCTTGAGACACTTGCAGACGATCACGCGCAAGTTGGCGAGCATGGTCAGCACGGGCGATTGCATCACAGGCATAATCGCTAGTTGAAGCTGTGGGGAACGGGAGCACAGTGTCTAGTGGTAGCGTCGGTTCTCGGCCATACAATAGGTAAAACGGGGAAAAGCCAGCAGTTTCGAGACGGGAAGAGTTGTATGCAAAGGTAATGTAAGGTAGAGCGAGGTCCCAGTCACGGTGGTCGGCGGAAACGTACTTCGATAGCATGTCTGTAAGCGTGCGGTTCAAACGCTCAGTGAGGCCGTTCGTTTGTGGGTGGTAGGAGGTGGTAATTTTGTGCTGTATTGAGCAGGCACGCATGATGTCGTCAATGACTTTGGACAAGAACGTACGGCCACGGTCGGTGAGCATTTGACGCGGAGCACCATGCATCAAAATGATATCGTAGAGGAGGAAGTCCACGACGTCAGTAGCGCAACTGGTCGGAAGAGCGCGTGTTACGGCGTAGCGGGTCGCGTAGTCCGCAGCGACGGCTATCCACTTGTTTCCTGATGTAGATTCCGGAAAGGGGCCGAGAAGGTCTAAGCCAACACGATGAAAGGGCTCGGCAGGGATGTCGAGTGGCTGCAGGTAACCAGCGGGGAGCTGGGAAGGCTTCTTGCGTCGTTGGCAAAGTTCACAAGCAGCGACGTAACGCCGTACGGAACGCGCAAGGCCCGGCCAGAAAAAACGGCGACGTACTCGGTCATAGGTTCGAGAGACGCCGAGGTGTCCTGCCGTTGGGGCGTCGTGAAGCTCTTCTAGAACGGTTGAGCGGAGGTGTTTAGGGACTACAAGTAGGAACTCGGAGCCATCCGGATGAAGGTTACGACGGTATAGAGTACCATCGCGGAGTAGGAAGAGGCATAGAGTAGTATCGGCCGGAGAGTGTTCCAAACGGTCGATGAGTGCTCTGGTGTAGGCATCACGACGTTGCTCGTCGGCGAAATGAAGGAGCTGGGATACTGAGAAAACGGAAGCAGCACTGTCAGTATTGGAGGAGTCAGAGTCGTCAACAGGGTAACGCGACAAGCTGTCAGCGTCTTGGTGCAGGCGGCCAGACTTGTACACCACGGAATATGAAAATTCTTGTAGCCTCAAAGCCCATCGACCAAGCCGGCCTGTAGGATCTTTGAGCGATGAGAGCCAGCAGAGAGCATGATGGTCAGTGACGACAGAGAAAGGGCGACCGTAAAGGTAAGGGCGGAACTTCGCAACTGCCCAGACAACAGCAAGGCATTCTCTTTCCGTAATGGAATAGTTGCGCTCCGATGGTGATAGGAGGCGGCTTGCGTAAGCAATAACGCGATCCTGGCCACGCTGACGCTGGGCTAAGACGGCACCTACACCATGACCGCTGGCATCAGTACGCAATTCTGTAGGGGCATCAGGGTCGAAGTGGGCGAGAATGGGCGGTGAGGTGAGAAGAGTGACGAGACGAGAGAAGGCGGTGGCTTCTGAAGTACCCCACGAAAATTGTACGCCTTTCTTCAAAAGATTAGTGAGGGGTCTAGCAATTGCCGCGAAATCCTGAACAAAACGACGAAAGTACGAGCATAGCCCAACAAAACTGCGAACGTCTGCGGCTGTCTTCGGAACCGGAAAGTCTCGGACGGCGCGAGTTTTGTCGGGATCAGGCTGCACTCCGGAAGCGTCGACGAGATGGCCCAGAACAGTAATTTGGCGGCGGCCAAAATGACATTTGGACGAGTTGAGTTGCAGCTTCGCCTTTCGAAATACATCAAGTATAGCTGTTACACGCTCAAGGTGAGAGTCGAACGTTGGCGAGAAGACGATGACGTCGTCGAGATAACAGAGACACGTGGACCATTTAAAACCTTGGAGCAAGGAGTCCATCATACGCTCAAAGGTGGCCGGGGCATTGCATAATCCAAACGGCATTACTTTAAATTGGTATAGGCCATCAGGTGTTACGAACGCAGTTTTTTCTCTGTCCATGTCGTCGACAGCAATCTGCCAGTATCCAGAGCGAAGATCAATAGAAGAGAAATAGCTGGAACCGTGAAGGCAGTCAAGGGCGTCGTCGATTCGTGGGAGCGGGTAGACGTCCTTCTTAGTAATTTTGTTCAAATGGCGGTAGTCTACACAGAAGCGCCACGTGCCGTCCTTCTTCTTAACCAACACCACAGGTGACGCCCAGGGACTCGAAGAAGGCTCAATGATGTCTTTATCTAGCATTTTGGTCACTTCATTTTGAATTACTCGGCGTTCCGACGCAGAAACGCGATATGGTCGTCGGTGAATAGGCGTAGCATCGCCAGTAGGAATTCGATGCTTGACCGCGAGCGTCTGGCCTAAAGGGCGATCGTCGAAGTCGAAAATATCTCTGTAGGCCGATAACACTTTGGAAAGGTCTTCAGCCTGAGTAGAGGACAGGTCCGCCGCAACCATTTTCTTTATGTTGGGATCGGCGCCCGAGGCTGGCGCGAGGGGCACGCCAAGCTCGGAAGAACCATCGGCTGATAAAGCTGCCACTTGATGGTCGCCGAGGCAGTCAACGTTGGCAAGGCAAATACCTTGCGGGAGAATTTGTTTTGCCAATCCAAAGTTGAAGATAGGCATGCGAGTGCAGTTATTAGTAATGGTAAGAATACTGTGAGGCACGGTGACGTCATACTGTAGTGGAATGTCGGGCAGAGGAGTGACGAGGTACTCGCCATCAGGAACAGGTGGGGAAGACAACAGTTCAATATAGGCTATTGACTTTGGTGGTAGGCGAATAAAGCCTTTGGGGCGTAAGCGGCACTGGGGTTCATCAGGAGGTTCTGCGAGAATCGGCAACTCAAGGCGAAGAGTGCTGGCAGAGCAGTCAATAAGAGCAGAATGTGCAGAAAGAAAATCGAGTCCGAGAATTAGGTCGTGGGGGCAATGAGCAAGCACGGTGAAGAGGACAGGAGTGTGGCGGCCGGCGATGCTGACACGTGCCGTACACATGCCGACGATAGGGACAGTACCGCCATCCGCGACGCGGACGACGCGTGCCGACGCTGGGGTGAGGAGCTTTCTGAGTCGTCGTCGGAAGGCAGCATTCATAATGGAAATATGGGCCCCTGTATCGATCAGTGCAGTGACAGGATAGCCGTCGACGTCAACGTCAAGAAGGTTTTGGTTCGTAGGCAACGTGAGCAGAGGATTTGAGGGCAGGGTCGACAACGCAGCTTCACCTCCAGAAGCTGCAGTGTCTAGTTTTCCGGCGGCATCCGGGAGGTGATAGGCGGCGACGAAAATCGACGGGGTTGGGGCGAACGAGACTGGTGGCGTCGAGGTGAGGGCGAGCGGCTGTAGCGACGGTTCGGAGCAGGGGCATCAGCGACAGCGGGTTCATGGCGGGAGGCATAGGGAACAGAAGGTCCGAAGGTGCGGGGATAAGCGGTGGCGTATGTCCGAGGAGGAGGTGGCCATCGGTTGCGGCAGTGACGAGCGACGTGGCCGATGCGACAGCAGTGGAAGCAGATCGGCCTGTCATCAGGGGTACGCCATTCGGACGGGTTGCGGCGAGATGTGGCAGAAAGGGACTGCCGAGGGCGAGGAGGGCCACTAGAGAACTGGCGAACGCTAGGTTGAGACGTTGAACACACGGAGTTCAGACCCATGTTTTCAAATTCCTGTCTGACGACGGCCTGAATCATCGCAATCGTGGTAGCTGGCGGATCAGGAGGCGTCGTGGAGAAAGCTGAGGAACAGGCAGCCTCGAGCTCGCGACGAAAAATTCGGGTTACGTCGTCACAGGTGGTGGCCTGACGCGGTCGACCCTCACATGTCGACGTAGCAGCAGTGTTGGGTAGCCGCGTGATGTGGGGTGTGATACGGTGGCTCTTAGCGTGTTCAAGGCGACGGCATTCTTTTATGATGGCGTCGACAGTCGAGACGTTGCCGAAAACAAGCAAATTGAAAGCGTCGTCGGCAATGCCTTTTAGCACATGGGCCACTTTATCTGCTTCGGACATATTATCGTCCGCTTTGCGGCATAGAGCCAAGACGTCGAGGATGTATGAAACATACGGCTCTGTAGAGGTCTGCACACGAGACGCAAGAGCCTTCCTCGCGGCAACCTTGCGCCCAAGAGGGTCGCCGAACAGTTCCCGAAGCTGTTCTTTGAAAGTGTCCCAACTGGTGAACTCGTCGTCATGCGTTTGGTGCCACACGCGTGGGGTGCCGCCGAGATAAAAGATGACATTGGCGAGCATAATAGTTGGGTCCCACCTGTTATTAGCACTGGCGTGTTCATAGAGCTTTATCCACTCGTCAACATCCTGTCCCTCCAGGCCAGAGAACACACCAGGGTCGCGATGTTGGGCAACCGTGACGATAGGCGTAGTCGGGCGAGCCGAAGCCGTTGCAGAGGCGGTCTCGTCACCGGGGGGCATGGTGACAAGCTCGATGTACCGACCACTTCGGAGTTCCGTGGTGAGGACGGGGATCGCTAACCTCCACCAGAATGTTACGTGTGAAAGGACACAGACGAAAGAGGCTATTTACAGGCTATTTACACAGAAGCCAGAGAGCCAGGCCCACAATCGCTCGCACCAAGAGCACAGACACACTTCGTCGTCTTTCGCGCGGCGGCTCGTCTCTTCAACATCTTTCGGTGTTATCGTAATAATATTCACGTACTGCCTACGGCAGTACGTGCAGTCCTTAACTTGTGCAGTCCTTAACTTGTTCTCGAGCTTCTTTGGAGGTTAACAAAGAAGCTCGAGAACAAGTTAAGGACCGCACAAAGAGCAATGGAACGAAAAATCTTAGGAGTAACGTTAAGAGACAGGAAGAGAGCGGTGTGGATCAGAGAACAAACGGGTGTAGACGATATTCTAGTTGACATTAAGCGGAAGAAATGGAGCTGGGCAGGCCATGTAATGCGTAGAATGGATAACCGGTGGTCCATTAGGGCTACAGAATGGATACCAAGAGAAGGGAAGCGCAGTCGAGGACGGCAGAAAGTCAGGTGGGATGATGAGGTTAGGAAATTCGCAGGTGCAAGTTGGAATACGCTAGCGCAAGACAGGGGTAATTGGAGATCGCAGGGAGAGGCCTTCGTCCTGCAGTGGACATAAATATAGGCTGATGATGATGATGATGACTGCCTACGGCCGGTGAGATAAGAAATTACCCAGTTAATCATACGTAGAGGTATTCAGGGAAACTTCACTTTGGTTTTTAGCTTCGAATGAGACACTTTGTCTAATGCCGCTGGATAATTTAGGAAAATTGCGAATTCATGGGCTGTGACTATATACGGTGTCATTGTAGACTATCCAAGCTTTAAAGCATGTTGAGTAGCAACGTGTTGCTTGGTAAACTCTAACAAATCATTAAGGTAACTATGACATTTTGTAACACTTTTCAGCAGCTACGTGTGAGCGATATAGGCCTGTAATTTCTTATAGTTGACCAGGGACTTTCTTAAAACAGTCGCGCTTTCGACCGAAAGGCGAACCATCAATTGCGACAGCAAATAATTACTAGTAGAGTATACAGAGTAAGGATAGTAGTTTTATGGGCAGCATAAACTTGGACACATTCGCTGATTTAACAAGCATGGTGTAAGCGCGCTCAAGCAAACACGAATAGATCACACAGGATGCCCGCAGATAAGAACTGTCAAAACGCTGGCGTGTAAGCGCGGCAGGAGCAGTGACCGAATGTTCATGTGGTCTGTCACTTCACGGACACTGAGCGGCGAAAACACAGCGCATACAAAGGTCAGAGTCGTGTACAGATCGCTTTCAAGGTACGGTGCGCGCGACAGCCCTCAGCCGTGCAAAGCACGCAGTTCCTGGCACAGTATAAGCCGCGCGCCCTCCCTCCCGCGCTGCCTTCCCGCTTCTCTCCTTTCGCGTGGGAGATTGAGTCCCAATTCCCCTTGCGCCCGGTCGCAAAATACGCATTTAGTGCTGCAGCTAAACGTCGCCTCCCCTCCCTCCCTTCCTCCCTCCTTCCCTCCCTACCATCCCTTCAGCTCCTGGAAGACCTGAAGGCGAAGTACCTAAAGACAGAGAAGGGCCAGTACCCGGTGCCCGATAGGTACGAAGGACCCGACAACGAAGAGCTGGACCGGCCGTTTACCATGACGGAACTGTGGACAGCGATAGATGAAAGTAATAAGAGAAGTGCACCCGGCAGGGACGCCATAACTTACAAACTACTCGGTAACATGAGTGGTGCAGCGGCCCGCGGCCTCCTAGAGCACATCAACGAAGCCTGGGAGAACTCGCAGTTGCCGAAGGAATGGAAGGACGCAGAGGTCCGCTTCATTCCAAAGACCGGCAAGGCCCTCACGATAGACAACATGCGGCCAATCTCCCTCACGTCCTGCGTGGGGAAGGTGATGGAGCGCATGGTCCTTCGCCGGCTGCAGAAGCACCTCGAAGAAACGGATCAGATGCCGGAAACGATGTACGGCTTCAGGCAACATCTCAGCACCCAAGACGTGATGATCCAACTCCACGAACTGGTCGTCAAGCAGGCAACGAGGCACGCGCCGCGCGGGATACTTGCCCTAGATCTGAAGGGAGCGTTTGACATCGTGTCCCACGCGAGCGTGTTGCAAAATCTGAACAAGACCAGGTGTGGCCAAAAGACATTCGGCTACATAAAAGATTTTTTGTCAGACCGAACGGCTACCATCAGGATAGGTGAGGAGAAGTCGGACCCTGTCGAGCTCGGCGATAGGGGCACCCCTCAGGGATCGGTCTTGTCGCCCCTGCTCTTCAACCTGGCCCTCCTGCCCCTGCCCGATCTACTCAAGCAAATCGAAGGCGTGGACCACGCGTTCTACGCCGACGACATTACGGTATAGACGGCCCGAGCCGGGTCCGATGCGTGGATGGAGGAAGCCTTGCAGCGGGCGGCAACAACCGTGAACGAATACGCCAAGTCGTGCGGACTGAGCTGCGCTCCCCAGAAATCGGAGCTGCTCATGATCCAACCGGGAAAACCAAAGAAGGAGCTGCCGCCGAACGTGATCATCACCATCGACGGAACGTCCGTCAAGCCAACACAGCAGATTAGGATTCTCGGCCTATTGCTTCAAAGCGACGGGAAGGCACACGCCGCCGTCACAAAGACCAAAACTGCAACCGAACAAGTACTCAGTATGCTTCGGAGGGTGTCTAACAGAAACCGAGGCCTTAAAGAGGACGATGCCATGCGCTTGGTACGCGCGTTCGTCGTGTCGCGGGTTACCTACTCCGCCCCGTATCTCCTGCTGACGAAGGCGAATAGGGACACTCTAAACACGATGCTTCGTAAGGCAACGATGCAAGCACTGGGCATGCCCATATACTCGTCCACGCAAAGACTGCTAGACATGGGCGCCCACGACACGGTGGAGGAGCTCATCGAAGCCCAACTCTCTAATCAGAGAATCCGGCTCAGTCACACGGAACACGGACGAGCCGTCCTACGCAAGATAGGATGGCAGATCGAGCCAGTACCCCTCAAGGCGGCCCTTCCGGAAGACTGGAAGACGACCATTCACACCAAACCTCTTCCTCGGAACATGACGCCAGGCAAGGACGACGAGAGGCGCACCGCGCGGGCTAAAGCCATGGCCCGGAAGTTGGAAGAGAACCCCAGGGTCCTCTACGCGGACGCCTCGCTCCGAAAACACAGTGACCGAGCAGCGGTGGTGGTTACCTCAAAAGACAGGCTGATCGTCAGCGCGTCCCTGAAGACAACAGACCCCGCAGTTGCCGAAGAAGCGGCCGTGGCCCTCGCACTCACACAACCGAGCGTGGACACCGTGGTCACCGTCTCAAAGACAGCCTACGGAAGCTTCCGCAGGGGGGTAATCTCCTCCGCGGCCCGAGCCATTCTATCCAAGTGCAAGCCTCCGGGAAGAGCCATAGAGCTCGTGTGGGTCCCGGCTCACTCGCAGGTAGCAGGCAACACCATCGCCGACTACCATGCCCGAGAAATGTCAATCCGGGCAGAGCACGAGCCGGAAGAGCTACCGCACCCGGTTACCAGCTTTCGGGACATTACCCGGATGTACCGAGAGGAAAGGTGCAAACTGCCAGAACCGCACCCCAAACTCACCAGGCAACAACAGACCATCCTGCGTCGAGCGCAGGCGGGATCGCTTGCGCATCCCGTACTGATGAACCGCATGTACCCCGCGGAACATGATACGCTCTGTCCTTTTTGCAAAAGGGAAAAGGGCACCCTGCCGCACATCTTGGCCGAGTGCACAGAACTCAAGACCCCCCTCCTCCCCTTCCCGCCAACACCCCCAATCCCCAGCCCCTTGAGCGATGGGAGACCTTGTTAACCAGCCCCGCCCTACCGATTCAGCTCGCGCTGACGGACAGGGGCCAGGGGCTGCTGGGAACATATGGGTCCCGTAACTAGGGAACCACCCCGTCTGGTGCCTGTGGGCACCACCAATATATTTTGGGCCTAATAAATGTGTATTCATCATCATCCCTACCATCCCCCCACGGCCTTTCGCACGACCGGAGACGTCGCGTTTGCTCTCCGCCGTGCGTTCGCTCTCCGTGAAAGCGTTTCACCCGCACATGCAGCATACGACGCGCGGCGACGAGTTTATCGCCATTGGACTTTACATGGAGCCTCACGGCAACCACGACGGCGATGGCAGGAATGCGCTTGGAATGTTCATATAATTGCTATCGCAGCTCAACCTGGATGACTCGTTACAAGCGTCAGTCATCGAAGGCGCTTCCATCGACTTTAGTAAAAATAATAATCATGGAACTGAGCTAATACTTGCGAATATGTTTAAGAAATACTGAAGGAAGGCTATCTGGTCCTGACGCATCCGTTATATCTAGCCGCAAAATAAGCTCAAACAGACATTCAGTGGTGATGTTGATTTTTTCTGGACTGTGAGGTATCTGTTTCACGGGGACACTACGGCCTGGCCCAGAAAAAACACCGTGAAAATATCAATGAAACATTTCGGCCATTTTCTTAGCATCTATAATTATTTCATCACCTTTGGATATTTGCCATAAATGTCGAGAGTCTGTCATAGAAATTGCAATTTTTTGCGAATTTTGACACGCAAACTGACAAATTTTTACCGTGAAGTAACCTTCCCTAGCCTCTCAGTCAGTTTTACAGCTGACTCATTTGCAGTCACAATAACAACTGTTCTGTCACAATTTTTCATCTTCGGTATCGTTTTATTTTGCGTTTGAGATGAATAATGTCTGCATTCATGCAACAATTCTGTCGTTTTAGCTTTACCTTTTTGCTTTATCTGGAAAGTATCTTCAAGTACAAACATGCCACGACTTCAACTGGCTCCACAGAGAATTCAGATCATCATCAGCATTCAGCTGTACAAGTGATTTTTCGAAATGAGGCCCAATTTCAAAGTAATCAGCAGAATCGTAATTTTTAGCAGTTATATACTCAGAAGTGCGCCGTAATTGGGATCGAGTAGGCAGCACAGATAGAAAGCACACCATTCGGTGGTAAGAAATGCTTTCGTTCACCTTAACTTTATAGTCGGAAATGGTAGCAGAGCTAAATAAAAGATCGAGAATTCCTGACACTGTATCAGTAATCTTTGTAGAAAGAGAAACAGCTTGGTTAAGGGTATGTGAAAGTAAGATATCCAGCAAAGATTCAGAAATTGTAGCACCCGTTGAGCCACATGACATTGAACACCAGTCAATATGAAGTAAGTTGAAGTAAGTCTCTAGGAATAAAAAATGCTGGCTCTCCAGTAATCGAGAGTAGATGTAAGCATGAAATGGCTACCGGCAAAGCAGATTGGTTGTACATATGTTACTAGCCACAATCTTAAAATGGGTATAGGGCACGTTCGCAAAGGCACACCCCACCACACCACAACACTCAACCAACCGCGGCGCTCCGCCTGGCAGCTTCCGGCCGGCAGCGCCGTCTCGAAGGGGGCAGCGCAAAACCCGCGCCGCTAAACTCACAGACCGCAGGCAACCCTGTCTCATAGCCAAAATATGATAATCAAGTGTATGGAGCCCTGTATGTGCCTTTTTAACGTCGCTATTAGAAATAACGATTAAAACTTCAGCGTACTAGAATTTCCAGCTTCAGCGATGGTGTTGTAAAGAAGCAGATGGCGCCTATTGTTTTCGGTAGCAGCTCCAAGACGACGACGACAACCGTTCTGTGGATCTATTACGTTTGTACGAGGTCGGCCTTACTCTTCAATAGATCCTACATTCTGTGGCCCGAGTCTCTCCGTCACTTCTTGGTCGACTATTGAGTGTTCGACAAGCAGTGATCACCTTCCAGTAGTATTTGAAGTAGCACGTCCTGTAACATTTATGAGTGACCAGGTTCGAATTTTCCTTAATTGCAACATTTTTAAAAAGTGCTTATGAAATTTTCTTTTGTCTCTATGTGATGGGCCTATAGAGCAAAAAAACACGATTGTCTGTTCTGCTCTGGAAAGTTCTAGAAAAAAGGCTCAATGTGAGATTCGATTGAATAAAAGAAATTCTTACAGCCATTGGTGGAATGTAGAATGCCCGTAACTACAAAATTAGAAAAGCTGCTTGGAAAAAACTATTACATAACCAGAGTCCAAAATTTAGAGCGACTATAAATTGTTTCGTGCCGTCTTTAAACACACAGTTGCGAAAGCCAAATCTGAATACGATTGTAAGCATTTTGATTTCTTGTCTAACAATAAAAATAGGTGTGCGATGTTCAGTTTTCTCCGCAGTAGAGAAGTACTTCCGCGTCCCGTTAATATTGACTCTATAGTCTTAAGTAAGGATTAAATGAGACAACCACTAGACGAAATCGCAAAGGGATTAGAAATGAGAATTTCTTCCGTGTTGCCAAGTTGGGGTGCTATAACGTAAAATGATTCCAAACTGGTTTGATTCCAAACTCCTGACGTCAAATTTACATAACCACCGACGCAAGCATCGGGTGGTGACCCGCAGCGTTGTCTGAACAACCCAAACACTCTCCTCGTTTATAGGAGCTCACCTTTGTTCGCTTTCAAAACCAATAACCTTGTCTGCACTCAGCGGTTTTTCTTATCTAATTGGCTGACAAGAGGCGAGGAGCACGCTCTAGTGGAGCGGGTTTCGATGGGGCCGAGCCAGCACAGTGAAGAGAGATAACCGCACGAAGAGGGTGGTGCCGGCTTCTCCGATTGGTTCGCTTCGCCTTACTTAGCTTGCAGTGGCTGGTCGTGAATTGCGGCGGCCTGCAACGGAAGGATAAGAATGCCGCTAAAACGGATCCTGAACAAGGAAGAGTTGACAGAGCGATGTCGTATGCATGCCGAAAGGGCTCGATAACGTTTTACTGCCACGCAAAAAGGTTTATCATGCGCAAAACTATACATGCTCACCGACAGGTGCGAGTAGCGAGGGCCTGAGTGATCGGCGGGCAGCCTTCTATTCCTTTCGGAACGGGGCAGTCTGTGGCTATTCAGAAAAAATTCAGTTTTGTTCGGCATATTGATGCATTTTTTTTCGTGTACACATCACTTTGACGTGATGAGTTTTCGCGGTTTTGTGTCGTCGCGGGACAGACAGGCGAAGTGGGCGTAGCCAGAAAACATTGGACCAATAGCAGAGGGATAATGGGGAAAAGGCGTCGAATCAGGAATGATTATTTTCCTTTGTGCGGTTTAATCATGCATAATCACTGTGTACACGTTAGATCAGATGGGGAGCTATCGTGGTTGTCGTGACATCGCGTGACACACAGGCGAAGTTGGGAGTGGCCCGAAAATGTTTTGACCAATCGTGGAGGCTGATTGCAGAAATTGGAATCAAAACAGTTTGGAATCATTTTACGTTATAGCGCCCTTGTACTCGCTTACGAAGGGCATCAGATTATTTTGCAGAAATTTCTATGTTGGAATTGGCTGAAATCATGGAGCCACTTCCAGATTCAGCTCCCGGCGCGATGGGGTAACATCTGCTATCATCAGAGTTTTATTTAATGAAGCTTCTGATGACCTTTTAGCTGTTGTAAATTACTAAATTTGGTTTTCATGGATTCCGTCTGCGTGGGAAATTGCTAAACTCATCCTAATTCTTAAAAATCATGGCGAAGGGTATGCAATAGATAAAATTAGGCCAATCGCGCTAACCTCATATTTGGTGAAATTAATTGAAATAATGCTACATGCCCGTATGATTAAATTTATACAGTACAAAGACTTGATTAGGCCCTGCCAAATTGGATTCCGACCATCATGTTGAATTTGGCATGCTCACGTGGACTTAGAAAGTAGAATAAAATTAGCACGGCGACAGAGGCAAATAGGTGTTTAGGTGACATTTACAAAGCCATTAGACGTTTCCAAAGCCTACGATAGTGTAGAACGCTTAATTTTAGTAGATATATTGCGAATTCTTGAGTTTCCAAGTTATTTTGCAAACTGGAAGGGTACATTTTTAAACGGAAGAACGTTTTACTGCTCTCTTCGAGTATGCATAATCAGTCACGTGGTGTTCCTCAAGGAGCTCTCACTTCACCATTACTATTTAACATTCTGATATGTTCCATTCCTCGCCATCAAGATGTACAAACATACGTATACGCAGATGAAATTGCTTTCGTCGCATCAGACAGTTATATTTACTCACTATATCTAGTGAGTGAATACTATCACTACCCTTTTACGTACATTTCGTTTTGTAGTGCCTACTCACATAAATTTAATTAGAATGCTTTGGGTGCCTGGCCATAAGGGATTATTTATGAACGAAACTGCTGACAGTCGCGCGAGAGCGGCCTTCAGTACCATTACTTCCTACATTAGCTTACCTAACAACTACTAGATTCAAGATATATTTTCAAGAGATATTCAAGACATTTTCAACCTAGCTGTAGGTAATTTTTCATAATATCGACACCTCCTATGCCCTTGGGCCAAAACTTCCTTTCTCACCAGAAACACGTAAGTAATTGTGACCCAATTGCGTTGTCCAATACCAATATTAAACTACTATCGTCACAGGGCTGGTCTGGCGCCCTCCCCTTCGCGCCCAGCCTGTGAAGAAGATGAAACCATAGATCATTTTTGTTTCATATTCTGCCGCTGTTTTTCTTTTTTAAGGAAAAACATTTTGAATCAAGGTTTACATAGCTGGGTTTAAGTTTTTCATTTCTAAACATCCTTCCTCTAGGAGCCTCCTTCCTTGGAAAGTGCCACATGCATGGATATTTGCTCAGCCGTAGAGGAATTTACAGTTGCTTCAAAGAGATTTTTTCAAATTCTTCAAAATTCATTTTTGTTCATTTCCTCCGGACAAGGAAGGAAGGAAGGAACGAGTGGAGAATAAAGACAGAGAGGTTAACCAGTTCAGCACAACCGGTTTGCTACCCTACACATGGGAGCGGGATGAGGGGTAATGAAAGATGGGGAGGAGAGGGAGAGAGAGCACACAGCACACACATCGTGAGTCACAGTCTGTCACTCTTGCGTGGTACGCGACATCACTGTCAGAGCCGCTTGTCCAAGCCCGTATTTTTTACAAACCTAAGTAGTCCCTTCGTCGCCTTCAGCTGCGATGTCTTCTGTCAACGACATGTCAGAATCACTTCAACTGACATTGGTCTGTTGTCAAGGTGCGCTAGAACGGACGCCAGGGACTGTCTCTGAACATTATATTCAGGACAGTCGCATAGAATGTGTTCTAGAGTCTCCTCGCAAAGACAGGCATTGCAAAGAGTGTTGTTGGCTATTCCAATTAGAAATGAATAAGATTTAGTGAATGCCACCCCAAGCCATAAGCGATAAAGCATAGTGACCTCTCTTCAGCGGAGTCCAGTTGGCATACAGAGATGCATCAAAGAGGGCAGGTGGTATTGACGATTGATCCGGTTGGTCTCAAGGGACTGAACGACATCAGCTGCGGAGAGCGCATCTTTAATTACGTCAAATCGTTCCTGACGGGCCGGACGGCAACCATCGGAATAGGCCCGACTCGATCGGATACGATCGACGTGCCGAACAATGGAACGCCGCAAGGGGCGATAGTCTCCCCGATTCTCTTCAACATCGCGATGCAAGCACTGACCAAAGAGCTGCGGAAGATCGCAGACACCTAGGTTACGCCCTATACGCAGACGACATCACGCTCTGGGCCACCAAGGGCTCCCTCGCGCAAAAGGAGGCGACCCTTCAGGAGGCCGCGACGGCCGTGGAGAGATTTGAGGCAGCGAGCGGGATTCGTTGCGCACCCGAGAAGTCCGAGGTGATCCGGGTGCACGGACGAGGAATCTACAAGTCACCCGGCCCTATCGAACTCTATCTAGATGACCACAAGATCACGGAAAGCAAAAAGACTAGGATTCTGGGTTTTTGGATCAAGAGCAACTTGAAAGCCTCGCACAGCATCCAAACCCTAAAATCCACCACCAACCAGATCTCGCAGATTATCAAACGAATAACAAGAAGCCGCAAGGGCATGCGAGAAGAGGACACGCTCCGCCTCGTCCACGCTCTGGTGATCAGCAGAGTAACGTTTAGCATGCCGTATCACTACGACTCGCTAAACAAACGCGACGAAGAACAAGTCGATGCCATCATCACAGGCGCGTACAAAACCATCGGAATGGTCTCCCTGTTACCACCTCAAGCGAGAAGTTAGCAGCTCTCGGGATCCACAACACCTTCGCTGAGCTGTCGGATGCGGTTATGGCTTCGCAAAAAGCCAGACTAAAGAACACGGCGGCGAGCAGAGCCATCCTCCACCGGACCGGCACGGCAACGGAGCTTCGTGCCCTCGATGGGCAATGATCACTCCCGCCCGAGGTCAGAAGCAAGATCACGGCGAACCCCATACCAAAGCACATGAGTCATGAACTCCACGAAGGACGACGCAAAGCGCGGGTCGACAGACAGCGCCGGCAATTCAAGGGTGACCCGTACCTAACGTACGTGGACGTGGTGGCGTACCCTGCAGGGGGCCTCTTCGCGGTAGCTGCCGTGAACGGGAGAGACAACTACTTAACCCTCGCGGCCTCAATCAGGGCAGAGACCCCAGCTGCGGTTGAGACCATAGCCGCGGCACTAGTAATAAACCAACATGACAGGGTGGGCAGGGAAGTTCATGTCGTTACCGACTCGCAACTTTAGCAACGGACGAACACCGGGGATGGCGGCTCAGATTCTAGGCCCAAGGCTGGAAGAATCCCATCAAATCACGTGGACGCCGGGTCACGCGGGACTGGAGGAGAACGAAAGGGCGAACACCTTAGCTCGAGCGCTAATTAACCGAGCGGGGCAAAACCAATCGTCTGATCAATCTCCACCCTTTACCTTTGTGTCCCTGCCATCAAATTACTGCGACCGACTCGAGATCCAGCGACTCAACCACAGGATTTAGCCTCCCCCTCACAAAAAGCTCAGCACTGAAGAGGCAATAGCCCTCAGACTTATCCAAACAAACACATTCCTAAACCCACACAGATAGAGCAAAATATACCCACAAACATATCGCGGCATCTGCCCCTGGTGCGGCGACACACGCCCTACACTCTTTCACATGTCGTGGGGGTGCGGGGGCAAACCTGAACACTTAAAGACGCCTAACACGTCATTTGAGCGGTGGGAGGTACAGCTGACCGGCGATACCCTCAAGAAGCTCTCGTCCTGCAATTACGTCGAGCAGCCATGGCCAGTGGAGTCCTGGAATGAGGGCACCACCCATTCGTCCTCAATATCAACGATATCAATGTTCTAAATAAATGTTTTTCTCTCTCTCTCTCTCCGGTTGGTCTGGCCGCTTGGTGTGCACCATAGAGAGAGGGTGATCTCCTGTGCAAGCACTCGAAGTCTGCTGGCTGCGTCGGACCGTGAGAGTGGTATGGCCTCTTCCTGTGTGTCGTCAAAAGCTGCCCGAGCGGCATTATGGCGTCATCGTTCCCTATGACACCGCAGCGACTTGGAAGCCACTGAAATGTCACGTGGCCTCCTTTCTCATGTGATGTATGGAGTAGGTATCTAATATCGAATACGAGCTGTTCGTATGGCCCGCGACGCTGATGCTGGTCAGTCCAGAAGCTGATGGTAATAGCTCTTCCTGGGACAACCACACCTCTGGATGAACACTGGAGGTTTGTGGAACCATCAGTATAAATATGTACACTGTCCGCATACCTCTCGTGTAGAAGAAGCAGAGAGAGTTGTTTCAGCACAGGTGACGATAGCTCACATTTTTTCTTGATTCCTGGTACACTGAGATGTACTGTGGGGGTAATAAGACACCAAGGGGGCATCGATGGTGTAGATGCAGCGGTGAAGCCCGAGGGAAGTTTGTCGTTGTACTTGATAGTTTTAGAAAACGATGCTTGGCGCCTGTCTGAAGGTATTGTTGCAAGGTGGTGATAGGGGGCACGTGCAAAATGTCTGATGTGCGTTCTCAGGGATTCCACCGTAATGTGAGTTTGCATTGGGTGGTCCCCAGAAATCGCAATAGTTTCCTCTGTTGACATGCATCTGGGCAAACCAAGGCAAACTCTGAGTGCTTGAGCTTGTTTTGCCTGCAGAACACGAATATTGTCTTGCAAGTGTTGTTGAGTACAGGTAGACTATATCTTAAAAAACTGAGAAAGAGAGCTCTGTAGAGTTTCAGCATTGCGTCTACTGACATCCCCCACGTCTTTCCTGTCAAGTATTTAAACAACTGGGAAGTTGCTGTCAGGCGCCGTTTTCATGTAGGCCACGTGCTGACTCCAACAGAGGTCTCGGTCAATGATTACGCCAAGAAACGTATGGGTTCTGAGATAGGAAATGGTCCGCCCATTGATTGAGATGACATAAGGCGTCATTGGTTTGCGAGCAAATGCCACTAGTGCGCATTTTTCTGGTGATATGCTGACACCTCGTTTACACAAGTAGCTCGCTGTCGAAGTTGCTGCTCTTTGAAGCCGCGCACGTATTTGTGGACGTGTGACTGCTGAAGTCCAGACACAGATGTCATCTGCGTATATTGAAATCTTGATGGTAGTTGGTAAGTATTCACGAAGTCCAAGAAGAGCGAGGTTGAATAGCGTCGGGCTGAGAGCACCGCCTTGGGGAATGCCTCTGCTGGTATAGCGTCGGGTAGTCGGGCCATCGTCAGTTAACACAAAGAATGATCTTGCAGATAGGTAACTTGCAATCCAAAAAAAGACTCGACCACCTAGGCCAACCGTTGCAAGAGCATAAAGAATGGCCTCATGTAGTACGTTATCGTATGCGCCTTTCACATCTAAGAATAAAGCTGCAGATAAACGCTTACGGGACCTTTCATGCTGAGCATACGAAACGAGATCAACTACATTGTCGATGGAAGAGCGGTCACGTCGGAAACCAGCCATGGAATGCGAATAAATCTTGTAGTGCTCAAGGTACCATTCCCGACGGCCAAGGATCATCCGTTCCATGATCTTTCCTACACAGCTGGCCAGCGCTTTTGGGCGGTAAGAGTTGAGCTCGAGTTGGGATTTGCCCCGCTTCAAGAGTGGCACTAGGCGGCTTACTTTCCATTCGTCAGGAACGTTTCCCTCCTGCCATAAGGAGTTGTAAAGACTCAACAATTCTCTCCGTGCGGATTCTCCAAGATAGCACAAGGCTTGGTATGATATACCATCTGGACCCGGAGATGAAGAGCGCCTGCAGAGAGCTAGTGCCGCCTCGAGCCTTTATTTTAGATGGTAAAAGGAAGGTCCTTGCGGCAGTCACGGGAATCGGGGATGTCACCTCGGGCTGGAGGATCTGGAGGAGTCGCTTGGTGGGCGATCCTCGCACAAAAGTCTTCTGCGACATCGATGTCTTGCCGCCCTTGGAAGAGCGCGAGTGCCTTGAATGGAAAACGCTGCTCTGGAAGGCAACGCAGACCTTGCACCGTTTTCCAAATGTGAGACAGTGGCTTGCGGGGGTCTAGTTTCTGGCAAAACGATGCCCAACGTTCCGATGATAATCTATCCGTGCGACGCTGAATCTTCTTTTGCATCCTCCTGGCCGCCCTAAGGTCATTGATTGATTTTGTACAGCGATATCGACGTTCCGCCCGGTGACGAAGTGCGCGTAGTCGCTCTAATTCTACGTCGAAGTCGCTTCGCCTGTAAGAGATCGTCATCATGCGAGTGGCGTTTTGCATCATACTTTTAATTGTTTGCTCTAACCCAGTTGGGAGGCCCTCGCGGCAAGCATCTTCCATATCAGATTTGAAGTTGCCCCATTGAATCGTCCGAATGGTCTTCCGTGGACCAGATCTAGACGACAAGTCTTTGATGTTAAGATAAGTGGGAATGTGATCACTCCCATGCGTCTCAATATCTGCAAACCACTTCACACACCTGGCGAGAGAGTTGGAGACGAAAGCAAGGTCGAGGCAGCTGCCGTATGTCACGCCTCGAAGAAAGGTGGGGCTACCATCGTTCAGGAGAGCAAGGTCATAGTTGTAGGCGATGCTTGCTAATCTTCGTCCTTTCGCATTTGTTCTTGTAATTCCCCTTGCCGGATGGTGTGCATTGAAATATCCTATGATGACCCATGCGACAGGACACACACTCAAGATATCCGATAATCTTTTCGTATCAAAATGGCTTCAAGGTGATATATACACGCCTATGAAAGTAAACAAGACTTTGTTCTTTTTAACTGTAATGCACATATATTGATTGTCGTCGTGGGGCGCAATTGGTTGCAAAACATAGGTAAGTTCACGACGAACATAAACGATTATTATTACTGCATGCACCATTTGTTGAAGACATGATAACTTCGTACCCTGACAGTCTGATTGGTTTCGACAAGCTGGGCTCACAAATGATGATGAGTGGTAGCACATTGGTGCACACAAACTGACGAAAAGCTGAAAGGCGTGATTTTAGCCCTCTGGCGTTCCACTGGATGACGGACGCTGCCTTGACTTCTTTTCGGAAGGATGGGGTATGGGTAGCCATCTTTCTAGTTGAGGGATTCAAGCACTGGGCTTAAGGCGTCCAGCACTTTAAGTGCGCTTCGAGCAGATGTTGTCCCCATGCCCACTAAAGGCGCTCGGATCGCTTCCATGAGGGAACGCAGAACCGAAATGGCCTGACGATCTGTTTTCGGTGCATCATCCATGGCTGGGGAAGGCTCCTGTGGGACGACGACCTTCTGAGGTTCCTTGGCAAGGGAGCGGCTCAGTAGCGTAGGCCATTCCTCTAAAGAAAGAGTCTTATCCGCTTCCTTCGTGGAAGTGGTGGGCCCTTTCGCGGCGCGACTAAGTGGTGCCGCAGGGGAGTGGGCACTATCACTTCGAGCATGCGCCTTATTTGAAGACGTACGATGGCACCGACGTTGAAGCCGACGTCGGACTACTTCGGCGGCCTCCCTGTGGATCGAATTGTCTCTGAACATTTGCTTGAGAACCGCAGTTGGCGCACTTCAGAGCCGTGGCACCGCAGGCCTCTTCTCATGAGGTTCAGCGCAACGGGGACACAGCAGCGAGTTGGGACACACGCCCTTGACGTGTCCTACCCTGAAACACTGATGGCATTGAAGCGGCTTCTGTATAAATGGTGGAACCGGATGTCGGAAATGTCCGACTTTAACGTGAGATGGTGTACAATCCCCCTTGAAAATTACTTTTACATAGCGCGTATTCCCCAGGCGGCGCACTTGCGTAATGATAGTGCCCTTGTTTGCCGGCTTGATGAGGCTAGGTAAGTCATCATTCGGAATGGCAATGTCGATGTCATAAATTACACCGGCTATGGATGTATCGTCGATCGGGATAAAGGGGCGCATTTTGATGCCGCCTAGCTCCATGATTGCTTGAAGTTTTCCAAGCGCACTCACGTTGTACAGGTCTATGGCGAGTACATTCTTTCGCGGGATTATTCTTATGTCTTTAATTTTATCTGGCATCGCACATTCCAGAAAAATGGATAGGGCTTGCCTGTTCACCACTCGTAGGTTGCTTGAGGGTTCTTCCGGCATAAAGATGATGACGTGCGGCCAGCGCGCAGGCCTTGACTTCATAGTCGTACTCGCAGGAGTCGGCGGCGATGTGTTGACAGTCTTTCACTTCGCCCTCTTGCTCCGGACGGGTATGAAGCTGTCGTCGGATGAGTCGTCTTCCGACATAGAGTACAGCTCGGTGTCTTCGGTGTCACTGGGGGAGCCAACTCGCTTCCTTGCGGTTGACGCCTTTGATGACTGCTGGCCAGGCGGGCCTCTGGAATGCTCCGCGTCCATGGCCGCAAGACGGGGAGGCGAGGCACCTCGAAAGGCGAAGATTTCAATAAAAATTCAGAGAACACAGAGACGAGTGTTCCTTCAGGAAGACAGTTCCTCCTCCTGACAAATTGACCAATTTTACTATTTACAGTGGTTTCCTAATACCATCCAAACCTTCACCAATCCCCGCGATGGGTGTGCGCCATCAAATAAGGCATACCATACCATACCATACCATTCCATACAATGCTGCGTTTGCCAGAGAGCTCGGGTTGTTCGCTCTGCTGCTAGGCTGCTGCTAGGCTAGACTGATAAATATTTAATTAGATCTCATTACATTTGGTGGCGGTTGTTGGGATCCCTCAAATCACCCTGGAGCTCCGCAATCGTACGTTGCCCACCAACACCATGGCTGATGCGACAAACGCACCGATTGAACCCATGGTTTCCCCGGTCACTTGCGCCGGCGTCCTCCATCAGCGCGATACGACCATCTTCAGCGGGACCGGAGAACATGCGTCGAAGACTGGCTGTCTTCCTATGAACGTGTAAGCGCTCACAATAAGTGGGACGACAGGACAAAACTTCATAACGTTATATTTTACCGTGCTGACGTCACAAACCTATGGTTTAAAAATCAGGAACCTGACATATTGAGTTGGTCCGCATTCAAGACACATTTCACCGAGGTGTTTGGCCGCCCCACTGTCCGCAAAGTACGCGCCAAACAGCGCCTACGCCAGCGAGCACAGCAGCTGGGCGAGACTTTTCCCAGCTATATTGAGGATGTGTTGGATCTCTGCAGCCGTGTTAAACCCACGACGATGGAGGATGAGGAGATCAAACATGTTCTGAAGGGTATTGAGGACGACGCGTTTCAAATGCTGGTTGCCAAAATTCCGACCACTGTCGCCGTACTCTTTAACCTGTGTCAGAGTTTCGACGAATTGCGCCGCCGACAAACAATTGCCTGCCAAAATGTCCCACAGGCTGACTCCGTCTCGGCCATTGCAGTTGCAGCTGGCCATACCCATCCTTCTGCTCTCGTCCTTCAGCTGAAGGATTTCATTCGCGAGGAAGTGGCCCGCCAGCTGTCGCTGCTCCCTCACAGCCAGGAATCTGCTCCAACACTGGCTCCAGCCGTGCAACAAGCCATCCGTGTCCAAATATCTGACGCACTGCCCCCCGTTCACCCGCCAGCGCCTGTGGCGGCACCGCTTTCCCATGCCGACTACCAGCCGCTACTCATATCGCGGACGGCGCCGCTCTCTTATGCCGACTACCCATCGCGCGTCACTGCTCCACTGCTCAACTACGCTGCCGCGATCGCAACGCCACCCTTAGCGTCGTATTCCGCCCCACCACCACCGCACCTGGTTTCCCTTGCTCCCGTTCCACAGCTGTCACCCCAGCTTCTTCGTCGAGCCGACACGTGGCGCACGCCAGACAACAGTCCTATTTGCTTCGCCTGTGGCATTGCTGGTCACGCTGTGCGCTATTGCCGTCGCAACATGTCCTCGAACCATGGCACCTTCAACCAGTTTCGCTACGCGCCGTAACACGCCGCCGGGATACGCTGCAGAGTTGCCGCTCACTCACCGCCGAGACCCTTCGATTGCGACTGCCGTTCATACAGTCGCCGTTCTCCTTCTCCACGTCGACGGTCACTGTCACCTATGCGCCGTCGGCCACCTGCTGCCGACGGAAACTGATTAGTGCAGTTCCGGATGTAGGAACTGCAATCTCATCGAACTTTTTAAGGCCTCAATTTTCACCGCAGAATGTCATTGCCGTCCATGTTGAGGGAGCATCCGCACAAGCGCTCGTGGATACTAGGGTTTTCGTTTCCGTCATGCATGAAAATCTTTATCGCAAGCTGAAAAAAAGTCACGACCTCTCCATCTGGCTAGGCACTCTGCACTGCCAGCGCGCAACGCATTCATCCCACAGCTGTATGCACCGCCCGTGTGGTCATCCAAGACGTTTTGTACATCATCGAGTTTTTGTGCTGCCCTCCTGCTCTCATGATCGCATCCTCGGTGGGACTTCCTGTCACGTCATAGTGCCATCATCGATTGTTCTCGCGCGCAAGTGGCGCTTTCACCGCTATGTGATTCACCATCGGTCGGCGCCGACCTCAGCGTTCACAAAGTCTTCGCTGATGATGATACTGATCGACGCCGGAGACGTCGGTGCTTGTGACCTTGTCGTGTGCTGCCGTGCGAGACTCAACTGTTGCGTTCGCGCCATCTGACATGCTTGCTCGTCGCAAGGACTCATTTCTCCCGTTCGCCGTTTCACTGTTAGGTCTGAATCCGCTTTGATACCCATCTGTAATCCGCACCGGTATCCAGTGACCATACTGCGTGGTGAGATCTTAAGATTTGTGCAAGCGCTGTGACGTGTATTGAAGACCTTGAGGTTCACGATGGTGCCTCCCGTTTACATCGGCACGCCATAACTTCCGTCTCATCAAAGCCGCCTTCAGCTGTTTTCGACAACGTTATCGCCGCAGACCTTTCGCCGGCTCATCGCACTCAACTTCTTACTCTAATGAACGAGTTCGTCTCTTCGTTTGACTGCAACCAACCATCCTTCTGTCGCAAGACAAGTGTCTGTCAAACCATCGACACCGGTTCCCACGCCCCATCCCGCAGGGGCGTCTGCGTCAGCAGGCGTTTGGTGAGCTGCGCCACCACGTACCCGAGCACATGAGGCTTGGACCCTCCCGCGTGTAGCCGTGCGCGGCTTAGCCGTGTCCGGGGAAAAGGGGATCCTGGGGGTTGAGCCAATGCCGGGTGTTTGGACCTTTACGGCCCCTCGGCGGAGGCAACACACCCCTTTGGCCTCGGCTTCACGTAGACGGCACCCCCGGACTGACCCACCCGGGGGAAATCGGTAGTTGCCTCTTCCTGTCTCTCTCTACAATCTTCGTCTTTCTCTTTCGACTTTTCATCTTTCCTGTCTTCTACTCTCTTCTATATTACTTCCTATTTTCTTGGCAGCGAGGGTTAACCCTGTGTGAGTAGCCAACCTAGGTTATTTCATATTCGGTTATAGTGGTGACGTACGGCTGGCGTCTGCAGGACCTGTGTTTACAGGCCCTGTAGCGTCCCCTTGTTGGGCTCCATGGTGGGTGGCTGGCGTTGCTGCCGAAAAATCTATATATCCTTATGGCTAGTTCCTTCCCATCACTCCCCGATCGCCGTCTGAAACGAGGGCGCACCGAAGACGTGTTCCAGTTCTTTGGACAACAAAAACAAAACTTCCCACGATTCCATGTAATTCACTCCGAAAAAGCAGGAAAACAAGTACGGACAATCTCTCCTTTTCTAGTCTCTAAATCCCTAACTGAGGCTCTTGGGCCAGGTTATAAGCCATCGAGGATGGCCAGTGGTGATCTCCTCTTGGAACTCCATGATCAGAAACAATATGAAAAGCTGCCTAATCTAGTGTCCTTTGGGGACATCCAAGTAACTGTAACCCCGCACCGCACCATGAACACCACCCGAGGCGTTGTATCAGACGACGATTTGTTGGAGCTGACTGAAGCTGAACTCCTAGAGGGCTTCAGTGAGCAGAATGTAATCAATGTTAAACGGATCAAGATGAGGCGCGACGGCAAGGAAATCCAGACCAAGCACCTGATACTTACATTTAACTCAAGTGTTCTGCCCGAATCCATCGAGGCTGGATACATCAAGCTTCGCGTTAGGCCATACGTGCCAAATCCTCTCCGATGCTTCAAATGCCAGCGGTTCGGCCACAGTTCACAGAACTGCCGACGCCGCCAAACTTGTGCGAAATGCAGTGCTCATGAACACTCATCCGAGTCTTGTGAAAGCTCTCTACATTGTGTTAACTGTGATGGGGAGCACGCCGCATACTCGCGGTCGTGCCCATCCTGGAAAAAAGAAAAAGAAATTGTGACTATCAAAGTTAAAGAAAATATCTCGTTCAAGGAGGCACGCAGGCGGGTGTCATACCTGCCGAAGCGCAGCTTTGCCGAAGTGGCGCGTCAGGGGGCAGCGTCGCAACGGCTTCCGGCGGCTGTCCGGCCCACACACAGTGAGCCGGCAGTGACGCCATCTGCCCCCTCAGCGGCTGCAGCTAGCGCTGCTCCGCCAACTCACAAGAAGGGGCCATCGACCTCCGGGCTGGTGGCCTCCAGGGCCTCGTCCCTCGATACGAGGCCTTCCCGTCACACCAACCGCTCGCAAGAGCGCGTGCCCAGCGCCTCGCAAGAGGCGATGGACACCACAACCAGCCAGACGGCGCCGCAAGCGCCTCAGGAGCGGCGAGAATCGCGCGATCGCTCCAAAAAAGAAAAAGCCCGCATCACAGGGCCCGACAAGGGTTCTGTAAGCAAATTTTGCAGTCCCTTCACACACAGCACAAACCTCTTTTTCAATATGGACACGCAAATATTGCAATGGAACGTTAGGGGACTTCTCCATAACCTCGATGACGTTAAAGAGCTCCTTCATAAATATAGTCCAAGGGTGCTGTGTGTCCAGGAGACGCATCTAAAATCAACAAACACAAACTTTCTAAGGCAATACGCCGTTTTTCGCAAGGACCGTGACGACGCTACCGCCTCGTCGGGCGGTGTCGCTATAATTGTCGATAAAGGTGTTGCCTGTCAGCAATTAAACCTCCAAACTTCCCTTGAAGCAGTTGCTGTCCGAGCAGTACTGTTCGGTAAACTAGTCACGATTAGTTCAATTTATATCCCCCCTTGGTATCAACTTTCCAAGACACAGTTTCAAAATTACATAAATGAACTTCTGCCGCCATACATAGTTGTCGGAGATTTAAATGCACATAACACTTTGTGGGGAGACTCTCGTTGCGATGCGAGAGGGCGGCTAATTGAAAACTTTCTGTTCTCTTCAGGCGCAATTATACTTAACCAAAAAGAGCCAACGTATTTCAGCGTTACACATAACACATACTCATCCATTGACTTAAGTATAGTATCGAGTACACTAATTCCATACCTGGAGTGGTCTGTTCTCAAGAACCCCTTAGGGAGCGACCATTTCCCTATTATGTTAAACTTAACGAAACAAGATGGATGCTTGCCAAGTTTTCCTCGATGGAACGTGGACTCGGCCAACTGGCAACTGTTCCGAGAGCTTACATGTTTAGGTGGCGATGACATTGCTGATTTTAATGTAGACGACGCTGTGGCATATCTAACATGTTTTATTATTGACGCTGCTACGAGATCTATTACGCAAACTAACGGACTTACTAAGAAGCGTCGCATCCCATGGTGGAACGATGAATGTAGGAAAGCACGCAAAAATCAAAACAAAGCTTGGAGATTGCTTCGCGATTCTCCAACCACCGAAAACCTCATTAATTTCAAGCAGGTTAAGTCACAAGGCAGAAGAACCCGTCGACGTGCAAAAAGAGAGAGTTGGGAGAGGTACCTCTCTGGCATAAATTCTTACACAGATGAGGCGAAAGTATGGCATAGGGTGAATAAATTGAAAGGCCGGGAGTCGAACCCTCTACCCTTAGTAAGTACCCAAGGAGATAGCCTGGAAGATCAGGCAGATTGCCTGGGTGAACACTTTCAATATGTCTCCAGTGCCTCTCATTACACACAAACATTCATGAGGTTCAAAGAACGCGCAGAGCGACAGCCCCTTAATCGGAAATGTGCTCGAAATGAAGATTACAACCGCCCGTTTAGTCTAGCTGAATTTAAAACTGCTCTCGCTTGTTGCAACAGCTCAGCACCAGGTGCTGACCGTATCATGTATGAAATGATCAAGCACCTACACCCTGAAACACAAAATACACTCCTCTCTCTTTTTAATGTCATGTGGGCTGCTGGGTACATTCCATCTTCTTGGAAAGAAGCCATAATAATACCCATACTTAAACAAGGCAAGGACCCGTCCTTACCAAGTAGTTACAGACCCATTGCTTTGACAAGCTGTCTGTGTAAACTCTTTGAAAAGATGATTAACCGGCGCCTTGTCTATCTCCTAGAAAGCAACGGAATACTAGATCCGTACCAGTGTGGCTTCCGAGAAGGTAGGTCCACTACAGACCACCTTGTCCGTATTGAGGGGATTATAAGGAATGCCTTCATACACAAACAGTTTTTTCTCTCTGTATTTCTTGACTTAGAGAAAGCGTATGACACCACATGGCGCTTCGGTATTATCCGAGACCTATCCACTATGGGTGTCCGCGGCAATATGTTGAGTGCTATCGAAAGCTACCTTTCTAACCGGACCTTTCGTGTAAGGGTGGGCCGGGCCTTGTCGAGGTCTTTCACCCAAGAAACTGGTGTCCCGCAAGGCGGTGTGCTTAGCTGCACATTGTTTATTGTTAAAATGAACTCTCTACGGACGGCTATCCCACGAACGATGTTCTACTCTGTATATGTAGATGATGTCCAGCTTGGTTTTAAATCGTGCAACCTTGCTATCTGCGAACGACATGTCCAGCATGGCTTAAATAAAGTAGCTATATGGGCTGACGAAAACGGCTTTAAGTTGAGCCCACAGAAAAGTAGATGTGTCCTTTTCACAAATAAGAGAGGAATAGTACCATATCCGGCTATTCAGCTCTTTGGTAGTATATTACCTGTAACCACTGAGCACAAGTTCCTGGGAATTGTGTTGGACTCAAAACTGACATTCATGCCGCATATCAAATACTTGAGGGCGAAATGCCTGAAAACTATGAACTTGTTGAAGCTTCTATCGCGTACAACATGGGGCAGTGACAGGAAATGTATTTTGAACTTGTATAGATGCCTTGTCGCCTCACGACTTGACTATGGTGCGATAGTGTATCAGTCTGCTGCACCCAGTGCTTTAAAGTTGTTAGATCCCGTTCACCATTTGGGAATCCGACTCGCGACCGGGGCCTTCAGGACAAGCCCCGTAGAAAGCCTATATGTAGAAGCAAACATGTGGTCGCTACACCTTCAGAGGTCTTATGCCAGTTTTACATATTTCCTGAAAACAAACTCAAACCGTTCACATCCTACCTATTCTACCATAAACGATACCACATGTGCCACACTATTTCATAATCGACCTAGAGCGAAGCCGCCCTTCTCACTACGTATGAGAAACATCGGTGAAGAAATGGGTGTTTCATTACTCGAACATAACCTAATGACTCCAGGGAAACTGCCACCGCCGTGGCAGTGGCAGATGGTAGAATGTGACACATCGTTTATCGAAGTCACAAAACACGCGCCACATGCACACATTCAAATGCACTTTTTAGAATTAAAGTCGAAGTATTCCTGCCCTGAATTTTATACGGACGCGTCAAAGTCGCATGCTGGCGTGTCTTATGCAGCAGTCGGTCCGTCCTTCTCGGAATCCGATGTACTCCACTCCCAAACAAGCATCTTTACTGCAGAAGCTTATGCAGTACTATCCGCGGTGAAACACATCGAGAGAATGAAACTACAAAAGGCAATAATATTTACCGACTCTTTAAGCGTCGTTAAAGCTTTGATGTTGCCGCAGAAACGCAATAACACTATAATTGCCAACCTCTATTCACTGATCTGCTCTGTTTATGCATCCGAACAACAACTCATAATATGCTGGGTGCCTGGGCATAGAGGCATCGAGGGTAATGTTCTTGCCGACAATATTGCCACGTCTATAACAACGAAAGGCGGCACCTCTTCCTTAGCTATTCCCGCCACAGATCTCAAACCTTACCTCCGGAAGGAACTGAGGAGATATTGGCAAAGCATGTGGGACAGCGAAACACTCAATAAACTCCACATAATTAAGCCCAACCTAGGAAATTGGCAGCCTATAACAAAAATACGACAAACTGAGGTTATTTTTTGTCGTCTCAGAATCGGCCACACTTTCGGTACACACTCATACTTGTTGATTGGTGATGAGCCACCTGTCTGTGGTAAATGTGGCGCTACGTTAACGGTCCTTCACGTGTTAATAGAATGTCGTGAACTAGAGACGCAGAGGAAAAAACACTTTTATTTGCTACGCCGTGAAGAAGTTCCATTACACCCAGCAATGTTCCTAGGCAATGAACCGCTCTTTGAGGTTAAATCAACCTTAGCTTTTTTAAAGGATGCAGGTGTACTGAATGTTATACACCCAAGTGATCCGTAGCACGGCCTCTTATCAGAGGCTGCTGCTGTGGAAATAGTCATAGGAGCACGTGCCTTCAGGTTCTTGCGCTCAAGGACCCGGGTAAGGCAACAGTGCTACTTCCATACTTTTACATTTTTATCTTTTATTCGCTTCGCCTCGTATATATTTTATGGTCATAGCATACCCCACTTTTTACACTTATAGCACATATATATTTGACGCACTCACACATTAAATGATTTTAGGCCCCTCTACAGCCATAGTGCACTTTAGACTTCATTAACCATTGTTAACTCATTGCATCATGTGTATGGCGCTCTTTGGCCAGAACTGGCCCTTGCGCCATTAAAACCAAATCATCATCATCCCACGCCCCATTGCGACGGCGTGCGTATCGCGTTTCCGCAGAAGAGCGTCGAGTTATCACGGAGCAAGTGGACGACATCCTGCGG
The DNA here is from genome assembly GCF_013339745.2 of Dermacentor silvarum. NCBI lineage: Eukaryota > Metazoa > Arthropoda > Arachnida > Ixodida > Ixodidae > Dermacentor > Dermacentor silvarum. Next base: position 151,574,132 of record NC_051161.1, read on the forward strand.
CGCGGCAGCATTGAGCCTTCTCAAACTCCTTGGTCGTCACCTGTCGTTCTAGTGTGCAAAAAAGATGGCTGCATGTGATTTTGCATACTGAATTATTCAATATACCGCATGAACTAGGCTGATACAAATCGCGCACAATAAAGATAGTATTAGGAGTGCCACAGGGAAGTATTTTGGGGCCTATGCTTTTCTCCTTTTATATCACTGATATAGTAAAAATAAAAAAAAACTTGCAAATTTGTTATCTGCGCAGATGATTGCTCCGTTTTTTTTTTGCAGGAAAAGATCTAATGGACGTTACTGTCGAGGCAGATGCGTTTTGTTCTAGAGCAAACGAATGGTGCAAGACAAATTGTTTGACACTGAATGAATCGAAAACAAAGTGTGCGTTGTTTCGTGCGTTAAGAACATTGGTTAGGGTACCTGATTCCCTTATGCTTGGCCCGTTCAATATTTCGATTGAAAAAACGTGTAAAAACACTTGGCATTACATTTAATGAACTTATGTCCTGGAACCAGCACATGTAGTCATTATTCCTTAAATTAAGCAAAACAGTGGGCATAATGAATAGGTGCCGACAAGATCTCCTGGTGGCAACTAAAGGACTGCTTTATTATGCCCTGTTTAGTTCTTATTTGTGTTATTGTGTACTAGTTTGGGGTAACACTACAGCTGAGAACCTACACAAACTAGTTTTAGTACAAAAAAGGGCAGTCCGCGCGGTATCAGGTGCTTCTTATTTAGAACACACCACGCCTATTTTTAATAGCATAAAATCCTTGAAATTCGACATTTGTACACCTACAGTCTACTGTGTTCCTATAAGAAAGCAGTTCAGAGCAGATTAGATGCTTTTCTCGATATTTCACAACTCGAGCACACCCCGACCACATATCCTCTTCGGTATCAACCACCATGGCACGTTAGTTTTTCGCGCACACAGTACGGCCGACAGAGAATTCGGCATACATCGCCAACGACCTTAAAGTACTAAGACACATTGAATATTGACATCACAACGTTAATGAAGAAGGACATAAGAAGATTATTTACGCAATAAAAATAATAATAAAGAAATATTTCTTATGAGTGTCTAGCCATTGTATTATGCATGTATATTATGAGTACTTAGCCTTTCTATTTCGTTATTTCTTTCTACATGTCCTTAGAGAGGCGTGTTTGAATGTAATGTAATCTGGGATTCGTTGTATGTCTGGTACAGTGCATTTTATGAAGGTTTAGCAATGCTAAATGTGTTTCGTCTTCATTGTTGATTGGTGGCTGGAGCCCAGTCTAGCTGCAATGTAGCAGATTTTTCTTCGGCCACCTTTTTCGCCTTGTAAAGTTGCGAAATAAAGTTGTTTTGATTATCACCGCTGAAACATGATTACGAGAAAAGACGTCTACCGACTGCCTCGGATCGACGATGCTCTTGATTGTCTGCAAAGTGCCGAATACTTCGCGTCTCTAGATCTCCGCTCCGGCTATTGGCAGGTTCCCAAGGCTGCGGCTGACCGCCCAAATACAAATTTCATCACTCCCGATGACCTGTACTAGTTTAACGCTATGCCTTTCGGTCTCCGCAATGCTCCCGCTAGTTTCGAGCGCATGATTGACACTATCCTTCGCGGACACAAGTGGAAGACTTGTTTATGTTACCTGGATGACATCGTTGTTTCCGCAAAGGATTTTCCGACACATTTCGCCCGTCTGCATGACACCCGGACCTGTTTAGCTGGCCTACAACTCAACCTCAAGAAGTGTTGTTTCGCTGCCCGAAAATTAACTGTCTCTGGTGACACGTCTCGAAAGACGGCACCCTTCCTGAACCCGACAAGCTTCACGCAGTCTCCGAGTTTGCAAAGCCCACATCTATCAAGGCCCTGCAAAGTTCCATAAGCCTGTGCTCCTATTTTCGTCGCTTCGTCCGGAACTTCGCCTTTATCATCGCTCCCTTGATGAAGCTGCTTACCACAAGCAGAGGCATTTCGGCATGGTCATCAGCATGCGATGAAGTTTTTGAAAAGTTGCACGGGCTGCTGACTTCACCGCCGATTCTTCACCGTTACGAACCAACTCGCCGATCGAGGTTCCCGCCGACGCCATTGGTGTCGGCCTTCGTGCGGTCTCGGCCGAACGGAAAGCCACGAATAAGGAATACGTCGTGGCTTGTGCGAGCCGTACCCTTAAGAAAGCTGAGTCGAATTACACCGTTACCGAGAAGGAATGCTTAGCCATCATTAGGGCGTTGGGCCAGTTTCGTTCTCTTTTACGGAAGTGAACCTTCGTGCCCACTGGATGCTATCCTGCCCTACCAACCTGACGCTTCCGAGTGCACTACTATTTCGGAACTCACCCGGTACGCGGAAGATTGCCACCAGCTGGCTTGTTCACTGACCAGCGAGAATCAGGGGCGTCAGAAGACAAGACGTGACATACATCAGGCCACGACCACCTTCCCTGCCGGTTCCCTTGTTTGCCTGTGGATACCGCCTCACACTCCTGGTCCTTCTTCTAAACTACATGCGCGATACCACGGCCCAAACCGGATCATCGACGCCTCGTCACCTGTGAATTATATCGTTGAAGCCGTCACACCATCGCCAGACCTTCACCGTCGGGGTCGCGAGACAATGCATGTTAACCGGCTGAAGCCATATTACGACCCCCTCATCCTGTCTGCTCCCTGAGTCGCTGCAGGATGGTTCCGTTTCACACCCGGGGCCAATGTAACGAAGCAGGCGCGCCTGGTGTTTTCGGTAGCAGCTCGAAGAAGACGACGACGACCCGTTCTGTGTTAGCCAGAGAACTCGGGCTGTTCGCTCTGCTGCGGGGCTGCTGCTAAACTAGACTGATAAATATTTAAATAAATCTCATTACATTCTGAACAAGCACTAGAACGAACTGAGAAGCAATATTTTTTGTAACTTGTTTGGGCAGTAACTAGCGCATGTCCCGTACAAAGGGGTTTGGGCGAGAGACCGCATTTTCTTATCTTTTGTTTGGTTGCCCGGATGTTCTCGCAACGATGCCCGGATGTTCTCGATTGCGTGCCCGGACAACGGCTCGGGCTTTTCGCTCAATGTCACTGGAATGTCGCCGACAACGGGAGCGAAAAACATTTCAAGCTTAATAATATTTCGGTTTTCACAACTGTTCAAGTAATCATAAAATTCGAGTAAAATATCCCGGTGAGCTCTGGGTCATCTGTAGAGGTTCCCCTCAAAAATTTCGTTATCCCTGCAGCATAACCTTACAAAAACTTTCCATGTTCGGGGCTCACAGCAGGGAATTGCAAATGCATTAAAATTGATTTTATCAAAATAAAATCCGATTTTATCGAAATGAAATGACATGTGGCCTCCGCCACATGTCAGATGATCCGTAGGCGGGGACATGTAGGCGGGGACACACAATATTTTTTTTTGCTTCTTGACTTTCCTAAGTGTCTGTATGTAGCGCGACATGAGCATCATACAACAGGAGCACATGCTCTAGTTGGTAATGTTTGTTATACAAGCTTTGCGTTCAGACAAGGCAGCCGAAAAAAGCTTTCTTTGTGCACTTCACTATGACTAGTAAGTCCGTATGTATGAGTAGATCTTGAGCTGGTAACTCGCACATGCTGGGTTGAATGAGTGGCCCTACAAGAGGACACTAATATTCTTGTTTTCATCCAACGTGTAAACTTCGTGGTTTATGAACAACTTACTGCACCAGCCTCACCTTGCCACCAGCCCTTCTATAATGTGCTCACAGACTGCCAAACAGTTTTCTGACACCCAGGAGTGTTATTCGGGGATAATCATGTGATATAGATACCCATGTATCATTTAGGTTAACGCAAACTTTCATGGTGTCATCTTTTTCCTTGTAGCTGTATTGAAGGAGAAAAGTTGGCCTTAGTTTGTTGTTGCGTACATTGCCAATGGGCGATAACGGGCTGAAATGTGAAGGTTAACAAAGAAGCTCGAGAACAAGTTAAGCGCCGGAAAGTGATAGTAAACGAAAAATGATATGCGTAGTGTTAGGAGACAAGAAGAGAGCGGTGTCGTTCAGAGAGCAAACGGGGATCGCCGATATTCTAGTTAACATTAAGGGGGAGGGGTGGGGATGGAGCTGGGTAGGCCATGTAATGCGGAGGGCAGATAACCACTGGAGCATTAGAGTCACAGAATGGGTGCTAAGTGAAGGGAAGCGCGTTGAGGTTGGCAGAAAATTAGGTGGGGTTATGAAACTAGGAAATATGCAGGCGCAAGTTGGAATCAGTTAGCGCAAGACTGTTGCGATTGGGCATCGTTGGGAGAGGCCTTCGTCCTGCAGTGGACATAAAAAATGGGCTGATTATGATGATGCTGATGATGGCTTTGCCAACCTGTGTATGCGTTCTAACGATGTGACCGCGATCCTCAGTCTGTTCCTACACATTTGCTGGATAACCATATGTTTGAGTGTTTCACTGGTTTCGTTGAGGTTTTCATGAATTCGAAACATTGTTATTTCGTCGAGCATTGTCCTCGCAATCGTTAAGGTTGTTATCTGGAGCAGCCACCTCTTTTTTTTCGAAATATTTCATTGGCTTTTCTAACACAGATATCTTCTGCTCACTCGCTTCTGATATTCCCAGCACTTATGAAAATTTTGACAGCTGAGAATTCATTTGTGGCAGTGGATCATCGCACTTTTTCTCGCATGCTTTAGGTTAATTCAGCGCATCCAAGATCGTACTTAACATTTTTTGTCTTTCATGAGGGCCAACCTTTTCCTCCACGTCACCACACAAAGCCATAAGCATAAGAAGCCAGCAGTCAGCAATTATTTAGAAGCACTGCGGGGGGCATGGGAGCACACGAAGCCTATAATAAATTGTGCATATGTTACTTAAGGGATGATAAACACTGACCTGCAACGCGAGGCAAGCATAATTAGGCACGTTCTCAGAAAACGCGTCGTGCCTTTTGATGTCGTCGGGTGACGCAGCTATCCTTATAGCTGGACGACATAACGTCACAGAGCCAGCGTGCCATCGAGCGTTGCCTTCATCAACGCAGTTAACTTCAGATTCTACTGGCTGCTTGCCAATCCATGATGTGGTACGCGATACCTCTGCAGAAGACCTACAGTATTGATAAATATAATAATGATATTAATAGCAATAATAATATTAATAAAAGTAATAATAACAAAAAATTTAATAACAACTCTTCCTAATACAATGAGAGAAATCAGGTTCGCCTAAGCCATCGCAGTGCCTTGTCACGCGAAACCCGACAGTCAGCAACAACACTCAGCCACAAAACTATTTTAGAAAAAAAATTACGAAAGAAAGAAAGAAGAAAAAAATAAGAGCGACACCCAAATCTAGGCTATTTGCGGACGATAAAATACAAGTCACATAGACAGGCAGTAACCGATGACCCATTTCATAATGACGTAGATAAAAGGATATCACGCCTATAATCATTCCAAGCGTAATTCCTTTAAGTTCTAGCGAATATCGCGTACAGAGTCACAGAACATAAATTCAGAGGGAAGAGCATTGAATATGTCCGGAACATATTGTGCTCGAGTATATCTACCAAATCTGGTACGTGTGGGAGGAACTGAAAAAGTGGGCGTATGACGTAAAGGACGGCAAAACACAGTGAGGACTTTAAATGTATCGGTCCAAAAAGGTTTGAGTACCACTGTCTGAACAAAAAGTGATCGTAAGTTCGGTAATTTAAGCATCTGAAAAAGGTTCAGATCTTGTGGGCTGCATTCGTCATACGTAGCACTTTTTAACATACATTTTAATAGCCTGTTACCACGTTGATGCCAACTACCAGAACAATGAACAAATGTTGTAATTCCATACCTGAGCACACTGTAGGCTAACGAGTAAACCAAAAGTTTCCTGACCGACAGAGGTAAAAACACCCTGATACGATACAATAAACAGACGACTTTACGGAGTTTGCTGCATATGTAAGATAAGTGAATCGAAAAAAGAAGACCGGAATCAAACCATATGCCCAAATACTTTACTGAACCAGAAAAATTTATTGGGGGATAAGAACAATCGACACATCGAGACGTGTGCAAATAAAGTCAATTAGAAAGTGAGACACTCTTGAGAGGGCTATGGAAAGAAACCAACCTTGACTTAGAATGGTTAATGTTAATCACATTGATATCAAACCAGTCCATTTATTTTTCAACGTCATTCTGAAGCATTAGGAATGCATTTGAAAAATGAACGTGCGTTGCGACAAGTGCAGTATCATCTGCATATTGGAGTAATTTGCAAGTGTATAGCGCATTGGACATGTCCTTAACGTAGACATTAAAAGGTAAGGGAGACAATATCCCAGGTAGCACAAAAGAGATACCTAACGTTTTCGTAGCGTTTATCCCAGACGATAAAAACAGTTTGAAGAAGACGCCAGTGAGACAACTTTGTCGGTAAAACGTCGTATATATTGGCTAATGTCCGGCTTAATCACTTTTCTGAGACGATCTATAACGTGTCTTAAAGACGTATTCGAAGAGCTCGTCTAGAAATAGGATTGGGAAAGAAACAAATAAGCCATTTGCCAAAGCTACTCATATCCAATTTTTAAGCGTTTTTAAGACGTTATCAGAAAGCTGGTCTAGAAATGGTCTTGAAAAGTTTACGATAATCTGAAACTAATTTTTGGGGGTTCCAGATGAGTCGAAGCGTCGGTGTCGAGTGCAAAAGAGCTCCTGGTGCAGCGCCAAGCACTGTTGTCTATCGACGCCGACGCATCCTCTACCAAGTCACATGAAAATGAACATGTCCACGAAAATGAATCTAGAATACTGTCCTTGGTATGTAGCAACGATGTTTACAACCAAAATGGGAATGAAATCCCGCAAAAAAATGGGCGCGTCTGGACGATCGTCCAGGCCAGGGCTTTTGCGCCAAGTGCGCATGGAATGAGGACAGTACGAGAAAGAAAAGTTTATTGAAAAAGTGCAAGATTTCAGCAAAATGTATAAGAAATACAAAGTAAATTCAATAAAGAGTACCCCAACAATGACTAAAGTTCGCAGATACAGTTCTTAATGAATTAGAAATTGAGAGACAATGGCTACAATATACAAAGAAAATTCGTAAAGTTAATTATTTAGCAAATTAAACAGCCCATGCAGTCAAATAAACAGGCTAGAGTTATTTAGAGATTGATATTACAGCAACTGCAAGAAGCATACTGAGAAATGTGATATTTAATCACATGGTAGCTGCCTACAAGCAATGTTACCAATAATCTAGAAGCTTGAAAAGAACACAAAAAGGAATAACGCCGCATAGTATCAAAAACAAACACTGGGAACATGTTAAAATAAAAAATACTGCCTTTGGGATACGACAAATAATGTAATGGTGTAAATTAAAAGAACCATAAAACCAAAAAGCAACAATCAAGTAAAAATAGTATAGAATACTCAAACGGGGAAATCAGTGCCACAAGTGTGCATCATTGTATTGCAGTGTACGAAGAGACTGAGTAATGCTACATAAATAAAATAATCTTAGCATTCTAGTACACGAGACATGGATGTATAAGCCTCATATTACAAACTTATATAAACCTGGAAAATAAAACTGTTGCACATGGAAGCTTCATTCAAGTAACCAAGGAAGTAATTCTTGGTTTATATAAAAAGCATTGTACAAGAGGCACATTTGTACCACTCTGAAAAAAAACAAGCATAATGTCGCAATAAATCATCTGCAAACCAGTGAATACGTTTGTACACTGCCGTGTTACACTTTACGCACATCACCTGTTTCCTAAAGTAAAAAAAAAAGCACTCTGAATGACAAGAAGCTTTTGCACATGTACCCCCGAGCAAACGCTTTACCAGTTCGCCCTCTAGCAGGCATCGTCATGTTCCTCAGCCGCTTTTTTACAGCGTGTTTCACGTAACTTGGCCCAAACTTTACATATGCAGATGCCACGCAGATTATTTTTTGAATTCTACAATTTTTAGTCTACATTAATTCTTCAACTTCTCGATTATTACATTTAGATAAGTGTCAATGAGAAAATTGTAGAGCAACATGAAAACCTCCCGATGCAGCTTTCTGTTGCTCAATACGTGCTACTTAAAAACGTTTTTCCGAATGTGATAGAAGGCCCCGATCACACTCAGAACTGCCGCGCAACTGGCCGCTCGAGCCAGTTTGCGTGTATTTTGACACTTATCTCATTGACACTTAAACGTAACTTAGAAGTTGATTATTTATGAAGACCAATTATATAATTAGGCGGAATGCAAAATATAATCTGAGTATCTCTAAGCGACGGCAAACATTACTTTGGTTCTGTCCAGCTACGTACCCTTTGCACATTTTTGAAGTTTGGCCCAAGTTAAGTGAAACTAGCGGATTGGTCTAGTCGGTACATATTGGACAGAGGAACAGCGCGTCTCGTCTCGTCTCGTCTCGTCCTTAGTCTTTTCGTGCTGTTCCCATGTCGAGTCTGTATACGGCGAACTCTGGCGCGTGTCTCGTGCTGCAAGGTTAAAAAATAGAAAGAACAAGAAAGCTTGTTCTGCTTCTGCCATCGGTCCGAACGGTATTCAGGTGTTTACTGAAGGCGAGACTGCAGATCTTCGAGGTGCCACAGCGGAACGGCCGTTGTTGCTACAGCACCTCTTGCTGAATTGTAAGCGATGCGGTTGGTCAGCTCTTCATGATTGTCGAGGGACATGTCTTCTTCTTGTGTGGCAGCCAAGGCGACCACCCGATTCTGCGTCAGGCGCCGAAGGAACAGTTCACGCAGAAGCGGCCTGTTTGCGTCCAGCCTAGTCAATAAGGAGCCGCTGCGTACGACATAGAAGTTGCGATGCTCGACGAGCCCCTGTTGGTTTAGAAGCTGCTGAAGCCGCCTGCGTGCAGACACGGACTTGCGATCCTGCGTCGTTGATTTGAAGTGGTAATAGGGTGTGGTGTCGTGGGGCGAGTGCACAACTTCTTGAAACTTCTCAACCACCTCTGTCTGTAGAGAGTACCGAGACAGCATGGAGAAACCACGCGCGCTGCGAGGTAATGTGCCGAAAGTCGAATATGGCCTCCACCTGAGTAAATCAGGTTGCAGGATTTTGTGGCCAAAAGGACGGCAGGTGAATCTCCAACGTGGCGAGGCCCTCTGCGATAGTCGTTGATCTCTCGTTGGTGGCATCGTCCATGACGGGGTGCTCGCCGTACGATCACGTCCTGGTCACCACGTTATAGCGACCGAGGTTAGGTCCACTACAACAATGTGTGTCAGCGAGCGGGAGATCTAAGAACCGTTCGGACCGATGGCAGGAGCAGAAGAAGCTTTTATTTCCCTCCCTTTTTTTTATAACCTCGCAGCTCGCAGCACGAGGCACGAGACACACGCGCCGGAGCGCGCCATATATAAAAGGCGGCCGAGCAAGATGACGATGGCTGATAGAATCCCAACTTTCACATCCAAAAGTATTTGGCACACAGTCCAGGCAGAATTCCATTGATGAACAGCTGGGGAGCGCACCACTTAATATTATTCAGTGCCTCTTGCAATGAAACTGTCGTACATGCTGGTACTTGAAATGTTTTTAATGTAGACACACTTGTTGCTTTGGAAAAGTACGCCCAGATATTTGCACTAGTGCTCCATTTTGTCGAAGTGGACACGTATGCTGCACTATGCTGGTAGTTGAAATGTTTTGAATGCAAATGTACTGGTTCCAGCAGAAAGGCTTGCCCACATACTATCGCTGGCATATACAGGGTGTCCCAGCTAACTTTAGCCAGAGTTAAAAATATGCCGCTGCACACTAAGACGACGCGACCAAATGCATGTTGCGGACTATTGTTTGCAGTAAATCACACTATCTTTTGTATTCGGATCAATTGCATAATTAGCTGATATTAAGTAACCAACGAAGCAAACAAAATTCAGATTATTAAGTTCTAGAGAGGTCTGCAAACCGTCCTATTAAACAGTTTCTAACTTTCCATTTATTAAGGATTAGTTTTTTTCCTCTTACTACAGATGCCAGCGAAAAAAAAATACCACGTGACATGGTCGCTTGCGCGCCGTGATTGCAGTGCTACCAAACGTTCGGCGTACAAACGAACATAACACTTAGCAGGGTGTGCTGCTGCTTAAAACGCGACAGGGCAAGCGTTATCGCAGCGCAAGCGATAACGGTTGCTGGCGTAAATCGCGCAGCCAACGCCTGCGCCGGTGCCCTGTCGCCTTTTAAGCGGCAACACCCCGCTAAATGCTATGTTCGTTTGTACGCGGAGCGTTTGGGGGCACTGCAATCACGGCGCACAAGGGGCATATCACATGGTATTCTTTTTTATTTTGAGGGCATCTGCAGTAAGCGGGAAAATACTAATACTTAATAGAAAGTTAGAAACTGTTTAATTGCAAGTTTTGCAAACCACTCTTCTTTCCTAACTTCGTTGCTTCAGAAGTTGGTTCATTAATATTAAATAATTATGCAATTAAGCAGAATACAAAAAATAGTGACTTACGCCATACAATGGTAAGCAACATGGGTTTGGTTGCGTTAGAATGCATCGACATATTTTAAAATTCTGGATAAAGTTAGCTGGGACACCCTGTATATGCATTTGCTCTTAACTTGGTAGCACCAGAGGTAGCACTGAGGTGTAGCACTGAATACTTCCCTCTAGGTGTGCTTGCTAGATAAATAGGGGGGCCTACACATTCTTTCAATTTTTTGCAGCTTGTAATGAAACATAACAGCACAAGTAAGCTACAATGTTAAAGACATACTAAATTTTATCATGACTTATGAAAGTAATATGTACACAAAATATGCAACTACAACACTGTATCCGGATCATAAAAACAAACATAATGATAGGAACTATAAAAATTATTGCAGGAATTGTTTTGAAGAGGCTGTTCAATGAAATCACAAATGTAGATTCTACAATAAATTTACCAAGCATTTCAAGTGAAATTAGTGGCAGCTTATGTAATACCATAATAAATTGCGTTCACTCGCCCTTCATGTGCTAGCAGTGTGATTGCTTGCAGGACCAAGAACCGCGACATGCTCTGTTGCGCGAAGTGCACGAAGAGCGCACAAATCGAAAGAACTGCGCGAGCACTTCTCAAGCACCGTGCGTACACTGGTACACGCACGAACTCGGCAGACGGCCGACTAAATGCCACGAAGGCCGCGCAGCGTAGCGTCCGACACCAGTCACAAACTGCAAATAATCGTGACTACCTGGAGTAAAAGGATATTTTACGACAACGAGATTCACGATTCACATATGGAGCACCACTAGCGAGTTATGCAGTGTATATGCGGTATCCATTCGTGCACTATAAAAACTATAAGAAGAAGAAAGCTCCAATAAGTAGCGCGATATATTGCAACCATGCCGAGGTACCAAAGAAAATCGAATTTTCCCGTGTCACATTGAAAACGAAGTTCCTCTAAAGACCATGAAATACCAATAGCGTAAGATAAAACGGGCCAAAACACAATCGAGGGAACCTGAATCGCAAGCGATAACAGCACGGTGTGGTACGCAATATTCTATGGGTGCGCTGTATCACAAGGCAAGGGAATAGGACGGGCCGTTGACCTCATCTCTCGCGCTACCATACCCGTAATCAATCATGAACACAGAGCCTGTATGTCAGTTCTCTTGTCTGCAACATTCTTGCGAAACGGGACACTGAAATACCGCGATCACAGCTGTCTATAGGATATAGACAAAGTGCGCAGAGACGGCAATTCCCGCCTTTGTTCGCATCCTGCCAAACTTGATAGTTTCACTCATGACGGCAGATCCCGATGCCAGGCACACAAAAGCAACATTTCTTCTGACCTTTATCCTCATAACGCCTTAAATACAACATCACTGAAAAGGCTCCTCACACAGCGACACGAGAATCAAATTAAAGAGCAAATTAGTGCCCTCCACTAGGCGCTCTTTAATGCAAAACTAGGCTGCTCAACCAAATTAAAACCATACAAACAAATCACTGCACACGCAGTGTCGAGTAAGACAGCATAACACTGCAATATTGCATGAGTGGAAAGGAAATCACGAGGACATCCGTCGCACTTGTTTGTCGTGCTGCACGATGAGGAAAAGGATGCAAGAAAAGCAGTCGAACTCGTGAGGGGAAAATCCAAACTACCTTTATGAAAACTAAAACCAAACTACACTTACGAAAACTATAAAATCAAACTACAACCACACAGAACCTTACGCCACATTACACAGCACAGTTACACAGCCCAGTGGCACAGGCCAGTTTCACGCGGGAGCCGGCAGCCGCGGCCACAAGCTTGGACATGTACACCGTGGTCATGTGACCGATCTGACGATACATACAAGGCTAGAACAGCTAGGGTTGATAGAAGTCCGAGAAAGAAACAGTCAAGAGAGCTCACGCTACGGTGTACATGAGACGAGGGCTTGCCGAAGTGAGGGGTGATCACGTGACGACGTCGGACACGCTTCGATGTTGGATACGACGCGGAGCGACCGAACCGGACCGAACCGCAGACGACCGAACTGGAGACGACCGCTCAATGGCGCTCATCGGTCAGCCTGCAACCGAGCCGCAGTGCACGTTGCAGGAATGGTCAGCCTGCCCAGCGGACAGCTTGCGTGCGAGCCGCAGTGCTCGGTGCATATGCGGCCATTAGCTAGGCCACGAACGGTGCTCCGCCGAACAACTGACCAAGGAGACTCCTTGACCGCGATCCGCAATGCTCGCGGCAAGTGGTAGCACAGTAGGCCAAGCCCCGCTCCGAGCTGCGGTACTCGCGTTGGCGAACGCCTTGGCGAAGGGCAACGGTCGGGCGGCAGCTGCATGGACGGCCGCGTTCCTTGGAGCCTTTATTGTCGGCGTTCGACACGTCGGCCTGCTGTCTTCCCTCTCCCGCTGACTAGCCGCGTGTCTCGCCACGAAGCATTTTGCCACGTGCTTGCCATACGTGGCCCAATACCACTGGGCCATCGCTGATTTGGCGAGATCACTCACATGCGTGGTCAAATCGCGAAAGAACCCGCGCGCACTTCGTCGTCATCGTTTTCTTTCACTCATCACAATTACAAAGTACAGTACAACCGAAAACAGGCAGAACCACACGACAGCCTAAACCAAGCGCAATTACGGAACTATGCACAGGCGGGAGCCGGCAGCCGCGGCCACAAGCTTGGACATGTACACCGTGGTCATGTGACCGATCTGACGACGGTATTGCCACCTTGCGTAAGGTCGGATAAATGACGAATTCTCCATCCAAAAACGGCGCTGTTGAAAACCCGGTACGCTAGGCAATTGAACAGATACGGCTAATCTTATGAAAACGTTTTCAAGACGTATTCTCCCCTCATTTTTAAGCTGTCGTGCCTGCGACGTTTTTAAAGCGTCGATTTTTGTCAAAAACCTGTTTTCGAGGTTGAATCCATTAATATGACGTTTTCAAGACTCTGTGTACTACCTGGGATGGAACCTTGTGGCACACCGGCCCTCAGAAAAACGCGGGTGCTGTAAATGTTTGAAATGGAAACAAGCTGCGAACGATCTGTAAGGAAGTTGTGCAACAATCGAAAACAAAGGACCACGAAAACCTAAATTGTAGAGTTTTTCTAACAATATAGCATGGCACACCGTGTCGAACGCTTTTGCGACATCTAAATAAAAGTGCCCAGTATACAAGACTTCTTTCAAGTGAAGAAAATAAATGGTCACTTATTTCTTCTAATAAATCCTGAGTGCCCCTTTTTTCAAAAAAAACCGCATTGACATTCAGAAAACCCTCCTTATTTGCAAATAAAAGTGTTCATGACTAAGAATATATGTTTTTTCTAGAACTTTTGCTAAACTAGGCAAAATGAAAATGGGGCGATAATTATGCACACATTTAGCATCAGCACATTTAAGACGTGGTCGAACTACTGCTATTTTTAACAGCGTAGGAATGCTTCCGCTTGTAATTATCTTCTTTAGGCTTTCTAACAGGATATCCTTCAGAACACCAAAGTTCCTGAAAAGATCAAACATGCGAATTTTATCAATTCCTGGTGATTGATGCCGGCTGAAGTTGCCTAGTAAAGAGCAAAGCTCTTCTTCTGTAATATTGGGAAGGAAAGCGGACTCGATTACCGATGTAGTGATGCTAGCAGTATGACACGATTGCTTAGACACTGCAGAAAACTGAGCGAAAAATTGGTTAATGTTGTTAACGACTGTTGGTAAATCTGAATCAAAATTGTTCTGAATATCATTAGTCGGATTTGAAGATGAACCCCTCAATTCGTTTATCGGAGACCATGTTTTCTTGGTATTATTACGAGATTGATAAAAGTGGTTCTGGTTGTGCGAACGTTTGGCCGCACGAATGAGGGCATTTACATTACTTCGAGAAGTTTTAAACTGTGACCGTAGAACGCTATCACTGGATGTATGTCTGCAGCGTTGCCATAGTAGGTCTTCTTCTTTGATGGCGGATAATATCATACCGTTCATCCAGGGCTGGTTCGAGCGGCGTTGGCGAACGTAAACTTTACCTTCATTGGATTTGTAAATAACGTCCATCGAACGCGAAAATTGCGTGTATAGTTCGGATCTATCGGTAGTTTCAAGCAGACCTGACCAGTCGAACAAGGCGACCAGTTTATCAAAAATAGCTAGCACTATCAATAAGAGAATGGTGAGTGTTTGGTCTAGAACGGGACGATGACCGAGAAGGAAAGCGCAACTGACAAGCTATAAAGTATTAGTCAGCAACTTTTTGCTGTAACACTGCACCGTGATCTGAAGCAACCTCCGTACGGATGTTGAAGTGATCAATGCAAGATTTTACTAAATTATAAAGAAGTAATTCTTCACCAGTTGGAATGTGAATAATACTTTCAAGGCCATATTTTGCAATGATATCCAAATAATCCCATGCCGAGGGTACTCTGGTATTAGGTATATCTATATTAAAATGTCCTACTAAACATATGTTAGGATCTAGTTTCGTCCTCTGTAATTGAGCATCCAGCTCTTTAAGAAACGAGATCAGGTTGCAAGAAGAAAATACAGTAAGGGAATATCAGTAAAAAACGAATAAAAGACAATTATTAAAAATAACTATCTTGAAAAGATGCGTGCCCATACAACAAGGACGTAAGAAAAAGGGAGAAAAAGGGAAGTTGAACAATATGTGAAGCTAAGACATAACAGCGGAAAGCTCAGAACAGAGCAACGACAGCGAGCTGTGAAAAGTATCAAGGTCATGCAAGTGGGTGATATAAAGACTGTATTCTGTGGACAGTTGATCGTTGGTGGTAACAGGCAGCAACATGGAATAGTCTGTGTTCTCTGGTGATATTGCGCGGAATACGAAACATAATACAACTGAAGAGTTGGGGGCTCATGAGGATACCGTGAAGGATTTTGAAAAGAAACAGAAGGTCCGCGCGATTACGTCGGCAGCGAAGTAAGGGTAATGACAATAATCCAAGAGTGCTAGAGCAAGCCCCAGCGTCCGTCTTAGCAAATCGATGATCATATATGCTTAGAAGCTTTTTGTGGACCCGATCTCTAATGTCACTGTTGGATCCAGTAATGCCGTTGCAGACGACCGACGCGTACTCGTGTTGAGGAAGACAGATTGTTGTGTACAACTTGCAGAGCGGTGTAGAAGAATTGACTTCTCTCGGTAGTCGGCTAACAGAGCCAATAGTTCGCATACCCCGCATTGAAACGCGTTTAGGTGAGCTGAAAAGTGTAGGCTTGTATCAAAAAGTAGACCGAGATCATTCATCTCACGGACCTTACGCAATGGTACAAAATCTACTGAATAATAAAAATAAATGCTTGCATTACAAAATGCTTGAAACAAAACCTATTATATGCAATAATTGACGGCGCTACTAAGCCTTTCACAATTTTTTCCATTGTTTAGAACTATAGGATTTCTTTCACCCCAAGCAAGAAAATGAATAGCCGAAAACATAATTCAGTTTCATTTATGCCTGCAAGGCATGAAGAAGCAATGCCCCTTTTAACCAATTTTATATGGGAGAAGTTGAAAGATTACCTAAAGTGCGCCATGTATACCCAACATGTGCAAGTAATCGTTAAACTAAAATAGAATGCTAAATTATAAAACGGAAGAAGTCCATTGTCGAGGAGTTCCATCACATTGAAAAAGTTGGAGCATGGTTTGAAACAATGTAAAAGACTATCTAAGTCTAAGAGCTAAGACTTCTTAGTCTCAGCTAAAAATTCTCAGTCTAAGAGCTTGAATACTTCTTAGAAGAAGTATTCAAGCTCTTAGACTGAGAATACTTCTTAGACTTGAATACTTCTTAGAAGAAGTATTCAAGCTCGTAAACTGGGAAGGAGTGAGGATCAATGGCGAATATCTCAGCAACCTTCGGCTTGCAGATGACATTGTCCTATTCAGCAACAATGGAGACGAATTACAACAAATGATTGAGGACCTTAATCGAGAAAGTGTAAGAATTGGGTTGAAGATGAATATGCAGAAGACAAACATAATGTTCAATAGCCTGGCAAGGGAACAAGAATTCAGGATCGCCAGTCAGCCTCTAGAGTCTGTAAAGGAATACGTTTATATAGGTCAATTACTGACAGGGGACCCTGATCATGAGAGATAAATTTACAGAAGAATAAAATTGGGTTGGAGTGCGTACGGCAGGCATTGCCAAATCTTGACTAGGAGCTTACCACTGCCGTTGAAAACGAAAGTGTACAATCATTACATTCTGCTGGTGCTAACATAGGCGGCAGCAACTTGGAGGTTAACAAAGAAGCTAGAGAACAAGATAAGGACCGCACTAAGAGCGATGGAACGAAAAATGGTAGGCCTAAGGTTAAGAGACAGGAAGAGAGCGGTGCAGAACAGTTATAGGTATATTTCTTGACATTAAAAAAGCTTTTGTCACTGTCAACCACAGCATATTATTAAACAAACTAGAATGCTATGGCTTTCGTGGAGTGTGCCTAGAATTCCTTTAAAAGTTACCTAGAAAACCGTAAACAGGCAGCGCAAGTAGCTGATACCAGGTCCGAGTTCATTGAAACCACTGTAACCATTGAAACCCCAAGGCTCAGTTCTTGAGCCAATATTTTAAATGCCAAGCATTTCTTGGCGAACATTTGCCACTTTGACAGTATCTATCTATCTATCTATCTATCTATCTATCTATCTATCTATCTATTTAGACTAACGTTAAGAGACAGGAAGAGAGTGGTGTCGATCAGAGAACAAACGGGAATAGCCGATATCCTAGTTGACATTAAGCGGGAAAAATGGAGCTGGGCAGGCCATGTAAGGCGTAGGATGGATAACCGGTGGACCATTATAGTTACAGAATGGATACAAAGGAAGGGAAGCGCCGTCGAAGACGGCAGAAAACTAGGTGGCGTGATGAAGTTAGCAAATTTGCAGGTGCAACTTGGAATCAGCTAGCGTAAGACAGGGGTAATTGGAGATCACAGAGAGATGCCTTCGTCCTGCAGTGTACATATATATAGGCTGATGATGATGATGATGATGAAAACACTATCTGCTACTGAAGCCCTGGCTGCACTAGGCGAAACACATAAAATAACAAGCAAATCATCCACGTATTCGCATACTGTAGTCGTACACATATTCTAGAATCGGTCTATGTACGAGCAGGCAGTCAAATTTCGCAAGAAAAATTACGCACGGAAATGGCGCCACACACCAAATTTTGCATTATCTCTGTATATAGGTCCAGCTGTTCAATCGAAGAGTGGTAGTACCAAGGTATCAATCCAGAAGATTTATAAATTTTTCTGGGGCGATGACGCAACTGTTGTAAAAACAAAACTGTGGCAAAACCGACCTCACGATGACTATCGGCGGCAATACGTTAGAATCGAATCAATACAGCGACTGAAAATATTTCAACCATCGAAACGAGTTATAAATGAGCCGTGTACTGCACCGGGACTCCTCTTGCGCGCTTTCCTAAGAACACTGAGCCCACCACCGCCGCGAAGGCTGCGCGTGACCTCCGAAATGCATGACGCACCGGTGGGTGGCAACGCTGAAAAACGTGTCATGCGACAACCGAGATCCTCTCTTACCATTTCTTTCTGAACACGCTGCGCCATCTAGTGTCGCTGCCGAGAAGTCCGCACGCGGCTTCTGTGACGAGAAGCGTGGCGCAACGATGACTGCGAACGTTGAGAATTGTTCCCACGCTGGCTTCTTCCTCTTTCTGGTGTTTTACGTGCCTAGTAGGAGCCACGTTTTCATTTTTGAGGCAACAACAACAAAACCAGTTCTTATTATGAGGCACGCCGTAGTGGAGGGCTCCTGAATAATTTTCACCACCTGGGTTTCTTTAACGTGCACTACAACGCAAGCACACGCGGGCGTTTTTGCATTTCGCCTCCATCAAAATGCGGCCGCCGCGGCCGGGATTTGATCCCGCGACTTCGTGCTCAGCAGCGTAATCCCTCGCTGGCTGCACCTTCAGTGGCGAATATTCTGTACCCAATTCGGCAAGAGGTTTATTGAAGAGCGCCACATACCTACTGGTGCACAAAAAGTGACCCAAGTTGGCCCGAGTTAACAAGGTTTAAACCCTGTTAACTCAGGCCAACTTGGTTCACTGTTTGTGTGCAACCCTGTTACCCCAGCACAGCAGCCCGACGTGCTACGCATCCGACCATAATGTACCCATTGACTCAGGTAGGCGAGAATACGGTTAGATACAAATATAGATATATAGACATATAGATAGATAGCCCCTAAAAAGTTGGGGAATGGCTCAAAGAATTCTAACGCAATAAAAGCTAAAGACAGAAGAAAATGACGTAAAGGCTAATTGATAAGCGGACAGCCACAAAATGTTCATCATTTGGAATGCATAAAATAATTCCTCAACGTCCAGACACCCCAAAGCTCACCGCCTGTACTCCAATCTTCGGAGCTGGTCTTGACGAAGGTCTTTGAACTGGTCTTCGATGCCAAATTCCGGAGAAGACGTTTGACGAAGACATTGTCATTGTGCTGCCAACTATTCCTTTCTGCAGTTATGGTCCAAAACGAATAAAGAGCTTTGCGGGTTTTTAGCATAAGAAACAAAATGGGTGCATCTATTTTATAGGTGAAAATCCAGCGAAACACACGAAAGAACAGCAAGAGGGGAAGAGGCTGGAACTATGAACTGAATGGCATTATGCGAAATAAACAATAAATAACCCTCCGGCCGACCTGCGAGGCAGGTGCGAAAACCACAAGAAACCTGACGGAGAAGACCTATTCTAGAGAAAAATCACTCAATATGCCACCACTCAAGAATCGTAATACCCTAGCGTCGGCTTACCGCCGCCGTGCTCAGGCACGTGTTTGTCTACCTCAGGATATACTAAAACAAGCTTCGAAAATTTCCGTGTCTTTGTCATTCCACGACCCAAAACTGGCAAATTAAACCACTGAAGTGCACACGCACTGCCTCACATGCCTTGGGAAGTATTTCCTCTGGGTAGTCGAAAGGGATGCATTAGGATCTTTGAGGGGACCATTGATACAATCGGGCAGTTTCGCCAATTTATACTTTCTGGCATAAGAATACTATACAATAAATCATTTGTGTCATACAAGAGGCATATTTAACAGTGTGGTAGGTGCGGCACGTACATATTTGATTTGGCTGTTCTATGCGCCTGCACAGCCTAGCCAGCCTCCGAGGGACTGAGAAGACAACGGTTGCATCAAATGTGCTTAGCACATACGGTATTACTTCAAGTTTTCTGTATTCCACATTTACGGCGCTTTCTTTTCCCATACAGTACTCTGAATTTTCTACAACATTTCTCCTAGAGCTTTGGATACATCTCCTCGAAAGCCAGCCGCCATTAGACTTTCTATTTGCCTCTGGAAACTCGACTGCATTGTATGAAAGCAACTTTTATCACTACGTACAACTGAAGCACAGTGTTTCCATGCCACTCTTGGACACCTTCGAATCGCACAAACGTTATAGTAAAAGTGCCTCCTCGGATCGCGGGGAGTACATGCTAGAAAGATGTCCGCCTGCATTAAAAATAACTTTGGTTCATTGCATTGTTTACTGCTTAGAATTGGAGAAGTTATCCTGGAGTTGACATTGGCAGCGGGAGTGTCCGCTTCTTTGAAAAATCTGCATCTTCCTTCTTGAACACATGCTCTAGAAAAACAACAAAGCCTCCTTCCAAGTCACTTAGAATTAAATCACGGTGAGATTCCCAGAAAAATCCTGTTGTACCACGGAGCACTGAAAGGTTATTTGTGTTACCGGGAGGATCCCGCCCTAGGCAATAGACGCCATCGGGTATGCGCTGCTCCCTTTCGTCACTCAGTGATTTTACCGTTGCCTGGTGGGCTGTGGCCAGCAGCTCTTGCTTCTGGGGTGAAGGAACTAGGCTAACTTCCGGCACTTTTTAATACACGCCGCACATCAGTAGTGTTTGTGCCCCATTCGCCTCTTCATCTTTCCAATCCACCTCCATTCTAAAAAATCTTCCTTTGTTATAAAACAAAATCGCTGTCAGTGCTTAGGTAGTATGCTTGTGGTGGAATACAAGTACTTCTTCATGCCGGACACCATGTTTGGTTTCCGAAAGCACCTGAGCACGCAGGACGTGCTCATACACATCAAAGAAAAGGTCATGAAACAGGCCACGAGGCTTTCGCCACGCGGCACATTGGCGCTTGTCCTCAAGGGAGCATTTGACAACGTCTCCCACGTTAGCATACTGACCAACCTCCAGAGCACTGGCTGTGGAGAACGGGCGTATAACTACGTTCGAGGTTTCCTAACAGATCGGAAAGCAAGAATCAGAGTGGGGGAGGAAGTATCCCCGCTTATCGAGTTGGGCAGTAGGGGGACCCCTCAAGGCTCGGTCCTTTCGCCCCTGCTGTTCAACATGGCACTCCTGCACCTGCCCAAGGCGCTCGAAGCGAATGAAAGCTTGGGGCACGCGCTCTACGCCGACGACGTCTCGCTCTGGACGACGAAGGCTGGATCCCACGGATGGATGCAAGACACGCTGCAGACGGTGGCGGAAGTGGTGAACAAATATGCCAAGGAATGCGGCCTAAGATGCTCGCCACAGAAGTCGGAACTGGTGGCAGTACGACAACGGGCGCCGAAAAGACTCAACGAAGATACTAAAGTGGTGCTAGACGGAGAAGACATTTTGCCGGGCCACAGTGTCAAGATCCTGGACTGGTGATACAAGCAAACAACAAGGCGGAAGCGTCTGTGAGAAAGCTAAAGCACACGACGGAGAAAGTACTGCACATGCTCCGCAGAGTGGCGAGGTGACGCAGAGGAATGAAAGAGAACGACACCCTGAGGCTCGTACAGGCCTTCGTGATTTCCCGAATTACGTACGTGGCACCGTATCTCCTGCTGAGCACGGTCGAAAGAAGCGAGATCGACGTGATAATCCGAAAAGCAATCAATCAAGCCATCGGATTCTCGATAAGTGCCTGCACGGACAAACTCAAGAGGTTGGGCCTGCATAACACGGTAGACGAACTGATCGAGGGCCACCTCTCTAGCCAGAAGCATCGCCTAAGTCAAACGAAGCCCGGCAGAAGAGTCCTGAAGAAGATCGGCTGGGAGGAGACGAGACAGACGGAGCGAGGACAACTACCAGACGTCTGGCTAGAAGCAATCAAGGTAAAACCATTCCCCAAGAACATGAGTCCAGCACACCACCGCGGCAGACGGGAGGCCAGAGCAAAAGCTTACAACAGGCTGCTGCCTGGGCAGAAGGGGGTAATCTTCTCAGACGCCTCCCAAGACAGAGGAAAAAGCTGGGCGACCATAACGGTGACAACCAGAGAAAAGCTGCTAACGTGCGCGACGGTAAAAACAAGCGATGTCGAGAAAGCAGAAGAGCTGGCAATTGCCATGGCCCTCACTACACAAGGCAGGACCAGAGTGGTCACAGACTCGCAACAAGCGTATAGGAGCTTCCAGTCGGGCTGGGTGTTCCGGTTGGTGCTTCGGGCGCTCAAAGGCAAAGAACCCACGAAAGGGGAGGAGATACAATTAATCAGGGTTCCGGCCCACTCCGCAGTGGAGGGCAATGAGTTTGCCCACCAGCAGGCCCGAGCGCTATCACACCGAGCCGCAGCCGCGGAGAGGGAAGAGGAGGACACAAAGAGCCAACCACTGGTCACGTACAAAGACATAGTGGAATATTACAGAAACGGGAAACAGAGCTTCCCCGAGCCACACTTCAAGTTAACGAGGGAGCAGCAGACAACATATAGGCAGATCCAGACAGAGTCGTTTCCCCACCTCGTAACCAGGGGCCAGGCGGCGAGAACAGCATATGGATTCCCGTGCAGTGGGAACCACTTCCATTCGGCGCATGCGCTGAAAAACTCATGAAATAAAGTTTTTCATTCATTCATACTTCTTCAATAACGCTAAGTTGCAAGTGAGCGTCTTTCCCGTTCAAGTTTAGAAGTGTAGAAATTTGGGCCAGTTGGTAATGCATATATGACTACGGTGAAGACCAATAGGCGGAACCAAATGAAGTAGGGACAGATGGAAAAACCTTCTATTCTCGCGTCTTTTCGCACCATTTTAACGCTCCCATTTCAACAAAGGGTATTACCGTAGAATTGTCTATGCCTGCCTCTTGTTTAAGGTGTCTTCTATGTAGGAATTTTGCATAATGAAATACACTTTTGTGTCAACCTTTCGCGGTGCCGAATTGGCTGAAAGCCTTTCTTCTACGAGATAATAATTTGCTTTTTTCTTTCTTCCAGCACACTGGGATGATAAATTGGTGACAGCCTAGCCCAATGAAATTGAGTGCCACTGCACAAAGAACGACAGTTCACATGTGCCTAAACTGATACTAAGAATTGTTTTTTCTTCCTAAACTGTTCCTTGCTGGTTTCCATGTTCTACCCCGGTGCAGATATCTTACTGGTACTTTTGAAATTAATAAAGCTAAAATGATTAAGACGACCCAAAGAAACTTCTTGACTTTAATATTATAGGAACTACTAAACAAGAAATCATTGTTAGGGTGTAGTTCTTCAAATGATTGTAACCTTGCAAAATTTGCTTCTTAGACAACGGCTACCCGATAAATCAAGAACAAATCTCAGATATTAATAAAATTGAAGACAGAAAACAAAGGCAGAAAGTAAATAGATCGGGAACATAAAGCATTAAAGCATTCAAGCACATGACCTTGATCAAACATAGCCTTCTATAGTGTAATAATAGACAGCATGGCCAATACAATAACGTTAAAGGTGTATTTCAGCGAAACATTTCCGCCGTCACTGCACGCAATAGAAAGCTAAAGGTAACCTCGCACGCAGTATAAAAAGCCCCTTTGTACAGATACTATAGCTAAAGTACATACCAAAAAGAAAATAGGAAAAATCGGTCCATGTTCACAGACCGTATCTAAGGAGGCTTTATGAGGTCACTATAAAACTGTCAGAAAAAGCTGCAGCAGCGTGCCTTGACACGGGCGCTAGATCCAAGAACATCGACGAATGGTAAAGGCAGCCTACCCAGGATGTTAAAAGAGGTGCGCCAGGTACGCCGCTGACGCTCGCACGAGTGCACTCAGTGAGCAAAAGACCGAACCATACCTGTCAGCAGACGGCACAATAAGCACATAGAACTCAAATTAAGGTGAGCGTACACAAGCAGAGTACAATAGTGCTGTGTGTGTGAATGTGTGCGATGTATTAGCGAATAGTGCCTAGAATATAGTGGCTAGTGTGCCGACTGCGGCCTCCCAGGTTGCACCGCATGCAATGAATGTCGGCAGCTGCCGCTAGGAGTGCTGCAATGCAGGTGAGTAGATCGCGAACATAAAGCATTACAGCATTCAAGCACATGACATTGATCAAGGGTAGCCTTAATTCTATAGTGAAATAATAATCAGCAGGGCGATGTCTCACCAATACAATAACGAGTGAAGCTGACGGGAGCGGACGTGTCGAGTTGAGGTGCCCTCTCAGCGCAGCAGGAGCAGCGTGCCAATAAGATAAGTTTTGTTATTTTATATTTGGCTCTTTGTTTTTTTAGGAGGATTAGCTTAGCCAAGCAATCTTCACAAATTATTTTCATGCTTTTCAGTTTCTTGGTATTTTCGCTTAAATAAAAGTAGGTAACGAATAATTGTTTTTTGTCACCCCTACACCTTGTTAGTACAAGATGATGGTTGGTACTATAGGGGAACACACGCGTCCGTTGTTCTGAGTGCGAGCGTTCTTACGCGTTGTAAGAAACGCGGTTTGAGTCAGCACGCGAAGCGAACGTTGCAGATTTTATCTGTAGGATGTGTGTACTATGGTCGCGGCTAGACCGTCTAGAGCAGGAGAAGGATAAGCTAGCTAAGCGGGTGAAAAAGCTAGACAAGAAACTTAAAAGCGAGCAGAAGCAGAGGAAGGAGGTAGAAGAAAAGATAGTTAAAGTAGAAATGCCGCTGAGGGCCACCATTCCGCAAAGCAATGACCGCATCGAGGCGAGCACCGCGAACGGAGCTGGCTCCGATGCGAGTGCAGCTAAGACAGCCGAACCTGACACGCCGGCAAGCAGTGGCGGAAACGTCAGTGATGGTCACGAAGGGGATACCACTGACGCAGCCGCGGGAGAAAACAAAGCCAAGGACAAGGATAAGAAAAGAGGGGAGGGCATTGTGACGCCGGGGGTAGTGTTCGGTTGTGAGGGGGAAGAAAAGCGTCGAGTTTTCGTTGTTGGGGATTCCAACATGCGTAAAGTAGTAGTAGTAACAACTTTATTTATCCTTTATACAAGGAAAGGGGCAGCGGGGTAGAGGGGGGAAGGGGTCTACTCGAGGTAGTCCTCGGCTACCCTCTCAGCCCACCCCAGGATGGCCTCCTGAACGTCATGCCTGGAGCTGCGCAAGGCAGCCCCCCACTACTCCTCACTAGTAATTAAATTATTAAGGGGAGGGGGTAATGAGTGTTGAGGGCATCCCCACATTATGTGGCCGAGATTGGCCTTGGCCGCTGAGCAGAAGCGGCAGGCCGGGGAAGGGTAGAGAGAAGGGTGAATGACGTGTAGAAAGTGAGGGGAGGGAAAGGTGCGAGTCTGTAGCTGCCGCCACAGGATCTCGCGTTTACGTGGAGAATTACGTGCCAAGGGAGGAAATGTCAGACGATTGAGTGTATAGTGCACAGATGTCGTGGAATGTGAGAAGGCGATCTCGCGCGGAAAACGGCCTCTCGAAAGCAACGATTTGCGACTCACCTAATGCCCGCGCCCGGTCCGTTAATCCTCGGGCGCTGGCGTGAGCCACCTCGTTGCCGGCGAGACCCGCGTGTGCTGGGGTCCAAATGAGGCCTACGTCTTGTGTGGGAGGGCGAGAGAGGGTTAGGGAAAGGGCTTGCCTTGACACCCTGCCCGCTCCGAAATTGCTGATGGCTGTTTTTGAGTCGCTGACAATCACGGAGGAATTTGGAATAGTGAAAGCCAGGGCTATGGCCGCCTCCTCCGCCTCCTCCGGAGAAGAAGCATAGACAGAGGCGGCCGTAGCTAACTCGCCGTGCGAATTTATTACTGAGAGGGCATATTTGGAGCCAGTGCTATATTCGGCGGCGTCGACATAGAGCACGTCGGTTGATTTGGAGAATTTGCTGTGTAGGGCCTTGGCCCTTTGCCTCCTGCGTGGGATGTGATGTATAGGGTGCATGTTTTTAGGGAGTGGTGGAATGTGTAAATTCGCGTGTATGTGGTGTGGAATGTGGTGTGTGTTTGGGGTGAGTGAGAGATGGTGGAGAAATGCCTAAGGAGTTAAGAATGTGTCGTCCGGTTTTCGATTTGGAAAGGCGGGTTTGTTAGGAGGTGAGATGGGCTTCGACGAGCTCGTCGAGTGTGTTGAAGGTACCGGTCTGCATGAGCCGTACTGTGGACGTGCGTAGTGGGAGGCCCAGGGCGAATTTATAGATTTTGCGAAGGAGGGTGTTGACCTTGTCAGTCTCCTTTCTGAGAAGGTGTAAGTATGGGAGTGTGTAAGTTACCTTTGTGATGACAAAGGCGTGTATTAGTCGGAGAAGATCATTTTCCCGCAGACCGCCGTGTCGGTTGGACACGCGACCGAGCAGTCTGAGATTGTTGTCGACGGTGGATTGGAGTGTCTGAGGGTGTACGTGTTGTGTCGATTGCTCTGAATATGCAGACCGAGAACCCTGAGCTTTTCTACCCTGGGGACATGTTTGTTGCCGAGGAGGATGTGGATGTCGGGAGTGTGTCGACGGTTGCCGGTGTGGGCAGGAAGGAGAAGGATTTCAGATTTCTCGGGGGAACAGACGAGACCAATGCGTCCCGCTATGACCTCCACCTTATCGGCGGCGGCCAGCAGTACGTCTTGAATCTCACCGTCTGAGCCACCTGTGACCCAGAGGGTGATGTCGTCCGCGTATAGGGAGAAGTTCAGCCCTGGGATGGTCTTAAGGGAGCGTGCAAGGTGGAGCATGGCGAAATTGAAGAGCAGGGGAGATAGCACGGACCCCTGGGGCGTGCCAAAGCTCCCAAGGTGATAGGTAGGGGATTGCTCCGCGCCAATAAATATTGTCGCGGTGCGGTTGGAGAGGAATGCGGCAATGTAATTGTGGATCCTTTCGCCTACCCCAAGAAGGTTTAGCTCCCGAAGTATGACGCAATGATCCACATTATTAAAAGCGTCATGAAAGTCAAGACCCAGAATTGCTTGTGTGTCGTGAGTATAGGTTGGGTGTCAAGATGTCGTGCTTCAAGCGAAGCATAACGTCCTGGCACGACAGGGAGTGGCGGAATCCCACCATCTCTGGTGGAAAGAGGTTGTTGTCCTCAATATATTTATTGAGGCGGTTGAGGATAATCTGTTCGAAAGTTTTGCCAATGCATGAGGTGAGTGAGTTGGTCTGAGGTTTGACGTGTTTACGGGTTTGTGGGGTTTGGGAATAAAGATGACTTTGGCATCCTTCCACGAGGATGGAAGGATGCCAGTGTCGAAGCAGTGGTTGAAGTATGTTGTGAGTGCCTTGTCGTCCAGGTTTGGGAGAATTTTGTTATTTATCTGGTCGGGGCCAGGAGCGGAGGTCGTGCGGAGGTTAGCCAACGCGTGGCACACCTCGGCTTCTGTGATCGGTGTAGTAAGGTCCGGATTAGGTATACCGATGTAGTGGGGAATGGAGAAACGACGTACGGGGGGAAGGTGTTTTTCTCGAAGCTCAGCAAAAGAGTCCCTTTAAGTTGTCTTTGTGAGCGTGTAAGAGTTTGCTTATATGATGGTTGTGTTGTGTGCGTGAGGTGGTGGGATCTATGAGGTGTCGTAATAGTTGCCACGTCCGCTTACTACCAAGCTGACCGTGCATGCTATCGCATATTTGGCCCCACTGTTGGTTAGTCAGCTGGGTGGCATATGTTTCAAGTTGGAGATCGATCTGAGCAATTCTAAGTCTCAACCTTCGATTGTGGCGGCGCTTTTTCCAGCGTTTCAGGAGAGATGCCTTGGCTTCCCACATGTGTAGGAGCATGGCATCGACTGTGGGGAGCGGTGTGTGAAGAGGAAGGGTTGTGGTGTGTGCCTGTGTATCGGCGTGGAGTTGGACCCATTCCGTGATGTCGGCAATGTCGGCAGGGGCGGACATTTGCCTTGCATCGCGGAACTGGTCCCATTTAGTGAGATTGAGGGGCTTTGGTGCGAGGACTTTGTGGCGGAACAGTAAGGTTGTTTGGATGATGTAATGATCGCTGCCGAGGTTGATTTCTAAGTTAGTCCAGTTGGCGTGCTGGATTATGTGTGTGAGTGTTAGGTCGGGGGAAGTATCCCTGGAAACGCTGTTACCAAGTCGTGTGGGTATGTCAGTGTCGTTATGGAGTGTAAGGCGGTGATTTTGTATGTGTGCCCAGAGGGCTCTGCCCTTGGGTGTACTGCTGGAATGACCCCATAATTGGTTAGGGGCATTAAAGTCTCCTAGAATTAGGAGGGGGTGTTTACCGGCAGCGGAGAGGGCATGAGCGAATAGTCTGTCGAATTTGTGATGTTTGTCTTTAGGGCGACTGTAAACGTTCAAAATGTATAACGCCGCAGTGCGAATTTTGCGAGGAAGAATTTCGATAAAGTCGTGCTCTATGTCAATGTCTTCGAATTTAGAGTGGGTGGCGGTCAGATGTTTAAGTATGAGTATGGCTGTATTAGGTTTGGTGTTGCATTTTGCTTGCATGATATTGTAACTAGGGAATTGTACGGTTCCATGGGTTTCCTGTAAGGCGATGACGGCAGGCGGATTGTTGCAGCTGGCAATGTACTGCTGAAAGCTGGCTTTCTTACGGCCAAACCCTCTGCAGTTCCATTGCCAGACTGCGAGTTCGGAGCGGGCAGGACTACTCGCCATCACTCGGGAGTGCGGGTGTGGAGTTAGTTGGGGGTGGAGTGATGGCTTGGCTGAGAGTGGCTAGTTGTGCCATGACGGACTCAAGAAAGCGGTCGAGTTTGTCATTAAGGGCGACAAATTGCGCGGTGCAGCTTTGTTGGAAGGTCATGAAGTCTTGTTGCAGTTGGTGGGCTTTCGATTCAAGAGTGGTTATTCTATCGTTAAACCCAAGGAGGGTATCGTCTAGGCGATCTTCCGTGCGCGGCGTATCGGGTGTTTTGCGTTTGTTGGGGGGAGAGGGTGTCGTAGGTGGCTGAGATTCAGGAGCAACATCCATGGGAGAGGGTGGTTCGTTGGACGTAGGGGTAGGTGATGGGAGTGATGGTGTGAGAGGTTGCGATGATGGGAGAGTATAAGGTTGGGAGGGGGAGGGTGGCTGGGTGGACTGAAGCGACAGTTTTAGCTGGCGAATCTCCTCCTTGAGAGTGGCGTTCTCTCGAAGGAGAGATGTTTCGAGATTGGAGGGCTGAGATGGCGAGGAGCAGGTGGAGGCTACCCTAGCCCAGCTTACCTCGGGTGGGGGTGTTGCTTGCTTTGAGGGAAGTGGCGGTGGTGGTGGTAGGGCGGGCCAGGCTTCGCATTGGGAGGTAGAGTGTGGCCCTGGGGTCTTGCTGCTGCTCCTGGCGCGGGCTTGGGCAGGATCTATGGCCGGGAATGAGGGTGTTTGTTGGCTCCTTGCCTTGGAGGGAGTCTGTTGGGGCTTGTAGCACTGCTTGCACAGCTGTGAGCCCGTAGGGTGTGCACCGTTACAGACGATGCACACCGGTTTGCAGTCGTGGTCCATGGAGGGGTCGAGGGTTCCGCAATTCGGGCAGCGTGTGTCTGTGGAGAACGGGCACACGTCCTGGCGATGGCCGACTTTGCGGCAGCGAGTGCAAGCCTCGATCTTCTGCCGGTAAGGGATACAGCGGAGGGCACAACCCTCGTAGTTTATGTAGTAGGGGACGCGCTTCCCTTGGAAGGTAATCAGGATGGACTCGGTGTTGCCCAATCGCCTGGCGGATCCTACTGTGAGGTCAGGATTGTAGCTGATGAGGGTGGGGAGGATGGCTTGCTCGGGTGAGTCGATGGGTAGGAGGATGACGCCGCGACAGGTGTCCGAGGGGTCAGCTACGTGGGTGGCCACCTCGTAGGTGGTTCCGTTGAAGTTGAGGGTGCGGATGGTATTGTAGGAGTCGGCCCGGTCCATATTCGGCGTGCTCACTAGGATAGTATTGCTGATTTCGTTGACGCGAAGTTGGTCTTGAGCAGTGTGCTCGTTGATTGGTAGGCCGGCCGCCTTGAGGATGATCTGGCGTAGGACGCAGGAGTGAATTTTGCTGCAGTCAAGACCGCCCCGGATCCTGACAATGATTTGTAGTCGTTGGCAGGCAATGGTGGAGGTTTCGGTGATTTCTTGGATGGATGCGGCGGTGATGCTGCTGATATGGTAGGTGGCGAGAGTTGTTGATGACGACGGGCGATGTTGGTGTGCAGCGCACGCCAGCTATGCGCGCCGCCGACGCCAGCTGCGTCTCGCTCCGATCCTCCGTTCATGCCGGAGAGCTAGGCTAGCGCAGAGGGGTGAACGTCTCGTAAAAACGGTGACGAACTCGGAGTCATTGGCCGGCCGCCAGGTCGAGGAAAAAAGGGAGCCGAGACGGACGCTGCTTTCCCTGCTCCTGGCCTTGGTGGTGGGTCGGTGTTGAGGAGCTCGCTCGAAACACGTCCGGCCTGTTCGAGGAGCGAAGGACGAGTCCTCTGCGTAAAGTAGAACCGGCGATAACAGAGAGGGTAGGTGCAGGCGAACGATTCGAGGTTAGCGCGCTTCCGGGAAAACCGATTAGAGAGGTGATAGCAAAGCCAAGGAACCCATGTGGGACACAATGGAGGAGAAACACCTATTAGTGATAATTGGCGGAGTGATTGACGTACTGCACGGACGATGGGCAGGGATCACAAAGCAAATAGCCAAAGGGGTCACCGACCTGCGGAATGTTTCAAAGGAAGTACAAATCGCGGTGTGCACGGTGCCAGAGGTTGAAAGGCAGGGCTATGAAATTGAAAGGGCAGTTCTTTCAGTAAACAGGAAAATTTGGACTCTAGCTAAAGCAATGAATTTTACGGTCATTGACATCAACAGAGAAGTGCACCGAGCAGGTGGTGAAGGTGCTTTTGTGCGTGACGGGTTACTTTTTAGTGAAAGTATAGCAACACCGGTCGGACGTCGATTCGCGGCGCGAGCTGTAGCTTTTTTAGGCGGGCCCCAGGCAATCAGGAAGCAGGATTAAGTATTTAACGAAGCGAAACACAAGTAAAGGCTAGAATTAGACGACCAGGACTCAGGGAAAGACGCAGAAAGGATAAAAATAGAGAAGGTAAAATTTGCTACATTGACATGCAGGTTGGTCGCAAGCAGGAAAAATGGCTGGAAATTCAAAGGCAGCTGAATGATGAAGCGATTAGCGTGTACGCCGTGACGGAAACAAATCTACGAGATTTGGAGCAGCCGCCTGTTATTGACAATTTTGTATGGGAAGGGTGCAACAGAATGACCGGTTCAAGAAAAGGCGGAGGCGTAATAATTAGGCGAGGTCTGAGGTGTCGAAGGGTAAACGAGATATGTAAAGAGCATTTATGGATTAGCGGCACATGGAAAGGCAAAAAGCCGTGACTGGGAGTAGCTTACCTATGGACAGGTAGTGATAGCAGAGAAAAATGTCGCAGTTTCGCCCGAAAGGCGAAGCATGAATTGCGATAGCAAATTAGTACAGAGGTATTCATAATAGGGATAGTAGTTTTATCGGCTGCACAAACTTGGACACATTCGCTTACTAACTGAATTAACAAGCGTGGTGTCAGCGCGCACAAGCAAACATGAATAGATCACACTGAATGACCGCAGACAACGACTGTCAAAACGCTGGCAGCAAGCGCAGCCGCCGCAGCGGGCGAAGGTTCGTGCGGCCTATCGCTTCAACGGAAACTGAGCGGCAAATGCACAGCGCATACAAAGGTCAGAGCCGTGTGGAGATAAGAGACGGTGCGGGCGACCGCCACAGCCTGGCAAAGTACAAACGTAGTTGTTGGCAGAGTAATAGAGATGGGCAAAACGGCTCACTTCAGTGAGCGGCTCGGAACGGCTCAGCTCACTGAAATGAACCGGTTCATTTGAACGGCTCACCGGTTCACTTAAACGTGTAACCTGTGTTATGCATATTCTATAGTTATCTGGCTTTGAAAAAAAACTATATATGCATAATTTAATAACCGTGTTATTGGTGTTTTCGCTATGTTGAGAGAATATTTTTACATATATTAAGAGCGTGAATTTTTAGTTGTAATGAAACTTTCTTTTCTGATATTGGGGATAAAATGCTTATGATACTGTGACAGGTAGAATGCGACGTACTTTTTTTAGAAAAAAAGTATGTAACTTTATCGTCATTACAGAAGCTTGTCTGTTTTTGTGGTACTTTAAAGTGAACTTTTGTCAAAATAAAAACACAATGATTGCACATTATGTTTCAACTTTATTAATTTATTCACATACGTACGTTCACTATAATATGATGAAGCTGTAATGCCATGCAAAATGAATGTAGAAATCATTTCTTGAAGTAATATACAAAAATCATACGAAAGATCCACAAAACTGCCGCATGTACCTTTCGTTTTTTTTTTCTCTTGAGTGCACGCGCGATACTGGCGATCATGCCATCATACGCCAGGACAAAAAAAGAAAAAAGAAGAAATGAAGCTCTATTACAACACGAGATCATTGACCTCGTTTTAATGACGTGCTAATGATACACGCTCAGAAAATGCACTGAAGTGGATGTCATAGGCGACATTTTCATGACTACACTAATTAGCACAAATGAAGACCAGGACGTAAACTGTACGTTCACCTGTTGTCTTTAAAGACACGGAAGACCATCTTCGACTTGTTAATGGACCAGCGCACGATGTGCGATCGGTGAGAGTCGTGAGACATCGTTCGAACAGCAGCAGGAAACAAACGGTAGCATCCTTTGCCAATTAAGACTTCTTAACTTCTCCCCTCGGTGGCATCGGGTGCCACACCATAGGACGCACAAAAAACCAAAGGGAGTGCTGCTCACACCACACACTGCGAGCGAGTACCAGTAGCGCGAGCCCGCCCACACCGGCCACCATTCGTCCGTCAGAAATCGAAAACCAGCAGAAGACCCAGCTCTGACGGAACGGTTCAGCACGGCTCATTCAAGGAGAGTGAACCGGCTTCCTAACTCCGAAAGAAACGCCGCTCACTTACTGAAACACAGCTCCCTCGCTCTTCAAAAGAGCGGCGCGCTCCTGAGCGCTCAGGAGCGAGCCGGATCTCTTGAAGAGCGAGGGAGCCGTGGCGAAAAGAGCGGTGAGCGCTCAGGAGCGAGCCGGATCTTATGAAGAGCGAGTGAGCCGTGGCGAAAAGAGCGGTGAGCGCTCAGGAGCGAGCCGGATCTTATGAAGAGCGAGTGAGCCGTG